>NW_012102469.1:9136-9901 GCF_000951045.1 Mandrillus leucophaeus | reverse complement strand
TACATAAAAATTAGAAGAGTTCCACAATTGTACCACATTAAGACAGTTCTGACATATGCCTCCTTTTTTTTTTTTTCTGGTCTGTATCAAGCATTTTCTTGCTTTTGAGTGAAAAAGCAAGCTTGAATTAGCCAGGTAAGACTGCTGGCATCAGTGGCTATTAAGTTCCCCTAGAGACCTCATTCTTCAATAGGAGGCAGCCTGCTCTGGTTCACGAGCACTAGAACCAGGGCCAAATGCATTATTCGAGTCTCCTGTAAAATGCTTGCTTTTCTTGTACCAAAGTATACAAGAAGTAAATCAGAGTAAACAAGAGATCTCCTCGGTGCACCAGACATAAACCACATTATTATTCTTCAGCCTGCACATAAGGGGGAGGATACAATGTTGTAGCAAACAATGAGAAGCACGTACAAATATTCCATCAAAACTGTCACTGCAGTCTGGTCAGAGCCAGAACCCTTGAAAAAGGCAAGACTAGTTCCTTATATTCATTTTATTCCTTGAAAACTAATTAGAGATTTTTTAACCCCAAATCACTGAATGCTAAGAAGCTAAGCCAAGGTAATAAGAGATCCTTGACTTAACTTTACCCAAATATCTTCCTAGCTACAAAATGGAAGAGTATTTGCTACTGGCAGAATGAAGCCTTTCATTGCTAGTGTCTGCATTTTCCAGCTCTGGTAAACTGGGGGGTGGGAGATACTTGGACGTATTCCCTGGTATAATTGTATTTTATTGGAAGAGAAAGTGCTTGATTTGAGT
>NW_012102469.1:5309-5696 GCF_000951045.1 Mandrillus leucophaeus | reverse complement strand
AATCACAGGACATTCTCTATTATCCAAACACAGCAAGGCTTTAAAGCCTTGTTTACGACATGGAAAGCCTGTGAATTGGGTGTTTTCAACAGTCTGGGTTTCTGATTCTATCGATTTTGTTTAAAAAAAATTTAACTGACTAAAAGTGATTGATCCAGGGGCTGTGTGGATGGTTTCAGCCTCATTTAAGCTATTATTTTATCATGTCCATGGCGATATGACTGCTCACTTCAAAACTGCGATTCCTATTTTGTGGCACTATTTCCTATTATTTCCTATTCCTAAACCACATATTTCCTATTACTCTGAAGTAGTAAACTCACGTGATATGTTACATAATAAGGGCCCTCCACCTTTCCCAAGAGATGTGGGAGAAAAAAATCACTT
>NW_012102469.1:4012-5259 GCF_000951045.1 Mandrillus leucophaeus | reverse complement strand
TGCATTGGTGCGATCTCAGCTCACTGCAACCTCCGCCTCCCAGGTTCAAGTGATTCTTCTGCTTCAACCTCCTGAGTAGCTGGGACTACAGGTGCCTGCCACCAGGCCCAGTTTTTTTTTTTTGTTTTTTTTTTTTTTTTTTTGTATTTTTATTAGAGACAGGGTTTCGCCGTGCTGGCCAAACTGGTCTCGAACTCCTGACCTCAGGTGATCCACCCACCTCGGCCTTCCAAACTGCGGGAATTACAGGCGTAAGCTACTGCGCCCAGCTGAAGTGATGTTTTTTAAAGGCATTCATTTTAAGTTTTGACATTGTGAATAATCAAAGTGCGCTGTTTTACCTACTCTATTCGAGAACATGAATGTCTTATAATCACGTTGTCTGGATGTCCACGTGCGTATGGATGGACAAGTGTGAGAGACGGGGGAACATAATGAGTTATGTGAGCCCTTATAGAGGTCTGGAATGAAATACCTGAGAACTCGTCACCTCTGACTCCAATCCATAACCTCCACAGAATTGGATGGCTTAGCTCAATAATCTCTCAAGAAATTTCTATTTGTGAGATGAAATTGAACTGCACTTACAAATTAGTCTTTTCTGATAAAGAGTTTTTTTTTTTTAGTGGTTTCTTAAAAAGCTCTAAATGGTTTCCACGAAACACAGCTCCACGAAACACAGCTCCACGAAACACAGCTGTAACTCTGTGAATGGAAGTCACACATCACAAAGCAGTTTCTCAGAAAGCTTCTGTTCACTTTTTCTCTGAGGATATTTTCTTTTCCACCATAGCCCAATATGGGTTTCCAAATATCACTTTGCAAATTCAAAAAGAACAGGCTTAGCGAACGGCTTCTTAAGGGGAAAGCTGTAACTCTGTGAGATGAATTAACAGAACACTAAGCAGTTTCTCAGAAAGCTCCTTTAAAGTTTTTATCTGGGGATACTTTCTTTTTCACCATAGGGATCCAATGGCTTCCAAATATCACTTTGCAAATACCACAAGAACAGGCTTAGCGAATGGCTTCTGCAGGGGAAAACTGTAACTCTGTGAGATGAATTAACAGAACACTAAGCAGCTTCTCAGAAAGCATCTTAGCAGTTTTCATCTGAGGATATTTCCTTTTTCACCATAGCCCTGCATAGGCTTCCAAATATCGCTTTGCAAACTCCACTAGAACAGTCTTAGACAAAGGCTTCTGGAGAGGAAAGCTGTAACTCTGTGAGATGATTTCACAGAACACAA
>NW_012102469.1:1433-2138 GCF_000951045.1 Mandrillus leucophaeus | reverse complement strand
TCCAGTTTTCATCTGAGGATATTTCCTTTTTCACCATAGCCCTTCCTGGGCTTACAAATATCACTTTGCAAATTCCACAAGAACAGTCTCAGAGAAAGACTTCTTGAGGGGAAAGATGTAAGTCTGTTAGATGATTTCACAGAACACAAAGAAGTTGCTCAGAAAGCTTCCTTCACTTTCTTATCGGATGATATTTCCTTTCGCCCTATAGTCTTCAAAGTGATCCGAAATATCAGTTCTCAGATACCACAGAAATAAGGCTAGCAAGCATCTACACAAAATACAGCTATATCTCTGTGAGTGGAAGTCACACATCACAAAGCAGTTTCCCAGAAATATTTTTTTCCGTTTTTCTCTGAGGATATTTTCTTTTTCACCAGAGCCCTCTATGGGCTTCCAAATATCACTTTGCAAATTCCACAAGAACAGGCTTAGTGAACAGCTTCTTGAGCGGAAGGCTGTAACTCTGTGAGATGAATTAACAGAACACTAAGCAGTTTCTCAGAAAATTTCTTTCCACTTTTCATCTGAGGATATTACCTTTTTCACCATAGCCCTCCATGGGCTTTCAAATATCACTTTGGAAATTCCAAAAGAACAGTCTTAGCGAAAGGCTTCTTGAGGGGAAGGGTGTAACTCTGTGAGATGATTTCAAAGAACACAAAGAAGTTTCTCAGAAAAATTCTTTCTCTTTTTTATCGGAGG
>NW_012102469.1:0-1383 GCF_000951045.1 Mandrillus leucophaeus | reverse complement strand
CAGTTTTTCTCTAAGGACATTTTCTTTTTCACCATAGCCCTCTATGGGCTTCCAAATATCAATTTGCAAATTCCACAAGAACAGGCTTAGCGAATGGCTTCTTGAGGGGAAGGCTGTAACTCTGTGAGATGAAATAAGAGAACACTAAGCAGTTTCTCAGAAAACTTCTTTCCAGTTTTCATCTGAGAATATTTCCTTTTTCACCATAGCCCTCCATGGGCTTCCAAATATCACTTTGAAAATTCCACAAGATCAGGGTTTGCGAACGGCTTCTGGAAGGTAAAGCTCTAACTCTGTGAGATGAATTAAAAGAACACTAAGCAGTTTCTCAGAAAGCTTCTTTCCAGTTTTCATTATGGGATATTCTCTTTTTCACCCTAGCCCTCCATGGGCTTCCAAATATCAGTTTGCAAATTCCACATGAACAGTCTTGGCGAAAGGCTTCTTGAGGGGAAAGCTGTAACTCTGTGAGATGACTTCACAGAACACAAAGAAGATTCTCAGAAAGCTTCTTTCCCTGTTTTATCTGAGGATATTTTCTTTGGCCCTATAGTCTTCAAAGGGATTCGAAACATCAGTTCTCAGATTCCACAGAAATAAGGCTAGCAAACAGCTCCACGAAATACAGCTGTAACTCTGTGAGTGGAAGTCACACGTCACAAAGCAGTTTCTCAGAATGCTTCTTTCCACATTTTCTCTGAGGATATTTTCTTGTTCACCATAGCACTCTTTGGGCTTCCAAATATCACTTTGCAAATTCCACAAGAACAGGCTTAGCGAACGGCTTCTGGATTTGGGAAAGCTGTAACTCTGTGAGATGAATTAAAAGAACACTAAGCAGTTTCTCAGAAAGCTTCTATCCAGTTTTCATCGGAGAATATTTCCTTTTTCACCATAGCCCTTCTTGGGCTTACAAATGTCACTTTGCAAATTCCACAAGAACAGTCTCAGAGAAAGACTTCTTGAGGGGAAAGCTGTAAGTCTGTGAGATGATTTCACAGAACACAAAGAAGTTTCTCAGAAAGCTTCCTTCTCTTTCTTAGCGGAGGATATTTCCTTTCGCCCTATAGTCTTCAAAGAGATCCGAAATATCAGTTCTCAGACACCACAGAAATAAGGCTAGCAAGCATCTACACAAAATACAGCTGTTACACTGTTAGTGGAAGTCACACATCACAAAGCAGTTTCTCAGAAAGTTTTTTTCCCGTTTTTCTCTCAGGATATTGTCTTTTTCACCATAGCCCTCTATGGGCTTCCAAATATCACTTTGCAAATTCCCCAAGAACAGGCTTAGCGAACGGCTTCTTGAGGGAAAATCTGTGACTCTGTGAGTTTAATTAAGAGACCACTAAGCAGATTGTCAGAAAGCTTCTTTCCAGTTTT
>NW_012102468.1:9224-11743 GCF_000951045.1 Mandrillus leucophaeus | reverse complement strand
GGTGGGGTAGTCGGTGGCTCACAGAGTCTCCAGCAGTGTTTGCAGGTGGCAAACACCAGGAGGAGTGTCAGAAGCCAGTGTCCAACCCAGTCAGGATGAACACACAGCAGTGACTTGGCTCACCATGACTTGAGGTAGCTGTCATGATTCATCAGGGAGAAAGTGGGGCTGCAGCTTGGACTGTGCAGCTCCCCTCTATGGGCACACCTGCAGTCCCTTGCTCAGTGCCTGGTGGCTGCAGGGCAGGCGGGGGTCCAGCCAGTCTCACACTTCACTTTGCAGATGTTTCCCAGGAGTCTCCACAACACCCTTTGCTGGGGCCCACTTTGAGCACGTGGTTCCCTTCTGCAGACCTGCCACCCACCAGCTAAGGTCCTGGCCTGGTCTGGCTGGGTCAGGGTCTGCCAGACTGGCCCAGGCTGAGGACTTACCTGGATTGTCTCCGCCAAGTTGGGCTGGGCAAAGACTTTGACTACTCAGAACATCGTGAGTGCATGTTTGGCGCTGACCAAGTCTCTGCACAGGTCGCATTCAGGAAGACCAGGAACGGCTTTGTGTACATACATCTGCAGATTCTCCTGGACAAAGGGTGTCCTGGGGACTGAAGTGGCAATTTGGGATCAGCCCTCTCGCTGGAGGCAGGGACTGCACCACTCCATACCACTAAGACCACTGCTCATCCCTGTGCTTCCAGACTCCTTGGCCAAGGTGATAAGGATGTCATAGATGATAGCTCAGAGGGCTGTGGGTGGGCATGGAGAACAGGCCAGAGGCAGGTGACACCCAGGCCCTCTGAGGACACTGCATTGTTAGCAAGGCTGAGGCCCTTTTCCAAGAGAACTGAGGCTGCCATGGCAGAGGCTGGCTCAGAGCATGTGGGGGCCAAGGGACGATCCCTGGAAGGATCCAAAGGGGAAGGGCTTGGGCAAGAAGGGAAGAGGTCATTGGGCACGCCAGGTGCCGCATCAGCCTGGAGGTCTGCCATGAGGATCAACCAGGGGATGAGGGGAAGATAGCCATTGCTTTGCGCTCTGTGCTGGTGAGGGTCAAGGGATAGTTTGGGTGTTGAACGTTTATCTGGACCAGAAGGGGGAAGGGACAGGGTAGGATGGGTCACCGGTGCACTGCTTCCCTGAGAAAGCAGTTTTAGGGCCTGGAAAGGTTGAGTCTAGGAAGGGCTGGTCTGTGCTCCACTAGGGAAGGCCTGGGAGAAGACCACAGGAGGCCACTGGGGCCAGGACCAGGCTGACCCCAGGATAGGCTGCTGGCTTCGTTTCCTTATCCACAGGAGCAACATCCATCCCCAGGAGCCAGTGGCCTGACTCTGAGGAGCGGGGCTGAGGCTTATTTTTCCAACACACATCAGGAGTCAGTGGGACTGTCACTGCCCAGAACCTGCTTGTCAGGGAGCATGCTGCCATGGCTGCAGGTAGGTCGGCCACATCTCCAGGACCTGTGGGAGCGGGTGTGAGCTGAGGGTTCAGTGGCTAGGGGCCAAATCCTCTGGTGGCTTGGAGTCCGTGTCCCAGCTAGCAGCTGGGTGGGGCTGGCTCTTCCTACATCCCCCAGAGGGTGCAGGAGAGATGTGCACAGCCCTGTGAGGTTTGGCTCTGTTGCTGGCCGTTTAGAAGCCAGGGTCATGGGTGGGCTTTTCTCAGCCCAAAAGGCTCAGTGCTCCCCGGACAGGTAAGGGTAGGAACCTGCCTGGCACCAGAAAGCTGGGACAGGGCAGGGCTTTCCTGTACCTGAGGATTTGCTTTGGAAATTAAAACGGAACCATGTGGCCTTCCAACAGCCCCCTCTTCTCCACGCTCTTCTCCACCCTCTTCTCCACCTTCTCTATACTTGTTCTCATTTGCTACAGGGGACCGCTCTCATTGGGGTACACAGAGAACACAGACGCATAACGGGGCAACACTCACAGTTCTGGACAATGTGTCCAGGGGCCAGTGGCCCAAGCAATGCTGCGCAAAAAGGACAAGTTTCTGCTGGACAAACCTTGGGACGGGGCCTTGCAGGAAATAGGGTCACCTGCTGCCTGCCCGGTAAGGAGGCCTTGCTCACAGATGCGCCCAGGGCTCCCATCAACGAGGGTCAGCTCTGACAGGAGAGAGCACTGGGGAGATCAGAGTTGGCTTCAGCCCCTGTTTCTCAGAGGAAGAAACCAAGATTCAGAGAGGCCAGTGAACATCCCAAGGAGACACAGCACACAGGCAGCTGAGCCAGTGCAGCTGCCGCGTGCTCATCTCAGTTCTACACAAACAGTCCACTTTGGTGGGCCTGGAGTCAGCCACACCAGCTCTTCTGATAGGGGTAGGGAGGAGCTAGAGACGGCAGCATGATGAGGCCTCTGGCCAGTCCGGGGGGAGAGGCTCTGGGAGCCCGCTGGTCAGGGTGATAAGGCACCTGCCTAGCCCTCCAGAGGCCTCAAGTGCTCTGTGAACAGGAAGGGACTTACCCTGTTCCCTATGCCCTGGGGTGAGATCCTTGTGGGCAATAGCTGAGGAAGGGAAGGCAGG
>NW_012102468.1:5402-6134 GCF_000951045.1 Mandrillus leucophaeus | reverse complement strand
CTGGGACTGGCACTTGGCTGACAACAGGCTGAGGGGGAGCGAATCCTTTGAGGAAGGGGACCCTGATGGCTGTGGGTGGGGTAGTCCCCATAGTTCATACTGGAAATACCTGTTGCAGGTACTCCAGGGCTGCTTCCAGGTACTCGTCTGTCTGCTGGACACCATCCTGGCCTATTTTGTCTAGGTCGTTGGGTGGATAAGAGCCGTTGGGGTTCATGGGGCCAAAGCCCAGTCACAACAGGAAGGAGCAGCTGTAGGGCGCACTCCACACTGGTCCAAGATGGGCTTGACCATGTGCTTGGCCTGCGTGATATGCTGAGCAAGGTGCAGGGGCCTGTGAGGGAGGTGCAGGCAGGTCACTGACAGATTCGCCTGTGCTACCACCCAGTCAGGCCGGCTGGGGGCCCCAAGACCAATGCACAGCCAGACTGCTGAGTGCCAGGAGGAGCAGCTTCTGCCAGGGGACTTTTAAAGACTAAAGGATGATCTTCTGAATGTTAAATTTTCCAAACAACACTGCCTTTGTTAGGTAAAATCAGACTTTACTGAAAGGGGGTAAGGAGACATAGCCTGAACTCTAAGCCCAGCCTTGACCTTTCCCACCAGAACACAGCACTCTTTGGGGGGGGGTGGGGGAGGGGTCTGTTCAGCCCCATGGCTCCAGGGTTCCTGAGGATGGTCACTGGTGACCACTCAACAGGATGTGGGCCTCTGGCACAAACATCAGAGTGT
>NW_012102468.1:0-3241 GCF_000951045.1 Mandrillus leucophaeus | reverse complement strand
TCTAGATTCAGGCTGTTTCTGAAAGCATGCAGGTGCTTCAGCAGCAGGCACACCAGCAGTGCTCCTCAGTGGGCCTGAACCACTGCTAGGTGGAGGAGGAAGGGTCAGGGTTGGGAAGGGCTGCTGACCCACAGCATTCAGCCTCCAGGTCTGACTACTTCCCACCCCAGGCTGGTGGCTTTGCTTCCCCACGGAGGGCATGAGCCGGGCCAAGAGTGGGACCACCCTCTGGGGTACCACTGTGCCTGGCACTCAGTGGATGTGCCTTGTACTGCTTGGTCTGAACTACAACCAGCTTGTGATAGGGAAGTACTTGGCCCAACACCCACACAGCCCACCCTGCAGAGGGCTCACTAAGACACACACATCTGCAGGGGAGCTCCCAGCCCTGCTTCTACACTGCTGTGCACCCGCAGTGGGTGACACAGGCCACAGCTCCCCAGGCTGTGCCCTTGGGCACTGCTTGATCCTCAGGGTAGGAGAAGGCCAGCATCATCTCCAATCTCTGGATCCAAGGTCTCTCACCGGCCTCCCGAATGTGTACAGAAAGCACAAGGAACCCAGGCACGGTGCCTCAGACGTGTAATTCCAGCACTTTGGGAGGCCAAGGCGGGAAGATCACCAAGGCCCGCAGTTTGAAATTAGCCTGGATAATACAGGGATATCTTGACTCTGCAACAAATTGTTGAAAGTGAGCTGGGTGTGGTGGTGCACCCCTGTAGTCCTAGTGACTCAGGAGGCTAGGGTGAGAGGATCACTTGAACCGAGGAGTTCACGACTGCAGTGAGCCAGGATCGTGCCACTGCACTGCAGCCTGGGCGGCATAGTAAGACCGTGTTTAAAAGTAACACCGTGGCTTCGCTTATCTCCCCGGTTCTTTCCACCTGCTACTCTTCCTGGACATAGCCAGGCAAAGGCTCAGTCCAGTAGAAGCCCTGGGCATCACTCTGTTGCCGATGAATTTGTGGTCAGGAAAACCCTCAGAGAAGCACAGTCAAGCATGTAGGCCAAGCTTTTGATTTGCAACCTACAAGTAGGGTCCTGGAGACCTAGCGTGAGAGGAAAGCCTTTTTGCTGGCCATGGACTTGTGGTTGCTCAGTATTGTAAAGGGCAGGTCTGAACTCCGCTTCACTGATCTCAGATCCATTAATGCACTTGTCATTCTGCCTATGCAGTCCCAATCTCTATGAGGTCACCACGTACTCTCATTTGCCCCGGAGGTGTATATGAATGACCAAGGCTCCCCAGGTGAAGGCTTGCATGCCTCAGCTGGGCTGTCAAGTACTGACAGCCTCTGTGGGCTATAGGGTCAAGCCCCAGGTTCTTCCCACCCCACTGCCTCACACACAGGCTGTGGGTCACAGCACCTCCAGGCTGGGTGACATACTTCTGAAAAAAGCACAAACTACACCACCCAGAAGTCCCAGGTCTCTGTATCTTCCGAAGTGCCAAACTCTGCAGAGCGGGGGTGAACCTGACCACTGCACAGGTCTGATGACTCCAGCCCTTCAAACCAAGGCCAAGCACAGGGCCTCCAACGCCAGAGAGCTTGTGACATCTGCAGTGGCCAGCCAGGGCGCCATGCTTCCTGCCTCACAGCCAGACCCCCACCCAAACCAGGCTAGTCTGCAAAGCCAGGGACCAGGCCCAGCTGGAGGTTGCCTGCTCACAACACAGGGGCTTCATTCTTTCCGGAACTAGCCTCTGAGTCACCTGCAGCCTGCCTCTTGCTTTGCGAGGTATAGACATGCATTCTGGGCAGGAGGAAAGGAAGGAAGGAGCGCAGCAGCTAATACTTGGTAGGTGTGGAGAGCCTGGAGGCTGGGTTGGGTAGGGCTGTGCAGGGATTTGGAGACAGTAGTGCAGAATCTCCAGCTAAGACAACAAACAGAAGCTGGAAGGCAGAAAAGCAGAGGACAAGAGGATGGAGAGATGGGACCATGCATGGGAAGGGGAAATTGAGAGAGAAAGCAATGAGAACAAGCCCGTAAGTGAGAAGAAAAAAGTGTAGTCACAATTTAAATAATTGCAGTCCCAGCAGCCACGGGTCAGGGCAGCACCCACACCCCCCCTTCACAGGCAGGCCAAGGCTGTGGCTGCACTCTACTTGGACTTGAAGACGTGGGTGAATAGACCTAGGTCACCTGGGTGGCAACTGTCACTAGGTCCCAAATGCGTCTCTATTTCATTGGAAGGGCACGACTTACTACCCTTCCAGATAGGACCCACTCTCCCCAGCGACTCTGAGGCCACACTGTAGCACGTGCACACCACAGTGGTCCAAGAGCCCAGGGCTCACGCTGGGACATGCTGCCAGCCATGAAGACCTCAGATCCTGAGGCTCAGAAACGAAACTAGTGGAGTGTGTTCCAGGAGGAAGACTGCCCAGAAGAGAGACATGGGTCAATTGACTAAACTTCCTGGGTTGTCTTGAGAAATTTACCAAATTGGTGTAAAACATGATGAATTGCTATGTGTCTAAAACCCAATCAATATTCCCACCATGAGTGGTTCTTTAAAAACTAAGGAGGAGGTCAGGTCCCCAAGGATAGCACAGAGATGAGCACAGGCCCAGGCCACCAGCTCTTGCCCTCCACCCCCCCAGTCTGGAGGTCAGCTGAGGAGGTGTGCAGATCATCTCTGACTCCTGGAGCAGCCTCTCCTACTGCACCAGGAACTCCCACCCTCCAGATACGATGGGCTTCCAAAAGCAGGAGTCCGCAAGGATATGGTCACAGTCATACACACCGAGAGGCAGCAGGAACCTGAGGCTGAGCTGGACCCCAGCCAGGATCCTCCAACCTCCACACCCCACAGCACCATGGTCTGCCAAATCATGACTTCAGCACAGCCAGAGCTAGCCTGGCACACATCCTGCCCAGAGAGCACCATGCCTCCTGCCCTAGCAGCGTGCCTACTGTGCTCAACGTCAGGAGAAATCAGAATACACCTGCTAGACACCAAGACGGCAGAGAGTGAAGGAGTGGGGCGGGGAGGTGCTGTCCTCCATAACATTCCTGTGTCAGACCTGGGGCTCAGGGAACAGTCAGACACAGTTATCCAGTGTGGTCTCTGCTCTCGCCTGCGGGAACACAGTGGCCCGCAGCACCATGGCCATCCTTACTGCCCACAGGGCCATTGGGCAGCAAGCACACATTCTGGACTCAACCTGGGTGAGGAAGATACCCCCAGAGCCTCACTTCTTGCATCTGAAAATAAGTACTAGGAGGGACAGGCAGG
>NW_012102467.1:14922-15287 GCF_000951045.1 Mandrillus leucophaeus | reverse complement strand
GGTGTTGGTGGTATGCTTGTACAGCCGACAGAACTGTGAACCAAATACATCTCTTTTCTTTATATTAATAATCTGCCCAGTTTCAGGTATTCCTTTATAGCAACACAAAACAGACGAATACCACTATATTTCTTGCCTTTCAGTATTTCACTCTCCTGATTTTCTGTTACCTCTTTGGCAGCACCTTTTTGATCACCCTATCAAACCTTTAAATGGTGAAGTTCCTCAGGTCTCTGGCCTAAGATGTCACCTTATTTCACGTGAAGCACCAGGCAATCTTATTCATTGTCCAAATTTCCATTACCAACTAAATTATAAAAATATAACAGAGAATCCCAAATTTTATCTATTTGTATCTGTCCTCA
>NW_012102467.1:5658-8512 GCF_000951045.1 Mandrillus leucophaeus | reverse complement strand
CCAGTGGATGTCTGAAATGACAAATGGTACTGAACACTTGATTCTGTTTTTTGCTATACATACATACCTATAAAAAAGTTTAATTTACAAGTTAGGCACAGTAACAGATTAACAACAATAATAAAATAGAACAGGCCAGGTGTAGTGGCTCACGCCTATAATCCCAGGACTTTGGGAGGCCAAGGGGGGCGCAGATCACCTCAGGTCAGGAGTTTGAGACCAGCCTGGCCAACATGGTGAAATCCCATTTCTACTACAAAGACAAAAAAATTAGCTGAGTGTGGTGGTGCACACCTGCAGTCCCACCTAAGCAGGAGGCTAAGGCACAAAATATCAATTGAACCCGGGAGGTTGCAATGAGCTAAGATCGTGCCACTGTACTCCAGTCTGGATGACAGAGAGAGACTCCACCTCAAAAAAAATTTTTAAATTAAAAAAAATTATAACAATTTACTATGAAAAAGTTACGTGAATGTGGTCTCTCTCAAAATACAGTCTGCATAACAACAACCATATACACAATGGTGGTCCCATGAGATTAAATGGAACTGAAAAATTTCTATTGCCTAGTGACGTAGTGATGTAATAGCCATAGTAACATGACAGAGCAATTTTTAAACTAAATGTAGTGTACATTAAGTGCACAATGTTTATAAAGTCTACAGTAGTTGTAGCTGTCCATTCTCTCACTGCTATAAAGAACTACCCGAGACTGGACAATTTATAAAGGTAAGAGGTTTAATTGACTCACAGTTCCACATGGCTGAGAAGACCTCAGGAAACTTTCAATCACGGTGGGAGGGGAAGCAAGCACGTCTTACATGGCAGCAAGCAAGAGAAAGAGAATTTGTATGTAGGAAAACACTGCCACTTTCAAAACCATCAGATCTCAAGAGAATTCACTCACTGTCATGAGAACAGGATGGGGGAAACTGCCCCTATCATCCAGTCACCTCCCTCCTTCAACACATTGGGATTACAATTCCAGATGAGATTTGGGTGGGGATACACAGCCAAATCCTATCAGTAATGTACAATAATGTCTCAGGCTTTCACATTCACTCACCACTTACTAACTGACTCACCCAGAACAACTTCTAGTCCTGCAAGCTTCATTCATGGTAAAGTTGTATACAAGTGCGTTTTTTTTCTTTCATACCATTATTTTAGCTGTACCTTTTCTATGTTTAAAAACACAAATACTTACCCTTATGTTAAGCTGCTTGCAGGATTCAGTAATGAAATGTACAAGTTTGCAGCTTAGGAGCAATAGGCTATCCCTTGTAGCCTAGGTATGTAGTAGGCTATGCAATATAGCTTTGTTTAAGAACGTTCTAAGATGATTGTGCAATGATAGAATCACCTAATGAGGTATTTCTAAGAAAATACTTCCCTCCTGCATTACACAACACATGATTCTACCTCACTGTACTCTACTCACCTATTTTCAGAGGGGTTGACCGTGGGGAACTAAAATCAAGGAAAGAAAAACTGCAGATAATGGAAAATGACTGTAGTCTCTTAGTATTCACTCTTAACCAACTATCACCAATCTGCAGAATGAACTTTTCACAAGAAAACGAACTTCAGAAATGCAAATCCAAATATACCACTGCCCACTTAAAAACACTTCAATAAGCCGGGCATGGTGGCTCAAGCCTGCAGTCCCAGCACTTGGGAGGCTCAGGGGGGCAGATCATGAGGTCAAGAGATCGAAACCATCGTGGCCAACATGGTGAAAACCTATCTCTACTAAAAATACAAAAATCATTTGGGTGTGGTGGTACGCACCTGTAGTCCCAGCTTCTTGGGAGGCTGTGGTGGGAGGATGGCGTGAACCCAGGAAGAGGAGGTTGCACCGAGCCGAGATGGCACCACTGCACTCCAGCCTGGCGACAGAGCGAGACTCTGTCTCAAAAACAAAAAAACAAAACAAAACAAAAAAAACTACTTCAATAGTTTCCCTATATCATATAACCCTTTCTTACCTCCACAACCTTCCCTCCTTCCAACATTTCACTTTATGGGCAACACTGGCTTTTTCTTCTTTCAATTCCATAAATTCTCCAGAGCTCATTCCCACTTCAAAGGCTTTTAACGGGTTGTTTTCACTCTAAACGGAATATTATCATTCACTGTACCCTCTTTTGCAGCTGGATAACTTCTGTGTATCCCTCTGGTCCTTGCTTAAAGTCACTTCAGCAAAGACAATGCCTCTGAATCTCCAGAGGAGGTCAGGTGCCATATGATGATTTCCCTATGCTTCCTTCTTGGGATATATTACAATTACAATTTACTATTTATGCAATTAAACTAACTCCTCTGCTAGAGTATAAACTCCATTTTATGGCTGTAGCTACCCCTAACATCAGGCACAGTCTCCAGGCACAATAACTCGAAAACTACATGATGAAGGGATAAAAGGAACAAAACCACAAACATCACATCGCTACTATAACAAAGAAAAAAAAAAGAAAGAAAAATTTTAATTTTCAAAAATAGGCCAGATTCGATGGCTCATGCCTGTAATTCCAGCATTCTGGGAGGCCAAGGCAGGCGGATGACGTAAGGTCAGAAGTTCAAAACAAGCCTAGCGAACATGGCAAAACCCCATCACTACTAAAAATGCAAAACTTAGGCTGGGCACAGTGGCTCATACCTGTAACCCCAGCATTTTGGGAGGCCAAGGCAGGTGGATCACAAGGTCAAGAGATCGAGACCACCCTGGCCAACATGGTGAAACCCCATCTCTACAAAAAATACAAAAATTAGTTGGGTATGGTGGTGCATGCCTGTAGTCCCAGCTACTCGGAGGCTGAGGCAGGAGAATCACTTGAACCTAGGAGGCAGAGGT
>NW_012102467.1:3653-5533 GCF_000951045.1 Mandrillus leucophaeus | reverse complement strand
TGGGAAGCGGAGGCTGCAGTGATGCGAGATCATGCCACTGCACTCGAGACTGGGCGACAAAGAGAGACTCTGTCAAAAAAAAACCCAAAAAAACCCTCAATATTCATTTTTATATAATTTCGATGACACCATAATCCTATTCTTTTGGACAGCAATTAAGCAATAAGAATCGAGAAAAAATTCAATATAATTACTTCACTTCTAGAGAGCCAAAGCAAATAATATAAGATATAGCATTTATAAGTTACCTTTGTGTCTTTTATATCATTTATATACTTTATCTTCAAGACACAAAAATATATGTACAAAGATATTTTATATAACCATTTATAACCGTAAAACTTTTATAAAAGTCTGGCCAGCTGCAGTGGCTCTCACTTGTAATCCCAGCACTTTGGGAGGCTGAGGCGGGTGGATCACTTGAGGTTAGGCGTTCAAGACCAGCCTAGGCAACATGGTAAAACCCCATCTCTACTAAAAATACAAAAAATTCGCTGGACGTATTTACGATTAGCAATTTAATTCCAACAATATATAAGAAGAACAGGCCAGTTGCGGTGGCCCACATGGATTATGAAAGTAATCCCAGCGCTTTCGGAGGCCAAGGAGGGAGGATCATTTGAGGTCAGGAGACCTGCCTGGCCAACATGGTGAAACTCTGCCTCCAAAAAAAAAAACTAACTGAGCAGGGTGGCACGTGCCTGTAATCCCAGCTACTTGGGAGGCTGAGGCAGGAGAGTCACTTGAATCCAGGAGGTGGAGGTTATAGTGAGCAGAGATTGCACCACTGTACCCATCTCCAAAAATAATAATAATAATAATAATACACCATGACACCAAATGGCATTTAGTATAATATTTGAAAGTAAAACAATGAAATTTACATTAATATCTTTAAATATATAGCATTATCTCAATAGATACAGAAAAAGATTTTGAGAAAACTCAATATGCATTCATGACATAAACTCTCAGGAAGCGAGGGCTAGACCTTACTCAACTGTGTATTCTCCATGGCATGGCATGACTATTCCTCTTGGGGTCTGTCTGTGACTATAACTATCTTTTCAATGGGAGTCATGTGGGCTTCTGTTGGCCTTGTCATATCTAAATAGTACTAAAACCTATATTTGAAAACAATCTGATAAAGTTCATCAATAAAATCCCTACAGCTGACTTATAATTAATGGTGTAACACTGAATGCTCTCCTCGAAGAATGAAAACAAGATTAAGTCCACTCTGTAAGGGAAGAGAAGAAAAGGAATTACAACGGGAAAAAAGAGAGAAAACTGTATTTTATGACAATCATCTATTAGAAAATCTAAGAAACCTACCTAAAAAACTAGTAGAATTAATAGGACTTAAGTAAGATTGTAAGAAACAGGTCAATATACAAAAATTCAATTTCCAACCAAAAATTAGAAAATGTTATAATACTTTATAATTGCTGAAAAATGTATTTAATATTTTAAAATACAAATAGCATCAAAAAAGGACCAAATACTTAAAAATAAAAATAATTTTAGGCCAGACGTGGTGACTCATGCCTGTAATCCCAGCACTTTGGGAGGCTGAAGCAGGCAGATCATTTGAGGTCAGGAGTTGACCAGCCTGGCCAACATGGTGAAATCTCATCTCTACTAAAATTATAAAAATTAGCTGGGCTTAGTGGTACGTGCCTGTAATTCCAGCTGCTTGGGAGGCTGAGGCGGGAGAATTGTTTGAACCCAGGAGATGTAGTGAGCCAAGACTGTGCCACTGCACTCCAGTTAGGCGACAGAGTGAGACTCCGTCTCAACAAAAGGAAAAAAAAAATAAGTAATTTTAAAAACAGACCAAAGGCTAAAAGCAACAAAGGACTGCTCAGGCAAAACAAAAA
>NW_012102467.1:0-3603 GCF_000951045.1 Mandrillus leucophaeus | reverse complement strand
TGCCTGTAATTCCAGCTGCTTGGGAGGCTGAGGCGGGAGAATTGTTTGAACCCAGGAGATGTAGTGAGCCAAGACTGTGCCACTGCACTCCAGTTAGGCAACAGAGTGAGACTCCGTCTCAACAAAAGGAAAAAAAAAATAAGTAATTTTAAAAACAGACCAAAGGCTAAAAGCAACAAAGGACTGCTCAGGCAAAACAAAAAAGACCTAATAAATGGAGAGATTTATTATTTATTATACTAATGATTAAGACTCAATGGTTGTTAAGATGTCAGTTCTCCTCAAACTGATCAGCAGATTCAAGACAATTACAATCATGATCCCATTAGCCTTTTTTGGAGAAGAGAGAAAAGAGATTATTAAAATTGATATGGAAATGTGAAGGACGTAGAATATGCAGAACTTTGAAAAAGAAGAAAAAGGTTTAAGGACTTGCAATTCTGACTTCAAGACAATATAAAGTTACAAAATAATCAGAATACTCTAACAGGGCTAGACAAACAGATTTCTGGAGCAGAAGGAAGATTTCTGAAAGATCCCACTTATGCAGCCACAGGATGTTCCCAAAGCAACCCAGCGAGAAAAGGAGACTCTTTTCAACAAATGGTGAAACACAACTGGACAGCCATATGCAAAAAACTCAAACCTACAAAAACAACTGCAGATGCATCACAGACCTAATATAAATTAGCGAAAGCAAAACCTTTAGAGGAAATCAAGGAAACTACCTTCATGACTTCGAGGTTAGGCAAAAGTGTCTTAGCTCACAGTAAGCAATAACTACAAAAGAAAACACTGATAAATTAAATTTATCAGATATAAATATTTCTGCTCATCAAAAGGTACAGTTAAAATAAATAGGTAAACCATATAGACTTGGGGAAAATATTTACAAAACATTTATCTAATAAAGAACGAGTATTTAGGACATATAAACACCTTCTGCAACTCAAATAGATTTAAAAAACATAACAAAGAACACGAAAGGCTAAATGAATAAACTCATCAACAGAGAACACACCAATGGTCAACACAGGAGCTAAAAGGTGCTCAATATCACCAGTTCTCATGAAAATGTAAATTGAAACCACAATGATACTACTTCCGGTCAAGATGGCATGAATAAGGGGACCAGATTTAGCCTCCTTGAGTGAAATAATAAAAATCTAATAAAATGAATGAAACAACAACACTGAAGATATTGGACAAGTAACAAAAGACAGTGATTCCTGGAAGACAAAAACAAACGGGCTGCCCGCGTGCCCAGCTTACTGCCTCGAGAGAGTTTCCAGGTCGTGGAAAGGGAGGAGGAACCCAGGCAGAGCATGTGGTCTCCCCAAGTTGAGGAAATGGAGCTGGAAGTCCAAGGAGTCCAAGGTGCCTAGAGCTCACAAGGGAGACCAGCACTGAGTAGACAGCTGGAGAGAGAGAGAGAAATGAAGAGATCTACAAAGGCTCACCCTAGAACTTTTGGTTGAATGACAACTCAGCACTTGCAATGTAAAGGAGCTATCCAAGGGCAAGGTGAGAAATCACCAAAAGAATTAGAGGTAATAGCATCCAGAACTGACATAGGATGTGAATAGTACCTGTACCCAAAATCCAAAAGGAAATGATGTGATATAATTTATATCACATTGGAGATATGACATCGCAGTACTAGGAAAGAAAAGGCTTCAGAAGGAGGAAAAACTTAACCCTAAACACAGCCCTGGTCCAATCAAAGAAAACAAAAGATCCAACAGAAAGAAACTGTTTTCAAGCAACTGAATAATACCACAGAACAAAGGCCACAAATATTTTTAAAAGGCAAACAAAACTAGAGAAACGAGAAAACAAGGTAAAATTCCCACTGGTTAAAAAGTCAATCAAAATTTATAAGACGTACATAGAAGCAGGAAATTACACCCCACAATGAAACAAAAAACAAACCAATTTTGAAATGAAACAGAAAATAGAATTAGTATACAAGTCCTTTAAAACAATTATGATGATATTTCATGTGATCAGAAGGCTAGAAGAAACAAACATATTAAGCAAACATATGAAATATTTTTAAAATTTGAACTTCTAAAGATGAAAAATTACAAAGTCTAAGATGAAAAATACACTTTGAAATTTACAACACATGAAATCAAACTTACTAACCTAAATGAAACACAGAAAAAAAAAAACACTAAAAAATGTAATATGTGATCATTGAAATAACTTCAAGAGGCCAAACATACTTGTAACCAGAGCCACAAAACAGGAGATAATATAGAAAAAAACTTTAGAAATCATGGCCAAAAACTTTCACGTTTGATGGAAATTATAAGCATATATAACACGGCACTCTATTAATCAACTATCAGTCACTAGAAACATGAAGAAGAGTGGCTGAGTGCAGTGGCTCACGCCTGTAATCCCAGCACTTTGGGAGGCCGAGGTGGGAAAATCTCTTCAGGCTGTGAGTTTGAGACCAGTGTGGGCAACATTGCAGAACACCGTCTCTTAAAACAAATAAACAAACAAACAAAAAAACACACATACACGAAAAATGGCCTGGCCCTGTGGCTCACACCTGTAATCCCAGCATTTTGGGAGGCCAAGGCCAGCAGATTACCTGAGGTCAGAAGTTCGAGACTAGCCTGACTAACATGGACAAACCTTGTCTCTACTAAAAATACAAAATTAGATGGGCATGGTGGTGAATGCCTGTAATCCCAGCTACTTGGGAAACTGAGGCAGGAGAGTTGCTTGAACCAGGGAGAAGGAGATTGCGGTGAGCCGAGATTGTGCCACTGCACTCCAGCCTGGGCAACAAGAGGGAAACTCCGTCTCAAAAAACAAAAACAAAAAACAAAAAACCACACACCTGTGGTCCTTCCAGCTAAGGCAGGAGGAGGTTGAGGCCATAGTGAGCCATGATTGTGACACTACACTCCAGCCCAGGTGATAGAGTCAAAGCCCATCTCTAAAAAATAAGGTAAACCATGACCAAAATGACTAAAATCAGAAATTAAAATTCTAATGCAGCCAAAGAAAAAGATCTTATTACACACTACAAAATCAAAAGAAAGTTGAAATCGTTATAATACTATCATGTAAAGTAGACAAAAATAAAAATTTTATCAGGAAAAAAGAGCATCATTTTATATACATTAAGGGTTTATTTGGTCAAGAACACACGCAAATTCTAAACATTTATTTACCTATTAATAACAGGGCTTCAAAATAAATAAAGCAAAAATGAGAGAACTGTAAGAAGAAATGAAAGAATCTACAATTATATTTTAAAAGTTCAGCCAACCTCTCTATGTGATAGAACCAGGTCAGGCGTGGCGATTCACACCTGTTATCCCTGAACTTTGGGAGCCCGAGACAGGATTGCTTGAACACAGGAGTTCAAGACCCATCTGAGCAACACAGGCAGACCCTGTCTCTACAAAAAGATTTTAAAAAACTAAGTGGGTGGGCCGGACGTGTTGGCTCACACCTGTAATCCCAGCACTTTGGGAGCCTGAGGCAGGCAGATCACCTGAGGTCAGGAATTTGAGTCCAGCATGGCCAAAATGGTGAAACCCCATCTCTACTAAAAATACAAAAATTAGCTGGGCGTGG
>NW_012102466.1:6732-7913 GCF_000951045.1 Mandrillus leucophaeus | reverse complement strand
CCCCGCCTCCTGGGTTCAAGTGACCCTCTCATCTCAGCCTCCAGAGTAGCTGGAACCGCAGGTGCATGCCACCACACCCAGCTGATTTTTGTACTTTTTGTCAATATGAGGTTTCGCCATGTTGCCGAGGTTGGTCCGGGAACTCCTGAACTCAAGCAGTCTGCCCACTTTTGCCTCCCTAAGTGCTGGGTTTACAGGCATGAGCCGCTGTGTCCGGTCTATTTATTTTCAATAGAAGATAACTGCTATAGAGTAAGACTGTTAAAAATGACATTTCACAATAAACTGTAGTTTATTTACTACTAATGTACCCATTATAATTCATTAATTTTGATAAACGTACCATGGTATGTTATCATTAGGGGAGGCTGGGTGAAGGGTGTCTGAGTACTTTTGGTACTATCTTTGAACTCATCTATAAAAATCAAATTATTTTTAGGTAAAAATTTATTTTAATGATACTTTTTTTAAATGTCAAGCTGTTAGAAATACATAAGCATGAATCTCTACATCAGCAGTGAACTAAATTATGTTGAGTCAAATATACTAAGATAAATTCTACCATAACTTTACCCCTAACACAGAACTTTATGACTGCACAACTAGGCTAGTAGGAGTTACACATATTCCATGAGTCAGTTCCTCTGTTTTAAGAGATTTGGGAAGTTTCATTAGCCTCCTCTTATTTCTCACTAATGAAACCAATGACTCAGTATATGAATGAACATACACGTGTTCTATACTTGAATAAATGAATACATTTTATACATTCCCAGCTGTTTATTAGGATGCAAGAGTAGTTTTCTTTGACAATGTCTACCATAGGTATTTTAAAAACATTTCAACATATGTCATTTAAAGAAATAGGAATAATTTGCTTTTTGAACGCTGGCTATATTTATTGCTGGTACTTTGCATATTTGCACCTAAGATTTCCGTATTTGCTCTACTAAACTTTACTATATTTTAATTCAGGTCTTTATTCAAGATCAGTTTTCTGCCCTATCAAGAACAGGCATATCGTTTATAAATCAAAATCTGTATTTCAAAATCCCATCAGAAAAAAAACATATAGAAAACAGGCTGGGCGCGGTGGCTCAAGCCTGTAATCCCAGCACTTTGGCAGGCCAAGGCTGGTGGATCACGGGGTCAGCAGATCGAGACCATCCTGGCTAACACGG
>NW_012102466.1:2069-2717 GCF_000951045.1 Mandrillus leucophaeus | reverse complement strand
GTAAAGTCTTCTGGTTTCTTGATCAAGGTAATGTTATATGCAGTGTAGAGAGTTGTGTAACTTAAAAACAACAACAACAACAACAACAACAACAACGACAACTCCCGGCATGCCACTGGAGCCTGAGCTCACTCCATTTGCTGAATTCTCCTTCATCTTCACTCTTTTCAAAAGTGTGTTAATCTCTCATAAACATTTTGAACCTTCGTTTCCATTTAAAAGTTGCTTCTGGTCAGGCGTGGTGGCTCACGCCTGTAATCCCAGCACTTTGGGAGGAGGAGGCAGGTAGATTGTGTGAGCTCAGGAGATTGAAACCAGCCTGGGCAACATGGCAAAACCACGTTTCTACTAAAAATAATAATAATTAAAAAATAGCCAGGTGTGGTGGTGCATGCCTGTAATCTCAGCTACTAGGGATGCTGAGGCACGAGAATTGTTTGAACCCAGAAGATGGAGGTTGCAGGGAGCTGAGATCACACCACTGTCCTCTAGCCTGGGCAAGAGCAAGATTCTGTCTCAAAAAAAAAAAAAAAAAAGAAAAAAAGAAAAGAGTTGCTTCTGTAGACACATATTTATTGGAAGGGGATGTATAATGGATTCACTTAAGACCCAGTCAGAGGTGCTATAAAATAATCCTTTCCATTCTCC
>NW_012102466.1:1763-2019 GCF_000951045.1 Mandrillus leucophaeus | reverse complement strand
ATAAAAGGGTGTGCTAGAAACACACACACACATGCACACACACACAGAGTTTTGGTGGGGGATTGGATAAATACTTCTTTGAAAATTCATAACCACTGAATTGCACACATAGTATAAATTGCTCACATGATCGATCTGGTGAGTCTGATATTGGTCAACACAATAGAGGTTGGAAGAAAGGTATGGAATTTCTGCCATGCCCCAGTGGAAGAATTACAGTAAAGTCTTCTGGTTTCTTGATCAAGGTAATGTTATA
>NW_012102466.1:725-1713 GCF_000951045.1 Mandrillus leucophaeus | reverse complement strand
ACCTCCACCAAATTTCAATATTCCTTCTACCCTAATATGCTTTTGGTACTTGAAATAATGACATAAACAAGGCATACAAGGTCCACTCATGGAGCTTATAAACTAGGAGAAAAAATACTTCAGAGTTATAAGGTAAGAGGAGTACTATAAAATATAATGTTATATATTAAAATATGTACTATATACAATATAACATCTGAAATCCAGTGTCACTTGGCAGTCAGTCATTCTGGAGGAAGAGGGAATTTTACTGTGAGGGCATTTTCAAGGACTGATTATGAAAGCATGTTGTAGGTGGTTCAGGGTAAAACAATACTTCTGAGAAGTGTTAAAGGACCTAAGTCAGTCAGATGGGAAAATGTGAGTAAGGTTGAAATATTACTTTAAAGGACATAGTGACTCACTGAAATCACAGAAACACAACAAAAATATGTTTGATTAAAGTAGAACGTTTAAGTCAAAACTATGTTACACGTTTCAATAATCAAATCATTGCTGTCAATTTACAGTAAATATAACTATGCTTATTAACATCACATTTCATATTTCTATCAGTAAAATTCATATTATTCTGATGACTATCTTTACTATATCATTACAAAATACCACACCTCTTTGCTAAAGAAAGAAAAAGTGCCAGACACACATATCGTACAATGTTAGGAGTGGTCCCAATGGAATTTCTCAGCTTCTTTCCCTGGGTACTCATTGCATTTATGGTGCTCTTATAATTACACATTTACATTCATGCCTGCTATACAAATATGGAGTCTACACTAAGAAATCCCTAAAAACTTGGTTTTCCCCAAAACATGATTTTATAGATAAAATGAGATCACATCATCATTTGAGATATAAAGTGTAAATGCAGCAATAAATAAATCCCATTACATAGGTACTCTTAATCTCAAGTAGAAAGAATAGCACCAGCACAGCCATAAGAAAGTGTATGGAAATTGAGCAGGCATGTTTCTGTAGTGCTGGCATT
>NW_012102466.1:0-675 GCF_000951045.1 Mandrillus leucophaeus | reverse complement strand
GGAAGAATTACAGTAAAGTCTTCTGGTTTCTTGATCAAGGTAATGTTATATGCAGTGTAGAGAGTTGTGTAACTTAAAAACAACAACAACAACAATAACAACAATAACAACTCCCGGCATGCCACTGGAGCCTGGGCTCACTCCATTTGCTGAATTCTCCTTCATCTTCACTCTTTTCAAAAGTGTGTTAATCTCTCATAAACATTTTGAACCTTCGTTTCCACTTAAAAGTTGCTTCCGGTCAGGCATGGTGGCTCACGCCTGTAATCCCAGCACTTTGGGAGGAGGAGGCAGGTAGATTGTGTGAGCTCAGGAGATTGAAACCAGCCTGAGCAACATGGCAAAACCACGTTTCTACTAAAAATAATAATAATTAAAAAACAGCCAGGTGTGGTGGTGCATGCCTGTAATCTCAGCTACTAGGGATGCTGAGGCACGAGAATTGTTTGAACCCAGAAGGTGGAGGTTGCAGTGAGCTGAGATCACGCCACTGTCCTCTAGCCTGGGCAAGAGCAAGATTCTGTCTCAAAAAAAAAAAAAAAGAAAGAAAGAAAGAAAAAAAAGAAAAAAAGAAAAGAGTTGCTTCTATAGACACATATTTATTGGAAGGGGATGTATAATGGATTCACTTAAGACCCAGTCAGAGGTGCTATAAAATAATCCTTTCCATTCTCC
>NW_012102465.1:4995516-5012361 GCF_000951045.1 Mandrillus leucophaeus | reverse complement strand
CCTTCCCCCTTGCGCTTCCCAGGTGAGGCAATGCCTCGCCCTGCTTCAGCTCTCGCTGGTCGGGCTGCAGCAGCTGACCAGCACCCATCGTAGGGCACTCCCCAGTGAGATGAACCCAGTACCTCAGTTGAAAATGCAGAAATCACCAGTCTTCTGTGTCGCTGGCGCTGGGAGTTGGAGACTGGAGCTGTTCCCATTTGGCCATCTTGCTCCACCCCTCGACAATTTTTAGGTATGTAAAACTGAATTCTGTGCCTCAGCAAATATTGAACTTATTATATGCTATGAAATTTTGATGGCATTCTGGATTAGTTAAAATATTTAATGATAAATATGTGATGACACTGGCTTATTGCATAGGAAAGTTGAAGAGGTAAAAATTAAATATAGAAATAAACCGACTCCACGTACAATATAATGAATGTAAAAATAAGGAAAAAGATAATAGGTAAGTATTTGATTATTAAGGTTTCTAATACTTGCCTTTCAAATATTGTAAATTCAAGGCTCTGTTCTGTTGACTCAAGGAAACCATACTGCTGATTTTCTTTTCATTGCGGAAATATTTTATTATAAAGAGAGAATATATATTTATTTATATTTCAACATCTCTATACAATATTTGAGACATCTTAACATTGTCTTAACATTTCTCTGTAATAAATAAGACATTTCCACACATGTACGTTACAGATATATCACTCAGTACATCAAAATAGAGCACGTTAATATTTCACATGGTCTTGATTCATGAGTTTAGTTAAAATATTTGATCCAATGTGATTTATTGACCCTAGAGAGGGGTGGAAATACTTGATTGTGCATGATGGAGTTATTTTCATGATCATAAACACATGTACTTTTGCTAAGAAATAAAATATAAGTAAAGTCCTCAAATTACCCTCAAAGTAGCAGACTGTGTATAGAGGGAAAAAAAAGTTTGAAGTATCTGACTCTAGCTCAGAAGAATTAGTTTAAAAATAACCTTATTAACCATTATGAAAATAATTTAATATTTAAAATCTAGTTGATATAGCCTTAATATTTGTCTTTTTTATTTTTTTATTTTTATTTTTTTAAGATGGAGTCTTGGTCGGACGCCAGGCTGGAGTGCAGCGGCGTGATCTTGGCTCACTGCATCCTCCACCTCCCAGGTTCAAGTGATTCCCCTGCCTCAGCCTCCCGAGTAGCAGGGACTACAGGCACGTGCCACCATGCCAGGCTAATTATTATTATTTTTGTATTTTAGTAGAGATGAGCTTTCACCATATTGACCAGGATAGTCTCAATCTCCTAACCTCGTGATTTGCCTGCCTTGGCCTCCCAAAGTGCCGGGATTACAGGCATGAGCCGCTGCGCCTGGCAATATTTGTCTTTCTTAATGTGATAGAAACTCTTTTAGTATGACTAAACATATCCATCATAATAACAGGCAGGCAATAACAGACTAATAATAGTAGCCTCTGACATCAATAGAACTTCCAAGAAAAAGTAGCAACCTAATGTAAAATTGCTAATGTGATCTGATTGGATTTCTTTCTTATTCCCTTCTTACTTTCATATACTACTTTTTACTCTACTCAAGGAAATGTATTTTCCCAAAAAATATCAGTTATAATTAATTTAATTTGGTTTTCACTATCCACCTGGAGATAGTACTCTTTTCATTTTATTTCTCAGTTATAATTCAGTTGTAACCCTTACTTTGTTATTGAATGCTCAGCCTAGTAAAGCAGATAATCTTTCATGGAAATAGCCTGCCTTTAATCTTTTAAAGTGTGTTAACTGAATTCTACTTATTTTAAGTTTTTGGAATATGCTTATAAATGATAGATAACCAATATCCCTCCTATTTTTTACATTAGTTTTCTTAGTTGAGAAATGGTTCAGCTGTGGTGGCATTACCTATTCAAAGGATTAGGTATTTTTATTATCTATATAAATTAGTCTATTTATGTAGAGGTTTCAATATAATCATACAATTCTGGGAAATTAAAGAACATTTAATAGCACATTAAACACAGTATTGAACTGAGGTGCAGCACAGACATGACTAATATTGAATGTAAAAATAACTAAAATTGGCCTCATCTCTGGTTATGACAGAAATGCACAAATTGGCATCAATTCAAATTACATAGGTAAAGTTTCTATGTAGTATGTATTCATGTCTAAGAGGTATTTGAGAGCATACTTTGTCAATATCATTTATCTAGTGCCTAGATCCACATATAATAATAAGAATGACATTTAGGACTAAAACCAAACTTCGTATCTAATATGTCCCATTCAAATAATGACTTATCCTTCCTTTTCCCAGTTGGTTTCTTCCTTCTGCCTGTCTTTCAGAGGAGGTCCCATCCACAACTGCCAATCCTCTCTTGCTACAGTGTTGTGTTGTCATGCTACATACTTCTTAAGTCAACACATCAAATAACACACTATACACAAATGTATATTATTACTCACACTAATATTCCTGTCCCTCTTTTTGGCAGAGCAATCCAGTATATTATGTCTTCAATTTCAGAGAATATGAATAATTTTTGCTTCACTCAGATTTCCCATTCCTACAAACATTAACAGAGAAGTACAGAAGTATGCTGGGTCTTATAGATTTTTTTTTTTTAACTTCCAAACTACTGTGTTATATGATATAGTATAGTTGCACTTGTTTTTTAGCTATCTCCAAAACAATATGGCTAAGTTCGCAACGTAAGCTTACATCAATAAATCTAAACGTAAATGTCCCAGTATAATGGCATATTCAATTACTACGGCTCCTTCTCAGTGTCTCTCTCAATGCTGTCACCAACAGAGTAATAACAAAATGAAACATAGTTCTAGGTTGTTATTTAAGGTGCAAGTTCCAGCATCTCTGCTTCTCCTGGTATCATGGTACACTGAATATTTGAGTCATGCAGAGCCATGTTATGCATTATGTTCCTATAATATGCTGTTGGAATGACTCAAGGGAAGCATTCTTTTAGAATCTAATTTTCCTTGTTGTTAAAAAACAAAAAGAAACAATGTGTGTCTTGTATCCTGTGTCTCCGGGATCATGTATTTTCAGCTGTGGGAGGATTTTCTGATCTCATTAAACAGACAGCAAAGGATTATTTACTTTTATAGGTGATTTCTTATCAACCTAAAAATCAAAATGCATATTCTACATATTCATTAATCTAATATAATAATTAACTTTTCTGTCAAACTTTATCTCTCCAATCATAGAATCTGACTATGCCCTGTTTGCTATTCTCTCACTATTAAACAAGAGGGATAAATGGTGATTTTTTTCCCTAATGATCTTATGACTTTGCATCATTAAATAGTTTAAAAATTTAGAATTATATCTAGAAAAATATTTCCATTAATTCATTGGAAAATTACTGCATCTGGTGACAGGATTTGCTTATTCAATTCTGAACATCACCATTTTGACATTGTCCTAATTATTTGGCTTTTGTTAGCCTTAGTGCTTTTGTGTAAAATTGAGATAATGTTGACCTAATGCTTTGTACATAATTGTTGTAAGGCACGTATAGCATATAATTAGCCATCAATTGCTAATAATTAGCTATCAATTGAAACAATTTATTAGCAATTGATTTTTATATCCTCCTGTGCATAATGAAAGAGAAATTTATTTTAAAATAATTTAAGGAATTATCAGATAATTTATTGTATTACACAACATACTCAAGGTATATTGAAATACTGTAATTTCTCAGTCAATATTTTGCTTTGTTTTGACATTCAAATCTTACAATCTGCAGTTAGATAAGGAAGTATACTTAGCCAATATGTTGGATAGAATGTAGTTTGGCACTATGATATACATGTATTTTGTTTCTTTTGTTTTTCCATTACCAAATCTTTTCTGGTATGATTTGATTATTACTTTTTTATATTTTCCAACAAATATGTGCAACCATACAAAAATTATTTCCTCTCACATTACTCTTCTGATATAATTGTCTGCATTTAAATTATAAATTCAGTTCTATTATATATGATCTACAAATTAATATTTTCCATGTTCAATATTGTGTATTTTGTAAAAGTTAACATCTGAATGTACATTAATTGTTCCATACCTGGAGTTTCTTTGCTATTGCAACTTACAGTACCTCTCCTTTACTATTGCCATTGAAACGTACAGTACCTCTGCTTTACTATTTTATTTCAAGGTCATTCTCAACATTCACCATATCTGCTACTCTAGTTTTATTCAAGTACTTACTCCTATAATTCATCATTTAGAAGAAAATGTCATTGAGCATGTTGAATATATCATAATACAAATTTCAAAGAAGATGTATTCCATTATTTCTAGGCATCTCAGTTTTATAAGAATGTTTACACTAAATAGTATAATTAAATATATGTAATATTGGTTATATATACACATATATTTTACTCCTTCTGCATATTTACTGACATATTTATATCTCATATGTGTATGTGTATGCACACACACACACAGAAACAGAGAGAAAGGCTTTTAATGTTAATCAGCTTACCCATGTTGCTGTTTCTTTTACTATTTCCCTCTATATTTTTCATTCTCATTATACTGATGCTGAATTACATAAAATTGCTTTGCTTAATGCTGTACAATGACTACCAAAGCTTTTGGTACAATTCTTCTTCTGCCTCTTTCTTAGGGTTAGGTATTTGTTTTTACTTATGTAGTTACTATGAGAGAATAAAAGAATGTAAATGTACTTTATCAAAGGGAAATCTCTGAAAATAATTCATTGATATCAATGAAATTCCTACTTCTACTTCTCCTTATCAGAAACTTTCAGGTTATTCTTAGAAAAATGCCATATAATGTTTTCCAACAGTTACATAAAAGAAATGAATTTAGCATGCAATCACTGGACATTTTTTGTTCTTCTCCATTACAGTATGGTTGCATGTGTCCAATTTGTCTGCCTGGATTAAAATATTCATTTTACATTTAAATTTTACATTTTGGCACTCTGTATTAGCTTTTAATTTCTCTTAATCCTTCATAATATTCTGTTAGATAATATCCAAATAAAGAGCTAAGTAAATGAATATTTAATCTGAAGTTACATATACAACTACAAATACTTGATTTTTTTTTTCAAAGAAACCCCTCACATTTTATTAAGCTTCTCCTCATCCAGGTTAATTCAACATATTGCCAACATTGCACTTAGTGGCAATTAAAGTAGCTGAGACCACATGGCACATGTGGGAATGGAGGATGCTCTGCCAGCAAATGGACCCTTCAGCATTTTTTTTTTTTAAGTTCTGGGATACATGTGCCGAATGTGCAGGTTTGTAACATAGGTATGCATGCATGTGCTGTGGTGGTTTGCTGAACCTGTCAACCCCTCATCTAGGTTTTGCTGTTTTGTTTTTGTTTTTGTTTTTGTTTTTGTTTTGAGATGAAGTCTAACTCTTGTTGCTCAGGCTGGAGTACAATGGCACAATCTCAGCTCACTGCAACTCCGCCTCCTGGGTTCAAGCGATTCTCCTGCCTCAGCCTCCCCAGTAGCTGGGATTACAGGCATCTGCCAACACACCTGGCTAATTTTTGTATTTTTAGTAGATACAGGGTTTCACCATGTTGGCCAGGCTGGTCTCAACTTCCTGGCCTCAGGCAATCCTCCCACCTTGGCCTCCCCAAGTGCTGGATTTATAGGCGTGGGCCACTGCACCTGGCCCTTCATCTAGGTTTTAAGTTCTGCATGCATTAGGTATTTGTCCTAATGTTCTCCCTCCCCTCTCCCCGCACCCCCTGACTGGCCCTGGTGTGTAATGTTCCCCTCCCTGTGTCCACGTGTTCTCATTGTTCAGTTCTCACTTATGAGTGAGAACATATGGTGTTTGATTTTCTGTTCCTGTGTTAGTTTACTGAGGATGATGGTTTCCAACTTCATCCATGTCCTTGCAAAGGACATAAACTCATTCTTTTTTTATGGTTGCATAGTATTTTATGGTGTATATATGCTACATTTTCTTTATCCAATCTATCACTGATGGGCATTTGGGTTGGTTCCAAGTCTTTGCTATTGTACATAGTGCTGCAATAAACATACCTGTACATGTGTTTTATAGCAACATGATTTATAATCATTTGGGTATATACCCAGTAATGGGATTGCTGGGTCAAATGGTATTTCTTGTTCTTGAGAAGTTACCACACTGTCTTCTACAATGGTTTGCAGATGCCTATGTTCTGAATGATATTGCCTAGGTTTTGTTCTAGGATTTTTATAGTTTTAAGTTTTATGTTTAAGTCTTCAATCCATTTTGAGCTAATTTTGTATAAGGTGTAAGGAAGGGGTCCAGTTTCAGTTTTCTGCATATGGCTAGCCAGTTTTCCCAGTACCATTTATTAAATAGGAAATCCTTTCCCCATTGCTTCTTTTTGTCAGGTTTGTTGGAGATCAGATGGCTCTAGATACATGGTGTTATTTTTCAGGCCTCTGTTCTGTTCCATTAGTCTATATATCTGTTTTGGTACCACAATCATCATGCTGTTTTGGTTACTGTAGCCTTGTAGTATAGTTTGAAGTCAGGTAGCATGATGCCTCCAGCTTTGTTCTTTTTGCTTAGAATTGTCTTGACTATATAGGCTCTTTTTTGGTTTCATATGAAATTTAAAGTAGTTTTTTTCTAGTTCAGTGAAGAAAGGCAATGGTAGCTTGATGGGCATAGCATTCAATCTATAAATTACTTTGGGCAGTATGGCCATTTTCAGGATATTGGTTCTTCCTATCCATGAACATGGAATGTTTTTCCATTTGTTTGTGTTCTTTCTCATTTCCTTGAGTAGTGGTTTGTAATTCTCCTTGAAGAGATCCTTCACATCCCTTATAAGTTGTATTCCTAGATATTTTATTTTCTTTGTAGCAATTGTGAATGGGAGTTCACTCACGATTTGCCTCTCTGTTTGTCTATTATTGGTGTATAGGATGTTTGTGATTTTTGCACATTGATTTTGTATCCTGAGACTTTGCTGAGATGTTTATCAGCTTAAGGAGTTTTGGGGCTGAGATGATGGGATTTTCTAAATATACAGTCATGTCATCTGCAAAGAGACAATATTTGATGTTAATGACAATTTATCAGGAAAACTGTACAAAAAGCTTGAAAAGATTTTGCAATATCTAGAGTAACTTAATTAGTACAATGGTAGCTTTCAGGATCTTGCTTCAATGTTTCCTTTGGTTGTGTGGCATTTTTTAAGAAATTAGGAATGAAGTCAGTGAAGAGTCACAGTAGTTAATTTATGAGAGCTCAGTCACCCCAACACACATGACTAAACACACTGAAAATTCTATTTCATTGTGATATGAAGATAAATGTATAAATTATTACTTAACTGGTAGCATATGTAGTCCATTTTAATTTTGTCCATATTTTAACTTAACTCTACTACTTCAAAAGAGCTATTACAATGGATCTACTGTAATTATTCTTATGATTCATTATGTTACTGTAACATCAGAATGATGGTGTTTTTTGATGTATTACAATAACACAATAGTAGTACAATAGCAACTTGATGATGTATTGCCATAATATATCATCGAAGTGATTCCATCAGAGAATTCAGGAGAACAATAGTATTTATAAGCTTTTTGGGTAAAAAATACAACTTTGTGGACTATTTGAGAAAGAAAAAAATGAAAAAAGTAACAAAAATGAACATAAATTATTCGAAGATTAAAAAGGTATGACAATAAATTATAAGGAAAGAAAGACATTTAGAAAAAAATAAAATACTTTCACTCAATAGTTTTTCCCATATTAATAAGATTTTGTAGAAATCTATGAGTACATAATATATATTCATGTGTGTATATTTATTTTGAGATAAGATTTTGTAGATTACATGTATATTTATCTATCAGATATCATGATCCAAATTTTACATCAATAAATTATGTTAAAAAAAAATAAATCTGAAAAAATTACCTTTGTACAGTCTTTTGTCTTGTAATTTTGTAGTAGCATTAGAATTTAGATACTGAAATGTGGAATGATGGCAGTTGCTTGTCAGGTACAATGTGCATTATTTCAGTGATGGATGCCCTGAAAGATGTCACTTCACCGCTCTGCGATGTGTCAATGTAGCAAAATTGCACTTGAACCCCATGAATATATATAATTAAACAAATTAAAATGTATTACCACATTTATTCCATTACTATAGCTGATAGTTTTAGTTTAGTGCTGTTTTACTTTTTAAAATGTATCAATTTTTCTAGGGACAATTAAAATAATGTAAATTATCTATTTTATGAAAGATTACCTAATAGTTAGCTAATTACTTATCTTGCAGCAAAGTATTATTAAAATGAGAAAATGTGAACTCTCTGCTTTGCTGTGAAAAGTTGATATCAATAAATTATTCATAATCATGATTGCATTTTGACAAACACTTTATAGCTCCCATGTGACAGATCTTTAAATCAATCTTGTTAACTCATCCTGAAATAAAGGTCACTGAGATCATAATCCTTCAATCTAGGCAAATAATATAGGCAAAGTATGTATAATATGACAGTAGCTTCAAAAATAAAACAAAGGTTTAGGTAAAACATCCAACTAGGATTTTATTGATTCTGATGTTCTCGTTTGGCAGTAAATATCCCAATCCACAAAATAGTTTACTTTTTTATTCATGGAAATGCACCTATTGCCCAAATTTAATAAAAGGCAGAAAAGTTTTGTATAAATATTAATGACTATACATAGACTAATAAACAGAAAGTATCCAAAGTCATCATTTACTTCAACAATAAAAACAAAAAATAAACTGTCACTTTGATTAATGTTCATACGTATTCTAAAAATGAGAGGTCATATAAACTAATTACTGCTATTTAATATTATACATTATTTATAATTTGTTTCTATCTTCGACATGAAATACATTTACTTCTACTCTTCACACTTTCTTTGTTAACTTAAATGGTATTTTGTGACACACAATAACATTCAGATAATTTAGTTCTGTGCATTGTCTTGATATAATTTAATGTGTAACATAAGACCTCGGCTTTTTCTCAAATGTTATCTTTATATCTAATAAAATTTTTCTGAAAAAAGTATGTGATAATGTGAATATAAGTTAGATTAGGACATATTATATATATATATGTCAGGAAATAATAAATGAAAATAAGAAAAATTATAATTGAGCCTAAAATAAGCAAGTTATATAAAATTAAAGTGGAAATGTATTTTTGTAACAAAAATGAGTATAGAGTTCAACAATAATGTGTGCTTTCTAAACAAAGCATCCTTACATTACAAGTCACTAATCATAGCAATGTTTTCACAGCATGATATGAAAAATATGAAGATTTTAAGATACTTCAAATCATAGGTTTTCCTTTTTGTCTCTTGTGTCTTCAACATTCATGTTTATTGATTTCCGCTTATCACTATTACAGATATGCCACTCCTTTCTTAAAAAAAAAAAAAAAACTACAATACAGCAAAAAGAATGGAATTATTTAGTGTATGTCAACTTCCACTGCTACCTTATCTTTTTCTTTTGTTTTAAAGTCATCAATACTTTTCCACACTTTCCCATTATTCCTCACTCTTGTGAATATGATTCCTCTGCTTTCACCAAATTCTGCAATAATCTGCCTGTTGTTAAGCAATAAACACAGAATTTAATTCTTATATCCCCGACCTCTTATTGCTGTTTGATCAAATTCTTCTTCCATGACAGAATGAAGTTCTTATTTTCTTTCTGTGCCTCTAGCTTACCTCTATGTTTTTCTTGGACTAATTTTCTGTGCCCATTTGAAAAATATTGATATTCATCAAAACTCCATCCTAGACTTTCTTCCCCGTTCAGTCCATATATGTTCATTCTCATACAAATCTCTCTAAGACATTCGTTGTTACATCCATTGTACTTGAAAAAGTCCAAGCAAAACGGTTTTCATCTATGGCTGAGCTCACAGCCTTCAGCTAACATCGATTATCAGCTATGTTGGTGAATCATCTGGATAGCTAGCCCTTTTAAGCCTTCAAATGAGTGTGTCTCTAGCTGACATGTAATTACAACCTCATGAAAATCCAAAGAAAAAAACCACACAACTGAGCTCAATTAACCACCAGAGCCCACTACATTTGAGAACTGGTTTATTAAGTAATGATGTGTAACCAAAACAATCACTAAGAAAATACATCAGGATGGTCCCATACCAATACCAGCAATAGATTTTATTATGTGTTAGATAATTATGAAGATCAATAGATTGGTGGTATTGAAGCCGTTTGCTGAAAATTATTTATATAAACTAGTTTTTAATGGAAAATTCCAAAATGATTGGTGAGTGCATAATAAAATAATTCATTATAATAAAAATGTGGATACTTCTTTCAAGCACTTACTATGTGGCAGACAGACTTTTTAATTAAATACTGCATGTTCTCACTTAGTGGGAGCTAAACGATGGGTACACATAGACACACAGAGGGAATTAATTGACACTGGTGACTCCCAAAGGGAGAAGGGTGAGAGGAGGTAGAGGTTTGAATAATTACGTATGGGTACAATGTCCACTATTTGGGTGATGGATACACCAAAAACCCAAACTCCACCACTATGCAAAATATCCATGTGAACAAACCTAAAAATTTACTACCTGAATCTATAAAAAACAGTAATTTTATATTTTTGTTATGAGAACTTCTAAACCTGTCGACCGCTGTTACTAAGTGGATAATTTTTCATAATCTTCATTTATTTCTCAACTTCCTTTAACTATGACCATGGCTATGATTTAGCTACCTCTGAGCTAATGTATAGAAAGGAAATTTTTTAATAATAGAAACAAATGTAAATCCAAAGATCTGAGGTATTATTTCAATTGTGAGCAAATAAATCTATCTTCTGTATTAGTATAGCTGGGAAATCATTAATTGACAATAAAAAGCATAACATATGGCATTCTGGTATCTCTTTGCAACCTTATTTATTGAAATAACATTGGTTAAGAACTTTAGCCAGTTCTATTAGAAACCTCCAGCTGTTAGTTTTCTTTTTTTATCTTTAAAATTGTCTGTGTATGGTTAAAAAATCAATTCTACGTTGTCTTTTTTTAGGAGGGTAAATTGAGCAACAAACCACAAAAGAATGTATTTGACAGATTTACTCTTTCTGCTCTTTTTAATCTCATTTCCCTAATCACTTTATGAACTGGCATCTTGTCTCATGTCGAATGTGAGTAATAATTATGGAAGCCTGCTCTTACGGTATGTTTTAAATTGAATGGCAGCTCAGCCCTCCCCCTAGCTTTTATTGCGTTATATTCTATGGAAAGGTATTGCTGGGAATACTGGGCCTGAAAGATACTGATGTTGAAATTACATGAGCCCAGCTTCTGAGCAAAGGAGGTAATTTTATTTTATCACATTTTAAGTGGATTTTCTCAGTCAGGGAATCAAAGTGAAAGTAGTACATAATTTGTGTCACAATTGTATTTATTGTTCAAACATTTTCCCCAAGATATTGATTGCATTCCTTATCCTGGAGTTATTATAAAAAATAAAAAGTAATTTGCAGGATGATCTCTTTAGGATTATGTAAATGTGTGTGTGCACACGCATGCGCGAAAATACAATCTCTTAAGTAATGTGGTCTCTTTTTAACATACTTGATGTCAGCAAAAAATTAGATACATAATAAGTGATTAGAAGTAACAATGGCTTATTCATACACCTTATTGTGATGAATCCATCTTTAGTTAATATGTTTGAAAAAGTAGCATGCAATCACTAATTAAAAAGTAGTTACTGGGTGGGCGGTGGCTCACTCCTGTAATCCCAGCACTTTGGGAGGCTGAGGGTGGCAAATCACGACGTCAGGAGATCGAGACCATCCTGTCTAACACAGTGAAACCCCATCTCTAATAAAAATACAAAAAATTAGCCAGGCTTGGTGGCGGGCGTCTGTAGTCCTAGCTGCTCGGGAGGCTGAGGCAGGAGAATTGCTTGAACCTGGGAGGCGGAAGTTGCAGTGAGCTGAGATCGCACCACTGCACTCCATCCAGCCTGCGCAACAGAGCTAGACTCTGTCTCAAAAAAAAAAAAAAAAGAAAAAAAAAAAACAGTAGTTACTTTTCAGGAGAGATCCTTGAAGTGATGAAACTGTTCTGTATTTGACTGGTGGTAGATACACAAACCTACATATGTGATAAAATTGTATAGAACTAAGTACAGACAGCCAGATACAAACCAGTAAAGACAAGACTAGAGAAATCTGAAAAGGATAAGTATATGGTATAAATGTCTAACCCTGGTGTGATCTTGTAATATAGTTTTGTGGGAAGTTACCTTTGAGAAATATTGGGTATAGGATACAGTGAGTATTTCTATATTATTTCTTTTGACTACATGTAGATCTATAATCATCTCTACGTAATTTTCAATTAAAAAGAAACTGCTGCTTACTGCCCAAAAATGTCCTTTAATTTACATTGAAGTAAAATAAGTTATAGAGAAAAGCTATGTTTAATTTTCTATTGCTCAGGTGTTGTCATCTGGTCACTATATAGCACTGTTTTAATTTTATAAACTTATAATAAATCATGATTATGCAATGTTTCCCATGAAACTCCCTTTTTCCTCTGCCATTTCACGAACATTTATAAATTGATTGCTAGCTGCCAACCCAGGGCTGTGTCAAATAATGCATAGCCCATGTTATGGGAGCTTACAATATTGACTGAGAATGTCTAAAACACAAATGCATATCAAATGTGAGTGAAAGAAGAGAGGATGATGTTGTTTCAGATAATAGAACCAATTTTCACATATGAGATAAACATATGGTGCAAAGAATTAAAAAACATTAAATAGTTGTTTAAAGAAATGGTTTAAATATATGTCTATAATCTATTTCCTTCTTTTACCAAGGATAACTGAAAAAGAAAGTGGATATTATATGACCAAATACCTTTGTAAGCATTGGTATTTGCTAAAGTTCTGGGCAAATTTCTATTAAGATTTATAATGTAGAGACTAGATTCCTATCAGATACATAACTTACAAATATTTTGTCTCTGGTAGTTTGTCTTAGCACTCTGTTGATGGTATTTTTTAATGCACAAACATATTAAATTTTAAAAATGTCAAACTGGTATACTTTATTTGTTTTTGTTGAATGTGCTTTGTGTGTCATAGCTAAGAAATAATTGCCAAATCTAAAGTCATGAAGATGTATCCCTATGTTTTATTCTATCCGTTTTATACTTTTAGCTTTTATATTTAGGTTTTTGATTGATTTTGAATTGTTCTATATTTGGTGTGAGGTAAAAGTCTAACTTAATTTTTTTTTCATGAAGATATCAAATTTTTCCATCTCTGTTTGTTAAAGAGACTCTTGTTTTTGCCCCACAGGGCAATGGTGTTGGTATGTTGGTACCATTGCCAAATTTCGGTCCTAAACTTTCCTTTATTGTGAAGTTTTGATTACTGATTTGATGTATTGGCTTGTTATAAGTCTGTTTAGATTTTGTATTTTCCTAAGTCAGTTTAAGTATTTTCTGTGTTTTGAAAAATTTGTACATTATATATAGTTTCTGTAATTTATTGGTGTGCAATAATTCAGAGTAATCTGTTATAATTCTTATATTTCTATAATATTGGTAGTAATGTCCTCACTTTGCTTTCTGATGTTAGTAATTTGAGATTTTTTCTCATTTTTGTGCTAGTCTAGCTAAAAATTTGTCAGTCTTTCTTTATCTTCTCAAAGAACCAGCTTATGTTTTTACTCATTGCTGTATTTTCACAAACTCTATTTTGTTTATTTTATTCTAATCTTTAATTTTTAAACTTTTTTGCTAGTCTTGGTTTTAGTTTGCTATTCTTTTTTCTAGTTCCCTGAAATGCAAAGTTAGGTTACTGATTTGAGAGTAATGAAGGCATTTTAGAGCTATGCATTTGCATGTAAGCACTGCTTTGGCTGCCTGTGTTTTGGTTTTGTTGCCACTCATCTCAAAATATTTTTGTTGCCTTTGTGGTTTCGTCTTTGACACACGAGGTTTTAAGAATGTTGCTTAATTTCCACATGTGTGTTACTTTTTACATTTTCCTTCTTTATCAATTGCTAATTTCATTATATTGTGGTTAAAAAAATACTTCGTATAATTTCAGATTTTGTGAATGTACTGCGACTTGTTTTGTGTCTTAACATGTGTTCTATCCTGGAGAATGTTAGATGCGGACTTTACAAAAATGTGTATTCTGCTATTTTTGGGTGGAATGTTTAACGTATGTCTTCTAGGTTACTTGGTTTATAGGGTTATAAAACATTCCATTTTCATATTGATATTATGACTTGATATTCTATCAATTATTTAAAAAATGAAGTATTAAAGACTGCAATTATTCTTGTAGCACTATTTTCCTCTTCAATTCTGCCAATGTTTGCTTCACATATTATAAAATTCTGTTATCAGGTGTGTATATGTTTAAAATTGTTGTATATTCTTGATGAATTAACCCATTTATCAATATATGATTTCCCTTTTTCTCTTTTGTGGTTGGTTTTTAATTAAAGTCTGTTTTTTTTTTCTTCTGTTATTAGTATAGTTACCTCAGTTTTCTTCAGATTACAATTTGTACAGAATATCTCTTTCCATCCTTCAGCTTCAACTTATTTGTGTTTTTTATTTTAAAGTGAGTATTTTCCAAACACCATTTAGTTTTGTCATATTTTATTAAATCCATTCTGTTAGTATTTGTCTGTAATTTGGAGAGATTAATCTGTTTAAATTCAAAATATATTCTTATAGGAAAAGTCTTACTTTTGCTTTTTAACTATTTCCTATATATATTATAAATTTTTACTCCTTAATAACATTATTACTGCCTTCTTTTGAGTTTTTTTCCTTTTATACCACTTTGATTTCATTTTCTATTTTCTTTGTATTTTAGTTAATTTTTTAGTGGTTACCATGGAGATTACAATTACTATTCAAAACTTATTACAGTCTAACTTGAATTAATAACAAATTTGTTTCAACAGAATACCAAAATCGTGTTCCTATACAGTTATATATCATGTTAAAAGAAAAAAACCCAAAACTTTTAGTTTAGGTTCTGGAGGGCAATTTTGTTTTATAGGTAAATTGCATGTCATAGGGGTTTTGTGTACAGATTATTTCACCACCCAGGTAATAAGCATAGTATCTGATAGGTAGTTTTTTGAACCTCACTCTCCTCAAATAGGCCCAGGTGTCTTTTGTTCCTTCTTTGTGTCCATATGTACCCAGTGTTCAGCTCCCACTTATAAGTAAGAATATGGAATATTTGGTTTTCCGTTCCTGTTTTAACTCACTTAGGATAATGACCTCCAGTTCCATCCATGTTGCTGCAAAGGATATGATCTCATTCTTCTTTACGGCTGCATAATATTCCATGGTGTGTATGTACCATATTTTCTTTATCTAGTCTACCACTGATGTGCATTTAGGTTCATTCAATGTCTTTACTATTGGGGACAGTATTGGGATGAACCTACACATGCATATGTCTTTATGGTAGAACAATTTATATTTCTTAGGGTATATACTTAATTATGGGATTGCTGAGTAAAACAGTAATTCTGTTTTAAGTTCTCTGAGAAACTGCCAAATTGCTTTTCACAATGACTTAACAAATTTACATTCCCATAAGCAAAGTATAAACATTCCCTTTTCTCCACAACCTCACCAGTACCTTTTGTTTTTTGACTTTTTAAATAATGGCCATGCTGACTGGTGAGATGGTATCTCATTGGGGTTTTGATTTGCATTTCTCTAATTATTAGTGATGTTGAGCATTTTTCCATATGTATGTTGGCTGCATGTATGTCTTCTTTTGAAAGTGACTGTTCCTGTGCTTTGCCCACTTTTTAATGCATTTGTTTGTTTTTTGCTTGTAAATTTGCTTAAGTTTCTTATAGATGCTGGATGTTAGATTTCTGTTGAATGCATAGTTTGCAAATACTTTCTCCCAATCTATAAGTTATCTGTTTACTCTTTTGAGAGTTTCTTTTGCTGTGCAAAAACTCTGTAATTTAATTAGATCTCATTTGTCAATTCTTGATTTCATTGCAATTGCTTTTGGCATTTTCATCACGAAATGTTTGCCAAGTCCTATGTACAGAATGGTATTTCCTAGGTTATCTTCCAGAGTTTTTATAGTTTTAGATTTTACATTTAGTTATTTAATTCATCTTGAGTTATTTTTGTATATGGTGTAAGAAAGGGGTCCAGTTTCAATCTTCTGCATATTGCTAGCCAATTATTCCAGCACCATTTATTGAATAGGGAGTCCTTTCCCCATTGCTTGTTTATTTTTTCAACTTTATCAGCAATCAGATGATTGTAGGTGTACAACATTATTTCTGGGCTCACTATTCTGTTCCATTGGTCTGTGGGTCTGTTTTTCACCAGTACTATGCTGTTTTGATTATCATGTCCTTGTAGTATAGTTTGAAATTGGGTAATATGCCTCCAGCTTTGTTTCTTTTGCTTAGGATTGCCTTGGCTATTTAGAGTCTTTTTGGTTCAATATACATTTTAAAATAGTTTTTTTTTTCTAATTTTGTGTATCACTTGTTGAGTGTTGTTATTGTCACAAGTTACATTATACACTATGTACCCACTATCATAGATTTACAACTATTGTTTTATAGATGTCTGTTTTCAAGCACAAGGGGAAAGAAAAAAGAGAAGACATAAACCAAAAATACAATAACACTGCCTTTTTTTATTTGCCTATGCTGTTACTTTTGCCCATCTTATTTCTTTTTCTTTTTTTTTTCTTTCTTTTTTTTTTTTT
>NW_012102465.1:4989075-4990141 GCF_000951045.1 Mandrillus leucophaeus | reverse complement strand
TTTACCATGTTGGCCAGCCTGGTCTCGAACTCATGGCCTCAGGGATTTGCCTGCCTCAGCCTCCTAAGTGGTGGGATTACAGGCATGAGCCACCATGCCATGTTATTAAGAAGGCCCCTAAAATAGTCACCTATGCTAGCAGTCCCCATTATATTTATTATGCACTTTATTTCTATTATTATTACATTGTAATATATAATGAAATAATTATACAACTCACCATAATGTAGAATCATGGGGAAATAACATTTTGCTGAGACATAAGCAATAAATTTGAATTTACGAAGTCAGCAATGAAATGAAGACTATTTGTGGTAGAATGAATAACATAAGGGCAATAAGGCAAAAAAAAAAAAAAAAAAAAAAAAAAAAAAAAAAAAGAAAGAAAAGAAAAAGAAACCCAAAGCAAAACAAGAAAAACACCAAAAATACAGTTTTGGAAACTATCAGCATTTTCTAAATGCTGAAGTATAACTAAGGGTCTAAATTGTGAAGGTTCTGCAACATCATGCAGACTTTTTGGTTTTTTGCCTGATGGCCTTTATGTTATTCATTCTACCAGAAAAAGTCTTCATTTCATTACCTACTTAGTAAATTCATATTTATTGTTTATGTCTCAGCAAAATGTCTCCATGAACAATTTCCTGACTCCTCTAGGCAAACTCAGTCATATTTTCTCTTATGCTTCCATGGCAGTTTTTAGAAACATCCATTAAACAATTCTTTTACGTATTTGATATTTTAAATTTTTCTTAGGAAGGCAAACTCTATGAGAAGAATCTGTAACTTCTACCATAGCACCTGGTCATAGGAGGCACTCTGCATATACTTTTTTTTTGAGACGAAGTCTCACTCTGTCACCCAGGCCAGAGTGCAGTGGCGTGATCTCGGCTCACTGCAACCCCTGCCTCCTGGGTTCAAGCAATTCTCCTGCCTCAGCCTCCTGAGAAGCTGAGATTACAGGCACACGCCACCACGCCCAGCTAATTTTTGTATTTTTAGTAGAGACGGGGTTTCACCATGTTGGTCAGGCTGGTCTCAATATTCTGACCTTGTGTTCCACCTG
>NW_012102465.1:4983724-4987540 GCF_000951045.1 Mandrillus leucophaeus | reverse complement strand
GGTTTTGTGTACAGATTATTTCACCACCCAGGTAATAAGCATAGTATCTGATAGGTAGTTTTTTGAACCTCACTCTCCTCAAATAGGCCCAGGTGTCTTTTGTTCCTTCTTTGTGTCCATATGTACCCAGTGTTCAGCTCCCACTTATAAGTAAGAATATGGAATATTTGGTTTTCCGTTCCTGTTTTAACTCACTTAGGATAATGACCTCCAGTTCCATCCATGTTGCTGCAAAGGATATGATCTCATTCTTCTTTACGGCTGCATAATATTCCATGGTGTGTATGTACCATATTTTCTTTATCTAGTCTACCACTGATGTGCATTTAGGTTCATTCAATGTCTTTACTATTGGGGACAGTATTGGGATGAACCTACACATGCATATGTCTTTATGGTAGAACAATTTATATTTCTTAGGGTATATACTTAATTATGGGATTGCTGAGTAAAACAGTAATTCTGTTTTAAGTTCTCTGAGAAACTGCCAAATTGCTTTTCACAATGACTTAACAAATTTACATTCCCATAAGCAAAGTATAAACATTCCCTTTTCTCCACAACCTCACCAGTACCTTTTGTTTTTTGACTTTTTAAATAATGGCCATGCTGACTGGTGAGATGGTATCTCATTGGGGTTTTGATTTGCATTTCTCTAATTATTAGTGATGTTGAGCATTTTTCCATATGTATGTTGGCTGCATGTATGTCTTCTTTTGAAAGTGACTGTTCCTGTGCTTTGCCCACTTTTTAATGCATTTGTTTGTTTTTTGCTTGTAAATTTGCTTAAGTTTCTTATAGATGCTGGATGTTAGATTTCTGTTGAATGCATAGTTTGCAAATACTTTCTCCCAATCTATAAGTTATCTGTTTACTCTTTTGAGAGTTTCTTTTGCTGTGCAAAAACTCTGTAATTTAATTAGATCTCATTTGTCAATTCTTGATTTCATTGCAATTGCTTTTGGCATTTTCATCACGAAATGTTTGCCAAGTCCTATGTACAGAATGGTATTTCCTAGGTTATCTTCCAGAGTTTTTATAGTTTTAGATTTTACATTTAGTTATTTAATTCATCTTGAGTTATTTTTGTATATGGTGTAAGAAAGGGGTCCAGTTTCAATCTTCTGCATATTGCTAGCCAATTATTCCAGCACCATTTATTGAATAGGGAGTCCTTTCCCCATTGCTTGTTTATTTTTTCAACTTTATCAGCAATCAGATGATTGTAGGTGTACAACATTATTTCTGGGCTCACTATTCTGTTCCATTGGTCTGTGGGTCTGTTTTTCACCAGTACTATGCTGTTTTGATTATCATGTCCTTGTAGTATAGTTTGAAATTGGGTAATATGCCTCCAGCTTTGTTTCTTTTGCTTAGGATTGCCTTGGCTATTTAGAGTCTTTTTGGTTCAATATACATTTTAAAATAGTTTTTTTTTTCTAATTTTGTGTATCACTTGTTGAGTGTTGTTATTGTCACAAGTTACATTATACACTATGTACCCACTATCATAGATTTACAACTATTGTTTTATAGATGTCTGTTTTCAAGCACAAGGGGAAAGAAAAAAGAGAAGACATAAACCAAAAATACAATAACACTGCCTTTTTTTATTTGCCTATGCTGTTACTTTTGCCCATCTTATTTCTTTTTCTTTTTTTTTTCTTTCTTTTTTTTTTTTTCTGTTTTTGAGCCAGAGTCTCCCTCTGTCACCCAGGCTGGAGTACAGTGGTGCGATCTCCACTCACTGCAAGTTCTGCCTCTCGGGTTCATGCCATTCTCCTGCCTCAGCCTCCTGAGTAGCTGAGACTACAGGTGCCCGCCACCATGCACCACGCTCGGCTAATTTTTTTTTTTTTTTTTTAGTAGAGACGAGGTTTCACCGTGGTCTCGATCTCCCGACCTCGTGATCTGCCTGCCTCGGCCTCCCAAAGTGCTTTATTTCTTTATGTAGATTTAAGTTGTTGTCTAAAATCTTCCCATGTCAAACTTAAGGATTCTTTTTAGTGTTTCTTGTACAACAAGTCTATCAGGGACAAACTTTCTCAGTCTTTTTCCATCTAGGACTGTCTAAATTTTGCCTTCCTTTCCTAAAATTAGTCTTACTAGATATAGAATTCTTGACAGGTTCTTTTGTTTTTGTGTATTTATTTATATACAATTTTTTATTTCAGCACTTTACACAACCCTTCTGCCTTCTGGATTACATAGTTTCTGATGAGAAATCTGCTTTTAATTTTACCATGGATCCCTTGTACAGAATTTGTTACTTCTCTCTTGCTACTTACATAAGTTTATTTTTGGCTCTGTCAACATGGCAGATCACTTCTTCAAAACCAACAAAAGAGAAACTCTTTTGCTTGAGTCTGCTAGCATGATGAAGCCTTTAAAAATATAACATAATCCCCAGATGGATATCCCATCACCATTACCATATAACATAATGATGGTGTAACATCTCACTGCCTTTGCCATATTCTGTTGATCAGAAGCAAGTTGAAAGTACCGTTCACACATACGAGGAAAATGATCACATAAAATGTAACTCTAAAGTACAGGGATCGGAGATCAAGGGGCCATCAAATATCTCTACTTATTTTTCTTTGTCTCATTTTCCACACATCTTTTTTTTTTTTTTTTCCGTGTCTTCTGGGAATATCTCCCAAATAATCTAACTATATAAAAATCTTTTTGTCAAAGTCTGCTTTTCAGAGAATTCAAATTAAGACAATATATTTAATTTACTTTATAGTAACTTCACGCTACTCTCATTTGCAATTTTTTCCCAAGCAAATTTGTAGATATGTGCTAATTTATTTGTTCAATCATTTCATTAATTTGACAAATGTTTGTTTTAGGCCTATTTTATTCTAGGCCTGTTTTAAGCTCTGAGGCTTCATCAGTGAATAAGAAAAAGTTGCTGCCACTAGATTTAATATCTTTACTCTTTAAACACTTCAATCTATTGCAGCCTGCTTTTTGACCCAATCGGCCCTATAGAATTCTAGGTCCATTACATTTGACAAATAAAATGGTCACATAAAACTCATCATCCTATAAGATATAATGATATTTGAAATTATCGCTGAGTTTTGTTTTCTTCAATTATTTTAGTGTCTGCTTTTCTCCTGATGCTTTTCTACTATATAGATAAAATGTTCCATGTTTTTAATCTGCTCTTTAAAGTATATCAACATATTTTGATAGTAAAAGCTATGCATATTCTTGTACAAATAAATTAGAAATAAATTTAAGCACGCAAAAGAAAGTTGACAGTCCCACCACCTATACAGAACTTGAAACCAAGCTGTCCATATTTTCATTTTTTCCTTTCAAAACTATGTTGAAAATATTTTGCTGTCAGTAAAACCTGTTATGCATTTCCTGTATTACTGAATAATATTCCCTTACGAATATACTGTAAGTACTCTCTTAACATTGGTCGCTTATGTTTTCTAAAGTTTATTATATGGTTATAATGAATGGTGCCATTGTATATAAAGATTTATAAGCTTCTGATTTCTATTCTGATATTTATTTAAATTATTGGTGAAATCAAATTGCTTTTCACATCTGTGGTATTCATTTGTTTTTCTTCTTCATGAGGTATTTTTATATATCAATTTCATTTCTAAATGTCAGTCTTTTCATTATTTCCCTTATTGGTTACTAAATTCTATTAATTATTATTGCAGACATTTTAACTAGATCTACACTTTAAGTTGTGGTTTTGATACAGGAAGCTTTTTGACTCCTTTACACATAAAAATAAATAATATTTTATTTTATAAATAATTATTTTGTTCATGTTATTAA
>NW_012102465.1:4963954-4982689 GCF_000951045.1 Mandrillus leucophaeus | reverse complement strand
TTCACCATGTTGGTCAGGCTGGTCTCAATATTCTGACCTTGTGTTCCACCTGCCTTGGCCTCCCAATGTGCTGGGATTACAGGTGCAAATCACCATGCCCAGCGTGCATATACTTTTTAAAAGAAATAGACTGTAGATACTTAAAGAAACCAAGTTACAATTTCCTAAGTAATGGATATAATGAAAAGAGCAAGGATTCTATTCTAAATTAGGAGTCCTCTGATTTCATATTCAGCTTTACTGACATCAGAGGTCAAAATAATTCTGCTTAGTTACAAACCATGGTAACTGTAATTTTTTCCAAGATCTAACCATAGTGGGTTGTTTAATGACTGTTTAATACATTTTCAACTAATTTGTTTCATCATTAGCTATTAAAATTGAAAGACTTTCTAAAATGAAGATATATGCCCAAACAGAAACATGTAAATAAATATTTATGGCAACAATATTAACAATAGCCAAATGTCGAAAACAGTCCAAACAATTATCAACAAATAAATGGATAAACAAATTGTGGTACATACACACAGAAGAATACTATATAGTAATAAAAAGGAATTAAATGTTGCCACTTACCAGAACTTGGATAAACCTGAAAACATTAGGCTAAGTGAAAGAAACCAGACACAAATATCATATATTGTGATTCCTTGTGTGCAGGGTATCAAGATTAGGAAGATCCTTACAGACAGAAACAAGGTTCATGGTTACCACTTTACACAGAGAAGGGAAGAATGAGGAGTAGTTAAAACATATGAGGTTCTCTTAAAGGGTGATGAAAATTTTTCAAATTAGAGAGAGATGATAGCTCAATGTTGTGAATACATTAAAATCTATTTTAAAGCACACTTTAGAATAATTAATTTTATGTTATCTAAATTTAATCTCAATTAAAATAAAATAGAATGCCTGGGGTCAGATACAGGCTCCTGCATTTTCTCTCTGTGTGACCTCAGACAAATTACAAATTATTCTTTATTTTTATAAAGAATAAATATATTTTTTGAAATTACTTTAATATTTAAGAGCATATACGTGGGCCTACATACAGTGAATAGAGAATTATTAACCATCACTAAAAAGCATTTTAATGAATAACAATTATAATAGAGAAGATCTTTTATTATTATTACTATTATTTGAGATGGAGTTTTGCTCTTGTTGCCCAGGCTGGAGTGCAATGACCCAATCTTGGCTTACCACAACCTCTGCCTCCCAGGTTCAAGCGATTCTCCTGCCTCAGCCTCTCAAGTAGCTGGGATTACAGGCATGCACTACCACGCCTGGCTAATTTTTGTATTTTTAGTAGAGACAGGGTTTCTCCATGTGGTCAGGCTGGTCTTGAACTCCCAACCTCAGGTGATCTGCCCGCCTTGGGATCCCAAAGTGCTAGGATTATAGGCGTGAGCCATCTCGCCCTGCCTAGAGCAGATCATTTTTAATTAAAACAAGAAATCATTAAAAGTCATGGTGGTTGTGGTGACAATTGATGGCAAAGATCATATTCTAAGAACATAATATGGTATAGAAAAGTTATTTGATTTTAAACCAATTAAAACAGACGTTGAATAAAGAAGTCTTGGAAGAAACTAAAAAGTTAAAACTGGCAAATAGGGAGTGGGTTGTTGCTATTGATGAAAACAAAGCATTCAAAAGACAGCAAAAACAAAATGCTTTCTTGGTTTGTTTCAGAAAACTGAAATTTAAAATTCAATTGGTAATTCACCTAGACCACCTAATCAGCCAGTTGGAAATGCAGTATGGCTTTAGAAGAAAAGACAGCAAAGACCAAGTCATGCAGAATATTTTCATGAAAATTATAGTTAACACTACAGAAAGAAGGGAAGAATTCAGGGAACAGACTCTTTGGGAACCTGTTTTCTTAAGATGAAAAATCTGTAGATGATCTGGCTGGGGGAAAAAAGGATTATAGAAAAAAAAAATAAATGCAACATGATGGAAAGTAATAGCTAAAAGCATTCAGGATGAACATTCAGAAAATTGACAATATAACATTTAAAAATAATCATGCAATGTCTTTTTAAGCATTTTGTTGGTAGTTATACTTTATGTGCAAAATGCTGAACATATTTAAAGAGTAAAATTTCCAAAATGTGACAGATGGATACACCTAGGAAGAGAATACACAATCAATACACAGAATATTTCCTTCAGCCAGAAATTTCCTGTTATTCCTTTTTAATCCATCATTCCCTTCACACTGCCAGGCAACCAATGATAGTCTACTTTCTGTCACTACCAATATATTAGCATCTTCCATCATTTTATATTAAGGAATTGGTACAGTGTGACTTTTTGTGTATCTGTTTTTACTGCCTTTTGTGCCACTCAGATTTATCATGCTGCTATGTTCATCAGTAGCTTTTTAATTGATAAACAATATTCTTGTACATGGATATACCAAAATATCTTTGTCTCTTCATCAATTGATAGTTTTTTGTCCAGTTTTTGGAATATTTTTAGAAAAGATCTTTAGGTATATGTATATTATCATTTCCCTTGGACAGAACACGGTGGAAACACTGTGTCAGATGGCAGGTGTATATTTAAAACTATCCTCCATGATGTAAGTGATAATATAAAATGCTGAGTAAAATGGCATTGCTTCCCAGATACTGGAATATTATAATGTATGGACTCTGAGTTCTGTTACATTTCTCGGAAAAAATAGTTAATATTTTCATTTTGAACAAGTAGTTAACTTGGTTATACTATAAGCTCTCTCATCTTCAGTAGATACAGGCTTAAATATCAGTGTAATTTCTTAAGTCTTTATTGTTCTACTGTGAGTCTGTCCTATGTGTTCATAATTCATCAGTCTGCCAGAGATTTAAGTAAGGCCCATACACAAAATTAAGAAATCCCCTTCTCTCCTCTCTACTCTCTGGGATTCCTCTTTACTCACCTGCACAGACTCCTTTTCCTCATTCCTCTGGTCAGAAATATGGCAGGTTTTAATCAGATTTATTCATCTACACTTTACTGACTTGAGGCCCTGGTCCACCATCAAGAAAAAGCCAAAAAACAATGGAAAGTTTCAAGTTTTAACTCCTCCAACAACATGCTTGCATTTGTTTACTATTCTGAATTTTCCACTAGTTCTTCTCTATATTTCATCTTGAGTATGTATTAGTTATCAGTAGAAGGGCTAGACTATAGAGGACCTACACTGATATGTTAGAAGAAGAAAATGTCGATTAATGAATTTTGTGATTAGGAATCCATTAAGATGTCAGAAAATTTTAGTAGATGGATAATGCAATAAGCAAGAACTTCTTAAAACCAATGGTCTAATTCATGAAATTCAAATCACATGAAACGAATGTCTTGGTATATTTATGGATGTTACAAACCCTAATTATCTTGATTGCTACTACATATTCAGTTCACTTGAGAAACCTGATGTCCAATAAATGAATTTGTGCCCATCCATTGCAAGTACATGTTGTGAAATACACTGTAACAATTTTGCATAATAATTCATTTACTGTAAATTTTATTTTATTTTCAGTAACTGTAATAGTAAACATATTTATGAACCCACATATGTTAATAGAAGCCAAAATTTCTCTTGGTATTATTCAGACAACTAAGTTATCTCTGAGTCATATATATTTTTGGTCTGTTTGTTACTTTATTCACTAACAACTCTAGTAATTATGGATAGATTCCAGCAACATAATTCAAGTGTCCTAGAGATATAATGAGATTTCTTGGAATATTCTCCCTTGAGAGTGAAAAATTATGAGAATCTTCATGCCTCTTTCAAAATTGGCAGTCCATAAAATTGCTAAGATTGTTTTTTGCTCTTGTTTCAACAAATGCTTACAGAACTATGAATCAGGCTTTACGAGAGATACTAGGAATAAAATGAGTTCCTGTAGTTTCAGAGAAGCTAATATGTAAAGTATGCATGCAAAGTAAAGAATTTCTAGGTGTTATTATTTTCATTGCTTTTATATATGGAATTTTAATTACATATTCACAAAAGTAGTCCCCTCCTTTTAAAAAATTTTCTCTAAATTGATTTATAAGATAATCAATGAACAAGATAATCTTACACCTCTACTTTTCATAGCTGAGCTATGCTTTCTTTATCTTTTTCTTTTTCTTTTTGACAGGGCCTTGCTTTGCCCCATCTGGAGTGCAGTGGCATGATCTCTGCTCACTATAGCCTCTGCCACCCCCTAGGCTCCAGCAATACTCCCACTTCAGCCTCCCGAGTAGCTGGGATCACAGGCATGCACCACCATGCCTGGCTTTTTTTTTTTTTTTTTTTTTTTTTTGTATTTTTAGTACAGACAGGCTCTCACCATATTGCCCAGGTTGGTGTTGAACTTCTGGGTTCTAGCAATCTGCCCACCTTGGCCTTCCAAAATGCTGGGATTATAGGTGTGAGTCACCACACCCAGCCTGAGCTATGCTTTTTAAATACATTCATTTCACTTGTGTTCTTGAACTATTTACAAAACATTATTGTAAAGTATTAACATTATCCTTAATTTATTCTGTGAAATCTTAGGATTTAAGAGAATGAAATATAAAAATTCAAGATTTAACCTGAGTATCAGATATCAAAGTGGCATCAGATTTTGAGCAGCTGATGTCAGGTATATGAGATAAGTTCAACAAAATAATGTTCAACAGCCTCAAATAGAGTTTCTGTGTCAAATTCTGCCCAGCCAGTATTCACATATGCTAAGAGAGTTATCAGTAGTCTGGATTCAACATTATGGTTTTTTAATAATGGACATCCAATGTTTCTTGAGGATCATTAGTGCTTACTAATGGCTCATGTCCTATTTTCTGTTCCAAGAGTGCTATTTTCTTACTTCCTCAAAGTGAAGAGGGGTCGTCCTTCTTGTAAAAGATAGTTGTTAGCAAGAGGAAAGAGATCTTGAGATCCATTGTGCTCATAGTGATTATAGTTCATAGTAATGTATTGTATATTTTAAAATTGCCAAGAGAATAAAATTTAAGTGTTCTCAGCACAAAAACTATTAAAGGTGCAAGGTGATGAAAATGTTAATTATCCTGATGTATCATTCCACAATGTATACATGCATCAAACCATCACATAGTACCCTATAAATAAACCATCACATTGTACCCTATAAATATATACAATTGTCAATAAAAATAAAAATTATACAATTTTAAAAACTACAAAAAACAAAAATAAAATTTAAGCTAGAATTTTTCCTTTTTTGGAATTGATTATGAAAAATTAGTACAATGAAAAGGATGCCACTATTTAATATTAAATGTATTCTGTATGCTTTATGACACACTGACTCCAAGAACTCAAGGAATGGGAAATGCTTAGGTCTCCTTTTTGTGAGAAAGAAATCTCAAAAAAAATGGATCAAACAAAAAACTAGCAATTTGCGTAGATAATAGAAAACTGAGAATTCTTTGCTAAGTCCCTAATTCCTGTAGGTTTCTTATAGTATTCAGTAACTATCAAAGCATATTGTTTTGGTCAGGCGCGGTGGCTCACACCTGTAATCTGAGCACTTTGAGAGGCCAAGGTGGGTGGATCACCTGAGGTAACGAGTTCAAGACCCGTTGGGCTAATGTGGTGAAACCCCTTCTCTACTATAAATACAATAATTATCTGAGTACAGTGGCGCACAACTGTAGTCCCAGCTAGTCGGGAGGCTGTGGTAGGAGAATCACTTGAACCTGGGAGGCTGAGGTTGCAGTGAGCTGAGATCGTACCACTGCACTCCAGATTGGGTGACACAGCAAGACTCCTTCTCAAACAAACAAACAAAGCATATTGTTCTGTATTTGTCAATATCAGTGCCACTGTGGTAGAGAGGGATACATTTAAATTCTAGAATAGTTATTTATTTTTAAATTTCAGTAATGTTGTCTTAAGTAGGGAAGAGGTTATTTTTTTTCTCTCAGCTATCTTCTACTTCTTCTGAGGTTGACATAAATTAATAGCATGGATTAGTGTAGGACTGGGACTTGGTCCATGCCTTAGTGCTGGCATGATAGAAACACTGTTCAGAACATCATTCGTGGGTTGTCACTTTTATTTTCTTTATTGTGAGTAATTTGCATAAGTACACTTTATCTACTGAAAGTATACAAATGACATTTGATATTGAATAAATCTGTGAAACTAACAGCATATTCAAGTTAAAGATGTATTTATACCCCCCAGAAAATTCTTCCTATCTCTATGTAGTTTATTCCTCTTGTGGTCCACTGAGTTCTTCTCTGTCAATGCATCAGTCTAGGTTCTCCAGAGAAATAGAGCAAATGGGAGACTACACACACACACACACACACACACACACACACACAGAGACACACACCACGTAAGCTGTAAACTGTAAGATTTCTTTACATAAATTGAAGAGGAGTAATTTATTGTATGTATAATTTACAAATATGGGGAAGTGTGTGTCTATATATGCACACACACATATAAATGTGGTGTATGTGGAGGGGGTGTAAAGTGTTTCATTTGCTTTATTTCTACACAAATATATATATATATTATTTGTTATAAGGAATTAACTCACACAATTGTAAAATATATATATGTGTATGTATACAAATATATATATATATATATATATACACACACACATTTTTTCCCCCCAAATTAACTGTTTGTTACATAGGCAAATGTGCAGCATGGTGGTTTGCTACACCTATCAACCCATCACCTAGGTATTAAGCCCAGCATGCATTAGTGATTTATCCAGCTGCTCTCCCTCCCATTGCCTCTTTGACAGGCCCTGGTGTGTGTTGTTCCCCTCCCTCTGTCCATGTGTTCTTATTGTTCAGCTCCCAATTATGAGTGAGAACATGTTGGTGTTTGGTTTTCTGTTCCTGTGTTAGTTTGCTGAAAATGATGGCTTCCAACTTCATCCATGTCCCTGCAAAGGACATTATCTCGCTCTTTTTTTTTGGCTGCACAATATTCCATAGTGCATATGTACTACATTTTCTTTATCCAGTCTATTGCCGATGGACATTTGGGTTGATTCCATGTCTTTGCTATTGTGAATAGTGCTGAAATAAACATATGCATGCATGTATCTTTATAATAGAATGATTTATATTTCCTTGGGTATATACACCATAATGGGATTACTGGGTCAAATGATATTTCTGATTCTGAATATTTGAGGAATTCCTACACTGTCTTCCACAATGGGTTTAACTACTTTAAATTCCCTCCAACGGTGTAAAAGTGTTCCTTTTTCTCCACAGCCCTGCCAGCATCTATTCTTTCCTGACTTTTTAATAATCACCATTCTGACTGGCATCAGTTGATATCTTATTGTGGTTTTGATTTGCATTTCTCTACTTATCAGTGATGTTGAGTTTTTTTTTCACGTTTGTTGGCTACATATATTTCTTCTTTTGAGAAATGTCTGTTCATGTCCTTTGTCCATTTTTTGTTTTTCTCTTGTAAATATGTTTAAGTTCCTTGTAAATTCTGGATATTAGACCTTTGTCAGATGGGTAAATTGCAATTTTTTTCTCCCATTCTGTAGGTTACCAGTTCACTTTCATGATAGTTTCTTTTGCTGTGCAGAAGCTCTTTAGTTTAATTAGATACCATTTGTCAGTGTTGGCATTTGCTACCATTGTTTTTGGTGATTTCATCATAGTCTTGCCTATGTCTTGAGTGGTGTTGCCCAGATTTTCTTTTAGGGTTTTTATAGTTTTGGGTTTTACATTTAAGTCTTTAATCCATCTTGAGTTAATTTTTATATAGGGTGTAAGGAAGGGTGCAGTTTCAGTTTTCTGCATATGACTAGTCAGTTTTCCCAGCACCACTTATTAAATAGGGAATCCTTTCCCCGTTGCTTGTTTTTGTTAGTTTTGTTGAAGATCACATGGCTGTAGACACGTGGTCTTATTTCTGATTTCTCTATTCTGTTCCATTGATCTATGTGTCTGTTTTGGTACCAGTACTATGCTGTTTTAGTTACTGTAGAATTGTAGTATAGTTTGAAGTCAGGTGGTGTGATGCTTCCAGCTTTGTTCTTTTTGCTTATGATTGTCTTGGCTATATGGGCTCTTTTATGGTTCTATAAGAATTTTAAAGTAGTTTTTTCTGGTTCTATGAAGAAAGTCAATGGTAGTTTGATGGGGATAGCATTGAATCTATAAATTACTTTGGGCAGTATGGCCATTTTTAAAATACTGATTCTTCCTATCCACAAGAGTGGAATGTTTTCCCATTTGTTTGTGTCCTCTCTTATGCCTTTGAGCAGTGGGTTGTATGAGGAGAATAATTTTTGGTAATGTTAAATACCAATTAATCAAGCTTTTCTTTTATAACTCACGGTTTTGACTTGCTTTCTAGCATCTTTTCCTAATCAAGTTCTTAAGTAATTTTTCCCAGGATTTCTCACAATTTTATAGATTTCCTTTTTCACTTAGGCTATAAACTATTGAAACTTAATTTTTGAGCACAATTTGATGTACTGGTGAGTTCCCCTTCCCACACAATATGGGTATTCAATTGTTTCAGGACCATTTGTTGAAAAGTGTTTCCTTTCCTTAGTTGACTTTATTTTGCATCTTTGTCAAAAATCATTTAACTTGAAGTGTGAAGATTTAATTTCCGGACTCTCTATTGTTGAGTAATTTATATATCTACATTTTGGTCAATATTACAGTGTCTTGATTATATGTCTTCAGAATAAATCTTTAATCAGGCTTATGAAAGCCTTCCAACATTGCTCTTCTTTTGGGAAATTGTTTTCTTCATTCTTTGTTCAATTTTTTTTTTTTTTAATTTAACCCTTTAAAGTTAGTTTGTCAGTTTCTGGGTTTTGTGGGTGTTGTGCTAATGCTACACATAAGTCTGTGCAAACAAATATGGATCCTCAAATTCACAAGAGTAGTATACTTATACATTTATATAGGTATAAAAGTATAACTATGCAAAAAGTGTGACACAATTTTATTAAATGTATGTATTAATACATTTATATTAAAATTGTTTATTAATAATGTTGATATTATTATAAATTAACTTAAAAATTATTTTCTTAATGATTACTGGTTGCATGAATTCACATAATTTTTTTATGCTGACATGTGTCCTACAATTTTAGTTGACTACATTCTTTGGGATTTTCTGTGTAAACAATCATCTCATCTGCAAATAGGGAACCTTTTTATTCCTTTTCAATTATTATGTGTTTCTTTTTTCTTTCTTTCTTTTCATCCATATTTTACCTTATTGTAATGACTAGGCCTTTCAGTACAATATTGAATAGAGGTATTGAAACTAGGCATCCTTCCTGCATCTTTGTTGAACTTAGGTGGATCACATTAAATATTTCAACATTAAGTAGTTGTAGACAGGTAGTCGCTCTTTTCTTTGGATTATTTAGTTAGACTTCCATAATCCCCAGGAAAAAAAAAAAAATAATAATAAATGATCTAATTGTTTGCTTTTATGGAAAAGGACTAAGGAATCTCTTTCCATCTCCTTCTGTCTGATCTCACTTAAGTGTCAGCACTCAGGATTACCTTACCTCTTGTGTTCCCCCAAGTGTCTGGATTTTTCTTTCCCTTTATTGGTTCTCAGAAGTATGACTTTGGGTCCCAATCAAACCTCTAAACTCACGTTTGAGGATTAGGAGATAGAGTATCATCCTGATATCTCACTTTTTTCCTTTATATTCAGGCTTACTTTATGTGGGAAGATACATTTTACTATATGGCACAATACAACTTAACAGAATTTGACATTAGTGTTTGGGATTAAATTCTGAATTTACAACAAAGTCATATATGATTTTTCTCTTCCTGCTTTCTGAAAATATGTATCTCTGGAACCTTGTTTGCAATGATGATGGGGAGAAATTTATAAAACTGACAATTCTTGTGTCAGCAGAGAAAAATACTATATCGATATCAAATCTTAAAATAAACTGCATGTTTTGCGTATATTTTATTATGTGGTTTAAAAAGCAATGTTGATGGCTTTTTAAACAAATGCAGAGGAAGCTAGAGAATGGTTATTTCATATGAGAATTACGTTTCAATGAGAAAAACATTTCAACGAGAAAAAATGAGAATCTGGGATGAGGAGGAGTGTATAGTTTGAAAGTTACTAGACTAAGGCTATTCAGAGAAACAATTAATGGAGAAAATTCATTATTTTACAAAAAAGCTTTGCTTAATTGCATTGGTTCCAGCTATAACCAAGAACGGCTGGACATCAACAGACATATTATGCTCTGCTATATAATGGTAGCAGCTGATAAGACATCAGAGGAGTCTACTGTGATGATTATCTCACCATGACTGAACTGTAATGTGCACAGAAACTCAAAACAGCCACCCCAAGGAAACATTAAAACCACTCAGAAATCTATGCATATAAAGGAAGATATGTACAAATCCTTAGATCTTCATAAAAGACATTAAATGACATTTTTAGAGGACACTCGATAGAAAATAAAGCAAGAAGGGTTGACTCACAGGATCCACTATTCTGAATCCATAGTAAATATGAATTACATGCGTAAGAAAGGAATACAAGTGAGAGTGAGTAAAGAGTTTGAAAATTATGTTAGTAATTTATTTTTCAGAAAAATAAACCATGTATCTATAGTTGATTTTTTTCCTTCTTCCAGATTTATTTCTCCTTCCAGAAGTTTCACATTACTTAGGACCATATATTTTATTATCATTTTATTTGTTTGTAATACAGATTTTACTTTCAAGAGTCAGTAATACACTAAAACTACTGTGATATAATGTTTGCTCTTGGAGTTTGTGTTAACTGAAATAATACGTCAAGTATCATTTCACACAGTGATACAAAGAACAATTAATTTGCTACCCACTACTTTTTATAACATCTGTACAACACGACCTCAGACTTTTAGCCACCTGATATTCTTTCTCAAATATAGTACTCATTTATGATTTTCATGTGCTGACTTATTTCCAGGCTATACGTATTCAACAGATGTTGGCAGTTATCTCTTCACATTACTGGGGTTTCCTTAAAATGTGTAATTACTCAACCCATTAGCAATTGTATCACTTTAATTATCTGTACATTGTCCCTCAAGTATCTTTTAGTAGTTGAAAGGGTGGTTTGTCTACCAAGTATCCATTCTCCTCTTTTCCACTTATAACAGAAACAGATTTGTTTAGCGATCTTGCCTTCCCCTCTTTAGCTTTGTGCCTCAGGGGAAGTTCTAACCCAGTTTCAATAATGTTCCATTGTCCAAAGATACTTATTTGTCATGACAGTAATTGGTTCAGAGATGGGCAGATAATCAAGTTCTGGCCAATAAGATGTGAGAGAGACTCAAAGAAAGAGACATTATCTGTTCTTCCCCTAGGTAGTGTCAAGCATGGTATGATTTCTGAAAATGTTGTAGCCATCTTGATATGAATCCATAACTAAAGATAGCAAAATGGAGAGAAAGCATGAACCCAGGTCCTGGATAACATTGTTGATCTATTACATCAAACAATCATGGAGACTATGCTACCACTATAATTGTAGGTATATGATAACAAAAGTCCTTTTCGATTGGATTTTATTTTTTTTTAAGCTGCAAGAACAAAAATATTTAACCATCTGTCATCCAATCATTCATTTATAAAATCAGGGAAATAACACTGCAGTCAGTTTTTCCTTCATAATAATAAACTGTCTGGGATCCCTGTATATTTCATTTCAAGAAGATAAACTATATATAAGGAAGGAATTTGCCATAAAGTTGAACAATGTATACAAAGCAAGCTAAAATCTTGAGGCCATCTTATTTAAAATATTTTTTATAACCCTGACAGAAAGCTTTCATGGGCTCTGAATCTTCAGTCCTATATTCATCATATCAATCATAAAGTTTATAAAATTATACTTTCTTCTAGGAGGTAAATATGCTTCATCTGTGAAATTAAAATTATAATTTTTATACCTATAGTATCTAACAAATTGTCCTATAAAGAATAAGTTGAACACATAAACTATAATCTATGTATATATCAGTGCATACCTATGTATAGTTCATATATACACATCTTGTACCCACATGGACACACACATATACATAAACAGTAGCCTCAAATAAATGTATAGAATTACAATTGTTATTCCAGCAGTCCTCCTAGTATACCTGTAGCCATAAAGTAAATTTATCTCCTAAACTAAAAAAAGAAAAGAAATTTTTAGTGTCATCAATTTTTTAAATTATGAATTTTCTCTAGATTTGTAAATTTATAGCAGGCATTTCCACAATATGTAGTAACGCATAATAGGATAAGAGTTGTTCATCAGTCCTTTAGTAACCACTCAAATTCGCACTCACATGGTTTAAAACCAAAACTCTTCTCTTACTCGGAATAATACTGAGCTCAGTATATCCCCAGCAACCACTTGCTTTTCTTTTTTGCTTATTGAGTCAGACAGATGTATTACTCCTGAGGAATTCAGTCTCTCAAACTTTCTTCTTTAGTTTTTCCGAACTATTATTTTGAGGAAAGTTTTGTTTTCTGTCTTAACAAATTTACCCCTATGAATAGCTTATGTAAATGAAAATAATATATGCAGGACAAAATATAAAATAAACTTTTAAATGTGGACATATTATTTTAAAAACCAATAAAAATTAGATCATAAACTATTCATATATCCCAGTTAATCTTAAGATTACCATGCCAATCTTTAACACAAAGAAATAACAGAAATATCCAATAAATAATGCAGTATGTTCATTAGAATTACTAAAATATATAAATTATAGTTTATAAAAATTATGTATGCATGTTTTAATTAATATAAAGTAATTATAATATTTTAACTAACCAAATACTTTACTTTCATGAGATTAAAAATAAAAATCTATGCTATAGTGTTATAATTCTTCAACAGTCTTAAACTATTAACTTTTTTAGTAGATATTTGACATACAGTAGAAAGTTAATATTTTACCTTAGTTTCTATCTGATAATCTCATATGTAGGAAAGAGTTGATGAATATCCAATTGTTTAAGATTTGGTATTTAACATAGTATAAATCTGTTAATTAGACATGTAGGAAATAAAATTTTTACTATCTAGCTCTCCAAATCATTAAGTGTATATTCGTTGGTCTCGTGGCTGAGTTATGTTGTACTTTTCTTTCTTTAATACACTACTTGTGCTTTTGGAAAAATGTTCACTTTACCAAAGCAGATATTCTTTCCACATAAAAAAGAACCGAACCATTCTTCAATCAAAATTATGCCTAAGTTTAGTTTTCAGGATTGGTGTCATTTAGTGAGAGATATTATTGTTGAAATATTTTATTTGTGTATTATGGATCTGAGCTTACAGTATATTCTAGACTACTTAAGGACTGAAATCCTCAGTTCAAAAGATAGATGCTATCTGCAGAAATGTATAATTTACCCTTAAAAACAATGTACCTGAAAGAAGTCTGTCCTCTACGTAGTAGTGATAAAGGCAAATCTGAGTCTAAAACTTTAGCTCTTGGTTTGTGATTAAAGATTTTTAACAACATAATTTGAACCTAAGAGTATAACAAACATATCACTCTCTTGTACTATGTATTTAGAGAATATAGAGAGTAGAGCTCTCTCTATACTTTTAATTTCAGCTTTTATTTCAGGTACAGGAGGTACATACATAGGATTGTTAGATGGGTTTATTGGACCCAGGTAATGAGCATAGTACCTTGTAGATAACTTTGAAACCCACACTTCATTTCTCCCTCCCTCTCTAGTAGTGTTCAATGTTGGTTATTACCACGTTTTTGTCCATGCATGCTCAATGTTTAGCTCCCACTTATAAGGAAGAAATGTGGTACTTGGTTTTCTTTTCCTTCATTAGTTCACTTAGAATTACATCCTCCGGCTTCACCCACATTACAGCAAAGAACATGATTCTATTATTTTTTATGGCTGCTTGGTATTCCATGGTGTATATGTACCACATTTTCTTTATCTAGTCAATGGGAATGTAGGTTGATTCTATGTCTTTGCTATTGTAAATAACATGGCAATGTACATACAAGCATGTGTGTTTTTGATATAATGATCTATATTCCTTTGGGTATATATCCAATAATGGGTTTGCTCAGTCGAATGTTAGCTCTGTGTTAAACTCTTTGAGAAACTTCAAATTGCTTTCCATAGTGGCTGAACTAATTTACATTCTCACCAACAGTATATAAGTGCTCCCTTTTCTTCACAGTCTAGCCAGTATCTGCTATTTTTGACTTGTTCGTAATAGCTATTCTGACTGGTATGAGATGGTATCTCATTTTCGTTTTGACTTGCATTTTTCTGATGATTAGTGATGATTAGCACTTTTTAATGTATTTTGGCTGCTTATATGCCTTCTCCTGAGACATTTTGTTCATGTCTTTTGCCCACTTTTTAATGGAGTTGTATGTTGTTTGCTTGTTGATTTGTTTAAATTCATTATAGATTCTGGATATTAGACCTTTGTGGATGGATAGTTTGTGAATATTTTCTCCCATTTTGTAGGTTGTCTGTTTACTTTGTTGATGATTTCTTTTGCTGTTCAGAAGCTCTGTAGTTAGGTAAGTAGAGAGGAAAGCAGATGGTGAGAAAAATTAAAAGACTAAATCATTTTTAATTTTTTTTTATTTTTTGAATTGTTAACTACTTACACATAATTTTCTTCACAGTGCTTTATGTGATCTTCTGAGCCAACAACAATTTATCCACCCTTTGAACTATCTTATACTTTATTAAAAATCATTTGTCATAATTATCACCTTTTTTTTTTTGAGAAAGTGTCTCACTCTGTGCCCAGGCTGGAGTGCAGTGGCACAATCTCTGCTCACTGCAACCTCTGCCTCCTGGGCACAAGGGATCTTCCTACTTCAGTTTTCTGAGTAGCTGGGACTAAAGGTGTGTGCCACCACACAGGGACAAATTTTGTATTTTTTGTAGAGATAATAACATTATTTAAATTACTGTGATTATTTGCCCTTTAACAAAAAAGAATATTCTACACTCCTTCCTTGGACTATCTTAAAGTATCCTAAAAAAAAAAAATTATTTTCATTTCATTTTATTTTATTCATTTTTTTCATAAAATATATTGTGCTAGAATTTTTTTCTAGGTTATTAGGTATTACGTCTCAGGTATTTTGTTTGTTCATATATTACCAGCATAATGCATATTTAATATTAAAGGATGAGTGATCCTTTCTGAAAGGATAATCATGGAGAGTACCATGTTTTCTAAATACTGTTATTATTGTTCTTTTCAAGCTGTAGCTTGAAAGCATTTCCAGCTTCTTTTTTAGAAGGAATCATTTCTTGCTTAATTGAGTTTCTTGAATTATATTTTCAACAATTTCTATTCCAGAGTAAATAGCCTGAATATAACTCTATTCAGATAGTCCTTGAATATAGCTATACAATTCTAGATAGACCACATGAAACAAATATTAGAAATGATAAGTAAATAGTCCTAAGTAAGTTCGGGAAGAAGACCAAAATTTTAAGTAACAACAGCTGGTAGTGAGTTCATCATATTTTTCCTCTGGTTCTCATTCTCCAGGCCCCAGAATAGAGCAAGGTCATATATTTTCACAGAGTGGAATAACTAAAGACCCACCTTTCTGGCCATATATTTGAAAAGGGGGCAGCAAGAAATAGGAAATTATCTTAGAGATCACTGAAAGGGAGGAGCTTAGAAAATAAATCCATTTGTTTAGTTTATTAGGTCTTTTTTGTTTGTTTGTTTTTTTGTTTTAGTAACTTTTGGATTTAGCCATGAGGTGCATATTTGTGAATCTCATCCTAATCAACACACCAAATATTTTAAGTACTGTGCTAACATATAAAAGAAACAGCTGGACGCTGTAATTCATGCATGTAATCCCAACACTTGATGAGGCTAAGGTGGGTGGATTGCCTGAGCTTAGGAGTTCGAGACCAGACCGGCGAACATGGTGAAACCTTGTCTCTACAAAAAAATACAAAAATTAGCCATAATGGTGTATGCCTTTAGTCCCAGCTACTCGAGAAAGAGGCTGAGGTGGATCATCTGAGCCCCAGAGGTCAAGGCTACTGTGAGCCATGGTCTGGCCACTGCACTCCAGCCTGGGTAATAGAATTGAGCCCTGTCTCCAAAAGAAAAAAATAAAATAAAAAGGAACCATCGGGTCAGTGAATCCTACATAAAACAAAATCAAAGAAATACCCACACATATACAACATAATCAGACTACTAAAAAAGTAGAGACAATGCAAAATCTTGAAAGCAGCCACAGAATTATTACACATTACTTACAGGGAACAGTGAGTGATTCAGATAACAGAAGTTTTCCTATCAGAAACAAAGAAGGCCAGAAGAAGGCAACAAAACTCTTTTAAAATGCTACAAGAAAGAACAGTCAACGCGTAATTCCATATCCAGTGAAAGTATTCACCAGAAATGAAGGTATAAAAATTATTAGATAAATTTTTAAAAAGTTAATTTGTAGCAGAACTGTTCTAAAATAATTACAAAAAGGAGTTACGTAGAGGAAGCTGCATTTATGAGCGTCAATTTTCTTTCTCAATAAGGAAAAAAGTCCATTTTCTGTAGTTTTTTTTTCTTTTACTAAACTAAGACATAAAACTTTTTTTATGTATATAAAGAACAGTGATACCATTAGTAGAAAGTGGAAACAATTTTTTTTTTTTTTCTTTTTTTTTTGAGATGAAGTCTCGTTCTGTCGCCCAGACTGGAGTGCAATGGTTCAATCTCAGCTCACTGCAATTTCTGCCTCCCAGGTTCAAGAGATTCTCCTGCCTCAGCCTCCCGAGTAGCTGTGATTACAGGTGCCTATGGTATATGCTCGGCTAATTTTTGTATTTTTAGTGGAGATAGGGTTTCATCACGTTAGTCAGGCGGGTCTTGAACTTCTGACCTCAGGTGATCCGGCTGCCTCAGACTCCCAAAGTGCTGGGATTACAGGTGTGAGCCACTGTGCACAGTCAACAAATTTTATTAGTTAAAATAAATGTGCCTGTGTACAAGTAATTCAAAAACAATTTTTAAAACAATTTTTAAAACAATGGTTTAATGTTTCTTCTTTTTCTCTCCTTCTTTTTTGCCTTTTTTCTGTCTTTTAATCTTTTCTTATTTTTGTCTCTCTCCTCATTTTATTCTTTTCTTCCTCTGTTCCTTCTTTACATATTTTAAGTTATTTATTGATTAGAAAATGTGTTATGCTTTTGGTATGCAAATTTCTTATTAAGAATAATCTCTGCAGTTTTAAAAACAATGCCCACAGGGAAAGGTATAAAATAATATGGTTTAATTACATGAAATTTTTATTTTAAAAATCAAGATAAATATAATGATAATGTTCCTATGCCCAAGGTGATCTTTAGGACATCAGGTAAGTTTGTTCATGTTTTACATATTCTGATATTCTCTGTCTTTTAACTTGCATGTTTAGATGACTTAACATGCATGTAATTTTAGATACTTTGGTAATGTTCATTTTATTTGTTTTGTCTCCTCTGCCTCTGTTATTCATCTGTTTCTACTTTCCTGACTAGTCTTTGGTTAGTTTAACAAACAACATTCTATTTTAATTTATGTACTGTTTTGACTCCACATATTGTATTGTTTTCAGTTTTAGTTCTAGAGATTAAAATATACAAACAGAAGTGTTTATATTCTAGTTTGAATCAACATTTTACTGCTTCAACTGGCATGTAGAAACCTTACCACCCCGTAAGTGTCCTTTTATAGTCCCCTTTGATGTTATATTTTGTATATTATATTCTCATACATTGAAAACTCCATCATACAATGCAGTAATTTTTGCTTTTAGCTGACAAATATTTTTCAAAGATCTTGAAAGTATAATCGATTATATTTACCAATTATTTATTATTTCTCGTATCTTTTCTTTATGACCCCAAAAGAAATCTCCAGACTCAGAGACTTTTACTGAAGAATTCTACCAAACACTTAGGAATAATGAACACCAGATACGCACCAGATGGAAGAGAAGGGCATGTGTTTTATTTTATTTTATTTTTTGTAAAGCTAGTATTACTCTAATACAAAGGACTGACAAATACACTGCAAAAAGGAAAACTACAGATGAACATGTGTTATTAACATAGACAGAAATATCCTTAACAAAATATTAGCAAATAGATACCAGCAATGTATATAAAGAATTATACAGCACACCAAGTGGAGTTTATATCAGGTATGCCAGACTGTTTCAACATTTGAAATTTAATTAATTTAATCAATCATATTAAGGAACTAAAGAAGAAACATTGATAGGAATAGGAGGCCAAGAAATTCTAGGCAGAAAAGGGTGGGTCCCCAACGAAAACCACATGCCCCAAAGCCAAAAAGACTGAAACCACAGCCCAAAGTGAGAACTTCTATCCCTGTTTTCCTGCTCGAATGTTGCCTTTTCTTAAGCTCCCTATGGCTCACCCCACCCCCACCCCATTCTGTGCCAATGAAAACCCCAGACTCCGTCGGCAGAGAGAAGAAATAGCTGGACATTGGGGACTAAAGCTGGATGTCAGGGAGAAGGGTCTTGACTTCAAAGGGACAAATCGATGGTGTAACTTCACAGAAGAATCCAACTGGAGATGGCCGGACTTCAAGGAAGATTACCCACCCACCCCATCCCCTTTACAGCTTCCCTTCTATCTGAGATCCACTTTCTTTTTTTAAAAAAGAAAAAA
>NW_012102465.1:4921192-4963684 GCF_000951045.1 Mandrillus leucophaeus | reverse complement strand
GTGCAGGTTTGTTACGTATGTGTACATGTGCCCTGTTGGTGTGCTGCACCCATTAACTCGTCATTTACATTAGGTATATCTCCTAATGCTATCCCTCCCCCTTCCTCCCACTCCACGACAGGCCCCGGTGTGTGATGTTCCCCTTCCTGTGTCCAGGTGTTCTCATTGTTCAGTTCCCACGTATGAGTGAGAACATACAGTGCTTGGTTTTTTGTCCTTGTGATAGTTTGCTGAGAATGATGGTTTCCAGCGTCATCCACATCCCTACAAAGGACATGAACTCATCCTTTTTTATGACTGCACAGTATTCCATGGTGTATATGTGCCACATTTTCTTAATCCAGTCTGTTATTGATGGACATTTGGGTTGGTTCCAAGTCTTTGCTATCACATACACCACAATTTCTTTATCCCTTTGTTGATTAATGGGCATTTGTGTTTTTTCCATGATTTTGCAATTGTGAATTGTGCTGCTGTAAACATACATGTGCAAGTATCTTTTTCATATAATGATTTTTTTTCCTCTGAGTAGATATCCAGTAGTGGGATTGATAGATCAAATAGTAGTTCTATTTTTAGTTCTTTAAGGAATCTCCACACTGTTTTCCCTAGTGGCTGTACTAGTTTGCATTCCCACCAGCAGTGTAGAGGTGTTCCCTCGTCACCGCGTCCAGGCCAGTATCTACTGTTTTTTGATTTTTTGATTATGGTCATTCTTGCAGGAGTAAGGTGGTATCACATGGTAGTTTTCCTCTGCATTTCCCTGATCATTAGTGATGTTGAGCATTTTTTCATATGTTTGTTGGCCACTTGTATATCTTCTTTTGAGAATTATCTACGAATGAATGTCCTTAGCCCACTTTTTGATAGGATTGCTTGTTTTTCTTCTTGTTAATTTGAGTTCATTGTAGATTCTGGATATTAGTCCTTTGTCAGATGTGTAGACTGTAGAGATTTTCTCCCACTCTGTGGGTTGTCTGTTTACTCTGCTGACTGTTCCTTTTGCCATGCAAAGCTTTTTAGCTTAATAAAGTCCCAGTTATTTATCTTGATTTTGATTGCATTTGCTTTTGGGTTCTTGGTCATGAAATCCTTGCCAATAGGTGTTTTTCCTATGTTACCTTCTAGAGTTTTTGTAGTTTCAGGTCTTAGATTTAAGTCCTTAATCCATCTTGAGTTGATTTTTGTATAAGGTGAGAGATGAGGATCCAGGTTCATTCTCCTGCATGAGGCTAGCCAATTATCTAATCACCATTTGTTGGAAAAGGTGTCCTTTCCCTCCTGCTTTATGTTTTTGTTTGCTTTGTCGAAGATCATTTGGCTGTAAATATTTGAGTTTATTTCTGGGTTCTCTATTCTGCTCCATTGGTCTATGTGCCTATTTTTATACCAGTACTATGATATTTTGGTGACTATGGCCTTATAATGTAGTTTGAAATCAGATAGTGTGATATCTCCAGATTTGTTCTTTTTGCTTAGTCTTGCTTTGGCTATGCACGCTTTTTTTTTTCTTTTTTTCTGTTTCATATTAATTTTAGAATTGTTTTTCCTAATTTGGTAAAGAATAATGGTGGTGCTTTGATGGAGATTGCATTGAATTTGTAGATTGCTTTTGGCAGTATGGTCATTTTCACAATATTGGTTCTACCCATCCGTGAGCATGGGATGTGTTTGCATTTGTTTGTGTCATGTATGATTTCTTTCAGCAGTGTTTTATAGTTTTCCTTGTAGAGGTCTTTCACCTCCTTGGTATTTTGGTATTTATTCCTAAGGTTTTGTTTGTTTGTTTGTTTGTTTTTGCAGCTATTGTAAAGGAGTTTAGTTCTTGATTTAATCCTCTGCTTGGTTGCTGTTGGTGTATGGAACAGCTACTGATTTTTGTAGATTAAAATAATATCCAGAAATTTTGCTGAATTCTTTGATCAGTTCTAGGAGCTTTCTGGAGAAGTCTTTCGGGGTTTTGACTTTCTGAGGGTCGTAAGGAGCCTTGTTTTGTCATATTACCAGAGTTGGTTTTCTGGTTTCTTCTCATTTGGGTAGGCTCTGTCAGAGGGAATGTCTAGGCCTAAGGATTATTTTGTCCCATGGGTGTTCCCTTGATATAGTACTCTCCCTTTTTTCCTATGGCTATGGCTGAGAGTCGAGTTGTAGTGGTTGTTATTTCTTTTCTGGGTGTAGCCACCCAGCAAGTCTACCAGGCTCCAGGCCAGTACTGGGGGTTGTCTGCACAGAGTCCTGTGATGTGAGCTGTCTGTGGCTCTCTCAGCCATGGATACCAGCACCTGTTCCGGTGGAGGTGGCAGGGGGGTGAAATGGACTCTGTGATGATTCTTAGCCTTAGTGGTTTAATGCTCTATTTTTATGCTGGTTGACTTCCTGCTGGGAAGTGGCAATTTCTAGAGAGCATCAACTGTGGTAGTATGGAGAGGAACCAGCAGTGTGCAGGATCCTAGAACTCTCAAGAGTATATGACCTTTGTCTTCAGCTACTAGGGTGGGTAGGGGAGGACCATCAGGTGGGGGCAGAGTTAGGTGTGTCTGAGCTCAGACTCTCCTTGGGCAGGTCTTGCTGTGGCTGCTGTGAGGAATGGCGTGAGGTTCCCAAGTCAATGGAGTTGTGTGCTTAGGAGGATTATGGCTGCTTCTGCTGAGTCAGGTGGGTTGTCAGGGAAGTGGGGAAAACCGACAGTCAAAGGCCTCATCCAGCTCCCAGGCAATCCAAAGGACTGGTCTCACTCCCACTGTGCCCTCCCTGACAGCACCAACTCTGTTTCCAGGTAGTGGGCAAGCTAGGCTGAGAACTTGCCACAGGCTACCCACCTCCCAGCTCCAAAAGAAAAGGGCTTTAGTTTTTCTTCCATCTGTGGAGTCTGCATGCCAGATTCCTGCCTTCCCCCAAGTTCTGGCCAGGAGGCTTCTCGACCAGTTCAAATTGTTACAAAGTTCAACTGGAGACTTCCTTCTCCATGTGGCATTTTCACTTCACCTCTGGCCACCCTCCCGAAGGATCCCTGTGATGCCAGGCAGGAGTGGCCTGCTTGGGGACTCAGCAAACTCCCAGTGCCATTCTCACTGCTTCCTCGACCCCAGTATTTCACTCGGTTCTCTAAGTTGACTCAGCTCTGGGTATGGTCTTAATCTTCTCCTGCAAACTAGACCTTCAGTTTCCCCTACAGGGGTGTGTGTTCAGGGGCAGAGGATCTCCCTTTTCCTCTTCTCCAGTTTGGGCATTCACAGTATTTGGTGTGTCTCCCAGGTTCTGCAGGAGCAGTCCACTTCCTTCAGAGGGTCTGTGGATCCTCTTGGGATTCCTGATTTATTCCTGCAGTCAAGTCATTCTGGAGCTAAAATTCACTTTGTAAGCCTCCACATGCTGCTCTGTTCATCCAAGTTTGAGCTGCAATCTCACTGAGAGCCACTTTCAGTGGCAATAGCATCCCCCACATTTACTACCCTTCAATTAGTTTAGGTGACCTCATTTTTCCTGGATGCTAGACAAGAGTTCAAGAGCCACAAGTGTAGATACAAAAGGCTATCACACTGGCCCTTTGCCCTCGCTGGCGGAGGGCAGCCGCCTCATGCAAAGGGGTGGAGGGCCCACTGAGCTGTTAACACTTAAACTGTCCACAGATGGCAGAGCTAAAAGAGCACTGTAACATGCCATCTGGGGCTTCATGGGTTGCAGGCACCCCCACCTAGATGCTGCTGCAGGCAGGGCCCACATGGAGTTTGCTTCTGCTGATGTCCAAAAGCACTTGCTCTGGCTCCTGAACCCACTCACCTTCATGCTCCCTCCTGTGAGGGTTGGAATGCAACTGGTCTCAGTGTGTGGAGTTTGATCCTGTCGGCACCAAAGCAATCAGCCGGTTCTAGCGCTCATGCACTCCAGTTTCTGCCTCATTTGCTCACAAACTCACTCCCTTGAGGAGTCGAGAGCAGCACACTAAGTCAACAAGGCACCCCTGTCGCGAGTCTCATGAATGGGTCAAGGAAATATCCTGCTTCAACATCATATGGTCATTTCAATTGATTAAGAAAAAACATTCAACTATATTCAACACCCATTCATGGTAAAATCATAAGCAAGTTAGAAAGGAGCAAAACTTCAACGTGATTAAGAGCACGCAGGAAAAGTCCTGTAGCTAACATTATACTTAACAGTGAAAGACTGAATGTTTTTCCTCTAAGAACAGAAACTACACAAGGACATCTATTCTTACCGTTTTTATTCCACGTAGTGTTGGAGTGAAACAAGGAAAAAGGCAAATAAAATACAAAATGGAAAGAAAGAAATAAAACAATATATTAACATTTGAAATTAATTTCTGTGTAGAAAATTTAAAAGAATCTGTTTTTAAAATCCTAAAATTAATATGTTCAACAAGGCCTCAGGGTCAGATCAACCTATAAAAATAAGTGATATTTCTATATATTAGCAAGGAACACATGGACCCCAAAACTGAAAATAGAATACCAATCACTGTCATTCAAAAAAAGAGCTATGCTAAGCCTAACAAAACATATGCAGGGTTTGTAGGCTGAAATAAAAAAAAAAAAATCTGATAAAAGAAGTCAAATAAAATATACGTTCATAGAGTGGAAGACTTAACATCATAAATATGTCAGTTCTTTCCAAATTCATATACAAGTTTCTTGTAATTACTATAAAAATCTTGGCCAGATACTTTAACTAAGCAAGATTATTCTAACATTTATATGGAAAGAAAATGAATTAGATTAGCTCAAATCATTTTGAAAAAGTAAAACTGATGGAATTAATCTATTTCATTTTGAGAAAATGTAAAAATGACAATGACATAACAAGATGTTCAATATCATTAGCCACTGGAAGAAATGCAAATTAAAATCACAATGTGATAGTCCACAAACCTATCAGAATGGCTAAAGTAAAATTAAAAAAAAATCATGACAACATGAAAAATTAATGATATCAACAGGGAAAGTAGATAACTTTGTATTGATCATGGGCATGTGAAATGGGAAAGCTATTCTGAAAAACAGATAGTCAATTTCTCATTTAACTAAACATGTAACTCACAATAGCGAGGAATTAAACTCCTGGGGATTTATCTCAAATAAATGATAACTCCTATTCACATAAATACATGTAATTTCCATAGCTGCTTTATTCATAATTGCCTCAAACCAGAAACAATTCTGATGTGTCTAAATCAGTTAATGGATCAACAATCTATGGTACATCTATGCCACGGAATACTCCTCGGCAATGAAAAGAAGCAACATCTGGATGAATTTCCAGGGAATTATGCTGAGTAAACAAAGCAAAACACAAAACCAACACAAAACACAACTTAAAGGTTACAAACTGCATAATCCCATTTATATGACACTCTTGAAATTATAAAATTACAGAAATGGGGAATAGACTTAGTTTCCAGAATACATTAGTGTTGCTCAGAGACACAGAACTAATGGGATATATCTGTATCTCTATTTATATCTTTATCTTTATCTATCTATCTGTAGATGTATGTAACTATATATCTATTGATCAATCAACTGATCAGTCTATGTATGTATGTATCTAGCTAGCTAGCTAGAATTAGAAGAGAGTTTTATTTTAAAGAATTGGCTCACATAGTTGTAAGGAATGCCAAGTCCAAAATCTGTAAGGCAGACTGAACTGGCAAGCTGGAAACTCAGACAGAGGTGATTTTCCACCTTGAGTTTAAAATTTGCAGCACCAGACAGTGACTAAAAGCTCAGGCAGGAATTCTTGTCCAGGAAGCCTCAATTTTTGTTCTTAAGGTCTTCAACTGATTTGATGAGGTCCACCCACATGTAAGTTTTACTTGAGGTGACTAATTGTAAAAGTTAACCATGTCTGCAAAATACTTTCAGAACAACACATAGATTAGAGCTTGATTAAATTCCTGATGCATAATAATACTAGCCATCACACAGGAGTATACTGCCTGAGTTCTAACAGAAATTGCCTCCAAAATAGAGATACAGTGATTCATAGGCAATATTTTGACCTCAGTTAAAACCAATTAATTACATTTTATTTCAGGTGTAGAAACAAGAAGTACATTAACATTTGGAATTCAAACTCTGATTATGGATTGTGTGCCATTTTAAAGACTAGCTGATGTAAAGATATTTTCATAAGAGGTAAATATAACTAATACATATTGATTTCCTGAGATTTGCCACAGAACCATTTAAATTGAAGCAGGAAAGTACACATTTTCCCTAAGGATCCTTTGAAGAGTTGCTTAAATTGTGAACTTGTTTAGTGCACTTAATATATACTTTAATTTGTAAAATTGAATAAAGATAAAAATATTAAAACCCAAAGTTTTATAAAACAGTCCTAGGGTCCTGGAGGATAATTAAATAGAGTTTCAGACCTTCATAAAGTTGAACTTCAGAAGACTTCCTGCTGTTAAGTAATAATAAACTAATTGTGACTTCCAAGTAGAAAACCACAGGGAAGACAGCACTTCCACAAGAAATTTAAATCTGACATTAGAATCCAGCTTCTTATTACAGTTATTATCATTCATTCAGCTAACATTTTTCTCTCTTAAGACCATCTGGAATCTATTGTAACATTGGACATAGATTTTGCTTTTTTTATTTGTGCCCAGGGCTATTGCTCTTTTACAATTAAGTTATATAGTTCAAAATCATTTTTACTAAACTATACATGATAGAACAAATATTACATTAAGTATGGAGATAATGATTATTTTTACTACTGATTTTTAAGAATGATTTGAGAAATAGTCTATCATATCACTCATGTAGGTACTGATTTTTACATTTGGAAGTGATATATGTTTATTTCCTGATAATTTAATATGTTTTCAGAAATTTACATACTTTATTTTTATTTTGTCATCTCTCCTTCCTAAGAGCATCTATTCCATTACTAGAAGTGGTTGTGGTTATTACTTTAAATATGTGGCACAGAACAAATACAATCAGCTGAAACAGATTGTTCCTGACTTCATTATTATTTACTGTTTTCAAAGTATTGGTTCAAATAACATTTCGTGTACAATAATCTTATAATTTAGATAAAGACAAGAAAACAAGCACTAATGAAAAACATGGAAAAATTGGTCTACCACTTGTACTTTTCTTTTGTCTCATGTATTACCTGGTTAAAGTGAACAACTACTTTAAAAGAGAAGCTGCATGGATAATATTTAGAGTTGTCTAAGTGCTAACCAAATGTCAGTCATAGTGACCATACAAATATATTTTGAAAGAACAGTAAAACAAGTTTGACTCTTAATTGTGAATCTGTTTTGATATGGATTGTGGCATGTGAATAGAAATTTCATTAAAATTGAAGGATTGAAGGATTACCATTTATTTATTTATATTGATGCTGCTTACAACGGTCTCCAACATGTAACTATGACTTTTAAAGCTTCCAAAACAATGTGGTGGTGTGTACCTGTAGTTTTCACTACTCAGGAAGCTGAGTAGTGAGGTGAGGAAGTGAGTAGTGAGGTGAGGAAGTGAGTAGTGAGGATCATTTGAGGTCAGGGTTTGACAGCAGCTTGGACAACATAGCAAGATCCTGTCTCTAATTTTTTTTTTTTTTTTTGTAAAAAGCTTCAAAAACTGTCAAAAGTTTAAACTATTTTATATTACCTTTCAAAAATATTTTGCTATTGACTGTGCAGCTTAAGAAAGCTTCAAGTGAAAGACTGAAGCAAATTAAGATCCCTACAAACTTATTTATTTAGCAAGAAATAGTAAAATAACAGTTTGGCTGTATCTTCTTTTTCTAATTGACGTTCACAATCTGAAATTCAAATAAAATTATTAAAATATCTGAGGACAAATGCTTATTCCAAAAATTTACTTCTTTTATTTTTAAGTTACAAATTAAAAATTTACATTAAGTTTCTTAGCACAGAGCTATCCAAACAAGACACAATCTCATTAGTATACTTTCTGGAATATTGACTATGAATATGGACAAAATAATTATGTCGAAAATCTGCAGAAAGTTTTCATTTCTTAAGAAATGCCTCTTCTTCTGTCAGTTACTAGCCTGTGTTATTAAACAAATGATGGGAATGCATTCCTGTATTTAAAAAACACTCATTTTTAAATACCTTTCCATAGGAATCTGATTATGTTATTAAGATAATTCAGGTACCACCCTCACTACAAGAATAATGTGAAATTCTAAGATATGGGTAGAATAACATTTTAAGTGAAATAAAATGAAAAACTGGAACTTAATTGCAATAAATACAAAATAATTACATACTTGAAATACTCCAAAATTCTTCCTCCAATGTAGAAAGAATGTATTCAATTACACATAATGTTTATCTAAAATTAATTAACTACTATTTTAAACAAACATATTTAAAGGTTGGTATATAGAAAAAGAGTTTAATATTCTGAACATGGAAAAATCAGTAAATGTAGCCATGATTTTAAAATTAGCAAATAGAATGTCAGAGTGGCTACAGTTTAGAAATTAATTAATTACTACAAGATGAGGTAGATTGTTAAGCAAGGAGCAATTAATCTAGGACTGTAGTAACTGGAAAAGCATTGGAGAGTTTATTATTTGATGTTTTGAAAGGATCATTTCCACTTTGCTATAGAAAATAGACTATAGATTTTTGTATATATGGGGAATAAATTATATACAAAATAGGGTCAATCAATGTCATTGTGTGTGAGGACACCTAAATCAAGCATTGTTGTGTTGGCCTTGCTATACTCCTCTCCCCGCTTCTGCTTTTTCTAAAAATATCCAGCCTCATTTATATGCCTCAACTTTATTTAATAGGAGCTTAAATATTTTATACAAAAATGGAAATTAAATCTCAAAATAGGAAAAATATTGACAGGTGTACGTCTCTGATGATTGGATATCTATCTCTTTATTGAGAGGAATGAAGAGGGCATTAAAAATTCAAACAAATATCTCAGGTATTATTTTATACAGAGTTTATAGAAGCTACAATAAATGAAAGATGACTGACAATTATAATAATGTTTATGTATATTGATTGGCTTCTAGTCCTGAATTTAAGAGGATTGTTTCTCACTTAGAGCTGTTTTGTTTAAGTCAGTCTACAAATTGCCACTTCACTATAGCAGGCAACCTTATGTTTTCCATAACACAGTAAGGAGCAAATACAAATAGCCATTGAAGATTTAATCCTAACAAGACTTTAAGGGAACTCATGGGGATTCTCCTTTTAATTGGTAATTGAACGACAAACTCAAGTGTCTTGTGTAACAAAATGCACTAAGTTACCCTCGTCCACTGATGAGAGATAAAACTTTATTTCACCGTTAGGAAAGCCTGATTTTGTTTCAATGGTTCAATATATTCATCTTTTTTAAGTGTGACAGAAAAGTGACAATGTGCTTTTTCAGGCAAAGCGGAAGAATTCATATTCTCTACATTCAAACTTAAACTAACCAAGCCAAAGAATAAGTCAGTTTAGTAGGAATGGAACTCTGTTAGATAATGCAACATTCCTTCTTTGTTAATAATCTTCATTTCTCTTATTAGCACCCATTTCTCCTATTAGCCAGCTAGCAAAAACATAATTTCAGAACATTATGTTTCTATAATTACAGCTCTCTGCTATACTTTTGTCACCCAAGTCAGGTCTTGGGAGATTCTAAGATCTTGTCTTCTCATCAGGTTCTACTTGGAGTGAGGGTACAGCTTGTATTTGTCAAATGAATTACTTCCTATTGCTGCTATAACAAATTCTAACTAATTTATTAGATTAAAACAAAAATTATTCTCTTACAGTTCTGGAGGTGAGAAATCTAAAATCAAACTGTTAAAGGGGCTCAGTTCCTTCTAGAGGCTTCAGGGGAGAATCATTGCCTGGCTCATGGCCCATTCCTTCAACTCCAACTTCTTGCTTCTATTGTCACATCTCCTACCATAGCTATTCTCCTGCCTGTCTCTTACAAGGATTCTTGTGATTAAATTGGGCCTCCACAGACAGCCTAGGATAATCTCACTACCTCAATATCTGCATTTTAATTACATCTACAAAGCTTCTTTTACCATGTAAAATAACATATTCACAGGCACCAGGGATTAAGATGCGGGAATCTTTGGGGAGGATACGAATCATTTTACCACACCAAATTAACTGAGATTTTTGTTCTTCTTCCAGGAATTCAGCTCAAACATAATACGGTGGTGGGCAATTGGAAGAATCTTTCTTAGGATATACTCTCTTGCTTTATTTATCTCCATGAGCCAACTCCACTCTCTGATTATACAGAGATTATATCTTCCTTGCCTGAGAACAAGTTAATCCTGCTCTTCTATTCTTTCAGGGATTATGCCTTAAACCCAGCATTTTAAATGTCCAGGATAAGAAGTAGTATCTTCATACTTTTTAGCCTGATGTATTATATACTGTAAGAGCCAGTATGTGTAAAACACCATACTAATTTCCTCCATAACATATATTAGTATGAACTAATACTACATATAGAAAAAATGTTTCTGTTGGTATATAGCAATGTTTACCTTGTATATCACATTTGTGCATAGCAAGGGGAAGAAAGAAAAAATCTCTATGTAAGGAATATACATACTGTATTTCAGAGGTGTATTAGTTCATTCTCACACTGCTATAAAGAACTACCTGAGACTGGGTAATTTATAAAGAAAAGAGGCTTAATAGACTCACAGTTCCACAGACTTTACTGAAAGCATGGCTAGGAGGCCTCAAGAAATTTACAATTTTGGCAGAAGGGTGAAGGGGATGCAAGCATGTCATCACATGGTGGCAGGAGAGAGAGAGCAAGCAAAGGGGAAGTGCTACACACTTTTAAACAACCAGATATTGTGAGAACTCACTCACTATCATGAGAACAGCAAGGGACAAATTCACCCCCATGATCCAATCACCTCCCACCAGGTCCCTCCTCCAACACTGGAAATTACAACTGGATATGAGATTTGGATAGGGACACAGAGCCAAACTATATCAAGAGGTATCACGTACTGATATAGAATTGTGTGTGTCTCCTTTTGCAGTTACAAATCAGGTTAGAATAAACATCAAGGACATCTTAAAAAGGAGAAATGCTAGAGAAAAAAGGGTAAAACACATAACTAGTGAAGAACTAAACATGATAATGTCTGAGAGAGAATTTTCTAACTGCTAAAACTCATAGCTGTATTCCAGAATGCTTTATTATTCTCCACTGTCTCAAGACATAATATACTCCAGGCCAGCATTAGATAATGAGGAAGCAAAATCTTGATGGTACAAAATGTCAGTTATAAAAGGACATATTGTACCAATGTAATTGAATTTATATGTAACTCTCTTCCACAGTATAATGCTATTCTTTGTTTCTAGGAATATGTGAAGAATAAACAATCAATGGTTTGGCCAGTGTTTCAGCTAATTAGAGCTTTTTGGAGTAACCGGAGATCAATTTGGCTTTACTGCCCAGGAGACATTCTAAAATCTTTGGACCTGGGAAAACTGATGCTTTATGGAGAGCAAACGTGAGCATCAGGCCTGTAATAAAGCCTTAAATAGAATGTCTAGAAGTATGTGAGCAAACTTGGTCTCACACTGATTAAAATATTTTACCAATACAAGGGAATGTTTAACTGCAATGAAATTAAAAGCAATCATGCACACAAACAAAATGTCACTTCAAATAAAAGATTATATTAGGATTCATATAAGATACATAAGTTTCTCTAAGTGGTAATTTAAAATAAACCAAGCATATGGAAACTTATCTAAATACCTAGATAATGTATAGAATAATGAGGCTCTGAGTCCCTCTTCTCATTTCCTTCCTTCTTTAAAGAAATGGAAATTGTTCAATGAGATAAATATGATTTTGAGGGCAGCCCACAACACGGCATTTTGAGAGTTCATTTTAAAAATAAAACATTGAAATGCTTTACATTCAAGATGCCAAAAGATCAGAAAGCTCCGGACACGAAAGATATGAAGCTATGACGTAGAAACACAACCAGGGCCAAAATAGGCAAGGAGGGGAGGAGAGACAATGTTGGCAAAAATGTAGCGGAGATAATTTCAGATCACTTGAAACCCTGTGATGATGGCCACACCTTTATTTAGTCTTTGCCATGAGATGGTATGCAACTGAGAAATTATACTGGAACGATACTCAATTCATGATTCTTTCTTTGTGCTTAATAGAAATGTGAAGACATTTGGGGTCCTTAGAGCGCAAAGCATTTTAAGAATATATCCTTTTCTTCGGTGTCTAGAATGAGATGTTTTTTCCCATCTGTGCCAGACACTGAATTCCTTGATTTCCTGTGACATCTTTAATTTCTGCTTGCACCAGCAAATTCTTTCTGAGATTTTCTTTTTTTTTTTCCCTTTCTTTTGATCACGAAATGCCTTGATAATAGATACTAAAGCTCTGACCTTTGCCAAAATCTGCACTAGAGCTCAAAGTTTAGAAGACCAATAATCAACTTTTCAAGTTACTAAATATTACCAATTTGCCACCACATGTAAGAAATCATTATGATTTAAGACTCTAAATTTTATTTTCTCTTTTTGTCATATGTATATGACTATCAAAACAACTATCACATATTTACGTATTTATTATTATTATTATTGTTCTATTTCAAAAGAACTTCAGCAGTGTCCAATTTCTAGTGCAAATTCTATATTAGCCTAGAGGAAAAGTAATTGCTTTATGAATAAAAAACAAAAGCAAAAACAGGTATTTCACTGGCTTATCTCATCAAATATTTATCACTTGCTAATGGTCAATTTTGTATGAACCACTGGTCCTCCTTTTTACTTTATCTGTACCATGTGGTCTCCAAAGTCACTGAGACCTAGAAAGGTGAGAGATGGAAGAGGTTCTTTGGTTCCTGTAAAACTCAGCTATGAAATAATGCTGATGATTCTATTCCTATTTCACTGGTCATACATCAAACCACCAGCAAGGGAGTCTGTGACATGTCAAGAAGCAAATGGACATTTGGAGAGTACTAACAGTCTCTGCCACACTAAAACGTGTTCAATACAGTTGTTTTTATATAGAACATGGCATGCAATAGATATTTAGTAGGAACCCTGAAAATAAAGAATGCAGATCTCTCTCTGGAATAACGAAGCAGCGTCAGTGTCTGGGGTAAATACCCAGGGTTCGTCATGTGGCACCAAGGAGATTAAGGACACAGACACACATGAGGAGTGAGTTTAGGAGCAGGGGTTTATTAGGCAAAAGAAAGAGAAAGGAGCTCTTGCAAGCTCTCTCCCTTGCAAGAGAGAGGGGTTCCCGAAAGAGAAAAGCCAGCCCGTGGCTGACTGCACCAGATATTATAGGCAGGCTTGAAGAGGCAGTCTGATGGACGTAGGGCCAGCGAATTGGTTGACCAGGTGTGACATTTACATAACGTGGGGAAGGCTGGTCTCCCATGCTAATCTTATTATGAAAATAGAGTATTTACGTGTCTAGCGCCATATTGTCCTCTCCTTACTTTACATGTGGTTTGGCAAAGGGAAGGGAAGATGGAGTTGCCATTTTGAACATGCCTAGTCCCAGGTAGCCTTTTCCTATTGGCACAACTCCGGCATTCACCTGTGCAAGCTTCCTGTTTGCTTGCCTATGTCTGCAGCTGCATTTTACAAGCTTCTCTTTGTTAGAAAAGAAAATTATTTGGAGATGGCTTTTCATTAAAAGGAAAACCTTTCCAAGGGCTCCTGTACCCTCACTATCTGCCTAAATTATTTCTTCTCATCTCCTGTATCAGTAATAAGCAGTGTTCTTTTTTTTTGTTTGTTTGAAAGAAAGTGGAGTTAACATTCTGCAATCTCTTTCCCAAATATAAAAGATTCAGAACACTATTCTCAAAGTGCATTATTAAAATATATCAATTGCATCACTTTAAAAAATTATCTTTGAGAACTACAAATAGTATGACATTTTCTAGTTGCTTATGATATAGGGGTAAACAACAAAGAAAAAAGTTCCTGTCCTCATGTAGCTTACTTTGTAGAAGCATGAGATAGAGAGAAAAATAAATTGAAACATTTAGATATTGGTAAGTGCTTGAGTGGTAAGTGTGGTGAGTGTTAGTGGGTAACTTGAGGAAAGGGGTTTGAATTTAGAAAATAATTGTCAGGAAGTGTCTGTGAAAAGTTGACATTTGAACAAAGGCATGAAAGTGTCAAATTACCATTGCCTTGGCCAAAAAAGCCCAAAAGACAAAAAACTATTGTTTACATTACTAAAAACATGATGAGAATTTTTGTATTTGGGCTTGGAAAATTAGTAGCATTATCTATTATTTTTGAGTGCACAGTACGCTAGAGCCTTTGTTTATACACACTGGATTTCTGTGTCTTTAAAAGTTGTTTTCAGAGAGAAATGTTAATGAAATTATTTGTGTGTGGCTGACCTTAGAAATTATACTTGGTAAAATATGAAAGTGAATATCAGACATCTGTCTTTTCAGAGATCCCTCCCAGATCCTTTTCTCCAATCTTTTTCCATGTCTTTAGGGCCCTCAACCAGTCTCTCTTCTCTGTTAACATTCTCCTACAATTTCCATTTCTTTTTCCTAAACTATCGGTCAGAATTTTGGCTATCTCCTAAAGAAGATTTATTTCATCATTAGAAACACCCCTTTCGATCACTTTCAACATCATTCTCTTCTTCATTTTCATCTTATTCCTCTGGCAAAACCCTGGCTGTGTTTACATAGAATTATCCATTCACCTGAACCTGAACTTGAACATCTGAATGCAGTTGAAGAAAATGCATACTCTGAAGGTTGCTGTCATGTTGAATTCAAAATTCCTAAATCAATTTGATTGTTATGCTATCTGGAAACTATTATATTTCCCTACCTCTTTTCTCTTTCCTCAGAACATTTTTGTTCTATGTACTTATTGCAGAGAAAATTGAACCACGAGCTACCACAACCACATTTATCTACTTATATCTATAGCCAAATACTCTCTCTCACCTCCTGTTACTTTGAATAAAATATGTGCTACAAAGGCCAACCTCCCTCGAGTAAACTAGATTCTCATCCCCTTTTTCTCATTCAATGATTGTGTTGTAACAGTTTCTCCTCTCTCTGTCCTTTTTCATCAAATTTTCTCTCATATGGATTATTCCCATAAGCACACAAATGGATTCATGATCAATATACTAAAAAGAAGAACAAAAAAATCATTTTACCATATGTGGCCCTTTAGTTCCTCTTTATTTTCAGGAAAATTCCTTGAAAGAGGTATCTTTTCCTACTGTCTCCACCTCCTCTACTTATGATCTCAGACTTTCTCTCTTATTTCACAGCACTGCTCTTGGCAGTTACCTTCTCAATACTGACAAATCCAGTTTTCAGTCATCAGCCATCTCAACCGATCTATTAGCAGCATAACGCAGGTGTCCACTTCTATTTTAATATACTCTCTGCACTTGGCTTCTAACACCACTGTCTCTTATTTTTATATCCTCACTATTCCTTCTCAGATACTTCACTGCTTTTTTTTTAACTTTTGCCTTATTTAGTTTTATTTTTTATTGTAAATTGACAAATTTTTGTTGTATATATTTATGGGTTACAAAGTGAAGTTATGATTTCTGAATATAATTGAAATAATTAAATCAAGATAATTTTTAGTAACATATTCATCACTCCAAACATGATTTCTTATTGTGAGAACATTTGAAATTTACCTCTCAGAAATTTTGAAATGTACAGTACATTACCATTTACTATATTTACCACATTCTGCAGTATAGCTAAAAGGAAATAAAACATTCCATAAGTGGATAAATAGCTTTAAAAACACAGTATGTGTGTATATACATAAAGTATTCCATTGCATATGTGTGTATATATCTATATATACAAATACACATATAGATACACACACATATATATACACACACATAGTAGTATTCCATTGTGTATGCATGTGTGTGTGTGTATATATATGTATAAACTTCAGACTCATGAGTCACTACTTAACTTATACTTGACCTATTTGTCTATCTCTGTCTTCTCCTATGGGCTTAGGAACTGTTTATCTAGGTATTTGTTGAATTTAAAGGTCTATTTCTATTGTTTAGAAGAGTACTTAAGTCATTTGTAGTGGCTCAAAAATATTTGCTGAAGGAATAAATGAGTCTGCCTTAGGACGTGTAATATTTTAAAGGATGTATCACAAATGTAATTTGTAATAAACAGTTTATCCATATCAGCTTATTCCTTAACATTTTTTTCTACTCAACTATGTGTTGCCATTTACTGGAGATAGCATGTGGTATGATTGTATCAAAGTATAATACTCTGCTTCTGAAGATCTGTGAACACTTTTGTGTCTTGTAATTTCTGTAAGATTGTTGTCCTTTCTGTCATAATTGTTGCTCTGAGTTGGAGTGATGATAAGGTATATTAAAGCCATTTCGAGAAAAGGTGTCTTTTGAGACTAAAACGGAAATGGATTCCTCATTGCACAACAGTATGACACACACTGTTATTTTTCCCTCTAGGCAATATTTTTTACCTATTTCCGACTGAATATTGTAAAGTTAGTAAATGAGAGTTCAAATATAAAAGAACAAAAATGGAAAAATGAACATAATTTTCAGTAATTTCCAGCGGTTTTATGACTAACACCTGGCATAGTTTGGATACAGGAATATGAAAAATATAAAATACAACTTTTTGTTTTGTAGAAAGAGTCCTAGTATACCAGAAATCTAAAGTAACAAAGATTTCAATCCAGTATTGCACCTGTAAACCTTTAAGCATCCAGTTCACGAAGTATTGCCCTTATTTATAAAGTTGATCTGTCACTTCCAGTGTGATTCTGGGTAACCTAAGGCATTAGGTATTATTTATGTTTATTCACTTTAAATTTGATGTATCCTATTAAATATCTGATATTTACAAAATTTCTTAGTAGTCAATTAGATGCTATTCTGTGTATGACTCAAAATGTGCAGTGACATGCTTAGAGATGTCTCCCTAATAAGCTTTAACAAATTTAATAGTCCCTGCTGCTTTCCAGTATTGGTAATTTTAGAACTGGTGGAAATTAAGCAAACCAACATTATAATATAGGAAGAGAAGAAGAAGAAGATATAGGGACACACTCAAATCTCAAATAGAAGTTATTTAAATTAAAAGGTATTTAAATAAAAAAATCATGTTATAAGTTGGGTTGTTTCCCACATAAGAAATATATTTGCTTCTAAACCAGTAGACTAACACATTTTTGGAGAAATATCTTAATGAACATCTATTTTGCCTTTAAGTAATTAAAAACGGACTAAAACTTGCCCAAAGAGCTTAAATCTTGACACACGAGATGTTTCTGAATATGCTTCAAAGGGCTTACTAATTCACTAGAAATAAAAGGAAGTAAGTATAGAAGTTGGGAAGTCAGAAATATTACTACCTATTGTAATTATAATCTAGAATATGTGAACACTACAACTCTTTAGATATAGCAGAGGTCATCTCAAAAGAAAGGAAAAAGAATATGAATGCAGATACTTATGGCTCCTAATTGGTTAAGTGATCTGTTTATATTCTATATTCTACACTTTGGTAATGGATTATGCAAATTGTAAAAATATAGATCAACACCATGTAAAACTGAATAAAGAGAGAAAAGCCAGGCACTTCTTTTCTATTATTTCACTTTTCACTTCCTTAAAAGAGATATCATTTGCATACCATAAAATTCACCCATTTTGAATGTACAATTTTCAATGTACATTTAAATGTAGTAAATTTACTGACTTGTGCAAACTTCAGTACAATGCAGTTTTAACTATTTTCATCATCTCACAAACATTCTTTATATAGAGATGTGGAGATTCCTGCATTTTTAGATTTCTCCTTTCTGGATATTTAATATGCAGGTATAACCCATTTTATCGTGCTTTGCTTTGTTGTAATGAGAAGACACTACATGTTTTACAAATTGAAGGTTTGTAGCAACCCTGCATTGAACAAGTTTATTAGTGTTTTTTTGTTTTCTTTTTTTTTTTCATTGCATGTGATCACCTTGTGTCTCTGTGTCACATTTTGGTAATTCCCAAAATATTTCAAACTTTTTCATCATTGTTATTATCTGTTACAGTAATCTGTGATCAATAGTGTTTAGTATTACCATTGAAATTGTTTTGGGGGTGCCAAGAACCACAACCATAAATGATTGTGAATTTAATTTATAAATGTGTTTTCTCTGACTTTTCCACCAACCAGTGGCTGCTGTCTCTGTCTGTCTTCCTCTCCTGAGGCCTCTCTACTCCCTCTCGTACAACAATTTTGAAATTAAGTCAATTAATAGTCTAATTAACCACAATGGCCACTAAGTGTTTCAGTGAAGGGAAAAATCACAGTTACATCATTTTAAATCAAAAGTTAGAAGTGACTAAGCTTAGTGATAAAGGCATGCTGAGAGCCAAGATAGACTGAAAGGCCTCATGTGCCAGTTAGCCAAGTTGTGAATGCAAAGAAAAAGTTATTGAAAGAAATGAAAAGTGCTACTCCTGTGAATTCATGAATAAAAAGCAAGCAAAACAGTCTTATTACTAATATGGAGAAAGTTTTAGTGGTCCCAATAGAATATCAAACCAGTCACAACATTTTTAAACACAACATGTCCTTAAGCCAAAACCTAATCCAGGGTGAGGATCTCTTTCTTAAATTCTGTGAAGGCAAGTTATTCAGAAGGTCTAGCTGAGATTATTACTGAAGGTGGCTACACTCAACAACAGACTTACAATGCAGACAAAACAGTTACATTAAAAGTAGATGATCCTTTGAGTATCATAGCTATAAAGGAGAAGCCAATGCCTGCTTTCAAAGCTTCAAGGGACCCATTGACTCTCCTGTTAGGGGCTAATGCAGCTGTTGACTTTAAGTTGAAGCCAATGCTCATCTACCATTCCAAAAATCCCAAGATTTTTAAGAATTATGCCATTTTTGCATCTAATTAAGAGTTAAAAAAATATGCTGAGTTTGCACTCCCTTTGCTCTATAAATGAGACAACAAAGCCTGGACAACTGCAGATCTGTTTATATCATGGCTTACTGAATATCTTAAGCCCACTGTTGAGATCTACTGCTAAGAGTAAAAGATTTCTTTCAAAATACTAATGCTCATTGACAATGCATCTAGTCGCCCAAGAACTCTGATGGAGATATAAAAAGAGATTAATATTTTCATGCTTGCTAACACAACATACGTTCTGCAGCCCATGGATCAAGGAGTAATTTTGACTTTAAGTGTTATTATTTAAGAAATACATTTCATAAGATTATAGCTGCCCTAGTTATTCTTCTGACAGATCTGGGCAAAGTAAATTGAAAACCTTTTGAAGAGGATTCACCATTCTAGATGCCATTAAGAACATTTTTTATTCATGAGAGTAGGTCAAAATATCACCATTAGCAGGATTTTGAAAGAAAATTCTAACCTTATGGATGACTTTGAGTTCAAATCTTATGTGGAGGAAGTAACAGCAGATATGATTGAAACAGCAAGAGAACTGGAATTAGAAGTAGAGTCTGCAGATGTAACTGAATTGCTGCAATCTCATGATAAAAATTGAATGCAGAGAAGTTGCTTCTTATGAAGGAGTAAAGAAAGTAGTTTCTTGAGATGGAATCTGCTCCTGGTGAAGATGCTGTAAATATTGTTGAAATAATAACACATAATTTAGATTTTTTGTCAACTTAGTTGATAAAGCAGTGGCAGAGTTAGAGAGAATTGACTTCAGTTTTAAAGAAGCTCTACTGTGGCTAAAATGCTATCAAACAGCATCTCATGCTTCAGAGAAATCTTTCATGAAAGAAAGAGTCAGTCAACGTGGGGAAATTTCATTGTTGTCTTATTTTAAGAAATTGTCAAAACCACCCAAACCTTCAGCAACTACCACCGTGATCTGTTAGCAGCCATAAATATCAGAGGCACTGCAGCCTCCACCAGCAAAAGATTACAATTCACTGAAGGCTCAGATGATTGTTAGCATTTTTTAGCACTAAAGTATTTTTCATTTAAGGTATGCACATTTTTAGACATAAGCTATTATGTACTTAATAGACTACAGTATGGTGTAAACAGAAATTTTATATGTACTGGGAAGCCAACATTTTTTGTGGTGCTTTATTACAGTGATCTGGAACCAAACCCACAATACTTTTAAAGCATGCCTGAATATGAGTCATATTATACGGAATTTTTGGGAACAGGAAGGATTATTTTACTTAGCATAGTGTCACTGAGGTTCATCTTTAACAGCAGTACTTCATTCTTTTTTTCCTGCTAATAGTTTACTATATGAATATATCACATTATTCTCATCTATTCAGCAGTTGAGGGGCATTTGGGCTGCTTCTAATTTTTGGCTATTATAAATGATGCTGCTATGAACATTCATAACCAAATATTTATATTTTTATTTCTCTTAGGTAGATACCTAGAAGTAGAATTCTTGGGTGATCTGATAAATTTATGCTTAACCCTGTAAAAAACTGTGAAAATGTTTTCTGAAGTGGCTATATCATTTTACATACCCTTTGACAATGTATGATGTTTACCATTCTCCCACACCCTTGCTAATACATGTTATTATATATTGTATTATAATTATAATTATCTTTTTTAATATGTGAAATAATATTTTGTTGTGGCTTTAATATGGAGTCCCCTAGTAATTAATAGTGTCAAACAACTTTTATTGTGCGTTTTAGCTATTCATTTTTTTTTATTTAATATGTTACAAATTTTTGCAGTTATTTTGGGTTGGAGTTTTTATATATTGTTTATACATTTTTAAATACATAATTTGCATATATTTTTCCCAAACCAGGGGTTTTTTCTTTCTTTTGAAGCAAAACAGGATTTTTCTTTAACTTTTTCATTCTTTGATTGCCAAATAATTATACATATTCATGGGGAAAATACCTATAATGTATGGTGATCAGATTAGGGTAACTGGCACATCCATCATCTCAGACATTAATTCTTTCTTTGTGCTGGGAACATTCAATATCCTCCTTCTAGATATTTGAAACTGTATAATAATATTTTATAGTTAACTGGCTGGGCACGGCGACTCACGCCTGTAATCCCAGCACTTTGGGAGGCCAAGGCAGGCGGATCACTAGGTCAGGAGATCGAGACCGTCCTTGTTAATACACTGAAACCCTGTCTCTACTAAACATATAAAAAATTAGCCCGGCGATGTGACGGGAGCCTGTAGTCCCAGCTACTTGGGAGGCTGAGGCAGGAGAATGGCATGAATACGGGACGCGGAGCTTATAGTGAGCCAAGATCACACCACTGCACTCCAGCCTGGGCGACACAGCGAGACTCCATCTCAAATAATAATAATAATAATAATAATAATAATAATTGATAGTTAACTACAGACATATCTACCATAGTGACATAGTGAAAATATGCTGGGCCCATAGCCCACAGGTCGATAGAAAGAGAAATAATTTTAAATGTAAAAGCATAATTAATTAGTAAGCTGAAACACATAACCTTTATATACCTAACAACAGCCTCGGTGAAATATATAGTCAAAACATAAAAAGTAAAGAGAATTTGCTAAAAACTATATCAGCTTTATGTATCTTTCAAACAATTTGAAAGTATATAATTAATCTCTATTATATATACATCATATTTTTCTTGTTTAGAAGGCAAAGTCAATTATATGTCTTGCTTTATTTTAACAAAAGTGAGAGAGAATTTTAATAATCAAATGGTAATTTTTTTCTTTCTATAAAAATAATACATATTATTCCTTTTTGTTCACAAACAAATATGTCACAAATAATATTTTGTTTTAGACAGATTGGTTTGCTTTAGCAAAATTCCATAGATTGGATTACTGGATGGACTCCTTAAACAACAACATACATCTCTTTCTTTCTTTTTCTTTTTTTTTTTTTGAGACAGAGTCTCCCTCTGTCGCGCAGGCTGGAGTGTGGCACAACCTCCACTCATTGCAAGCTCCGCCTCTCCAGTTCACGCCATTCTCCCCCCTCAGCCTCCCGAGTAGCTGGGACTACAGGCCCCCGCCACCACGCCCAGCTCATTTTGTTTTTGTATTTTTAGTAGAGATGGGGTTTCACCGTGTTAGCCAGAATGGGTTCTATCTCCTGACCTCGTGCCTACCAAAGTGCTGGGATTTCAGGCAACAATATACATTTATTTCTTATGGTTCTGGAAGCCAGATAGTCTAAGATCAACAAGCTAGCAGATGCAGTGCTTGGTGAAGGCCCTCTTTCTGACTTACCTTTTCACTGTATTCTCGCATGGTGAAGTGAGGGAAAGTTATTGTGTCTCCTCTTCGTTTTATATGGGCACTAATCCCATCATAAGGCCTCACTCTACTTCCCAAAGGGCTCATCTCCTAAAACCATCACATTAGTGATTAGAACTTCAATATTTAAATTTGGAAGGAGAGAGAAACATTTTAGTCCATATCACATTTAATTCAGTAAAAAAATGCAAACGTAGTACACATGATCTCTCAGGCCATGGCACTACCTAGCTCTGTGTCGAATGTAGGGAGCCACTTCATAGCACAAGAAACCTGCAGTCCACTACTTGTAGCACGTACATCTTTCAGAATCCATCAGTCTGGCCCTGCATGGGACAGCTTGTCAAATATAGAGTAGCCTATCAACTTAATGACAATATTTTTATGATGCCCATACTACAGGATGGAATTCACACTAAGAACCAGGGACCATTCAATAATACTATGTCCCCAGTGGGTGTATTTTCGGATCTAGAAATCAGGGGGGGAAGTAGAATGTCTCCACTCACGATCCCCCTCAGAAGGGACCCACCTGGGCTCCACTTGACCTAGGTTCCCACATTTCTATCTCTGGGCTTTGAGTGTTTGGATGTCCTGGTCCTGAGGGAGATGTTTCTGCCAGAGCACATTAAGAGCCCCTTGAATTAAAGCTTCAGTTGTCACCTAAGCACCTGGACTCTTCATATCAAAGATCCATGTCCAGTAAGAGTCATTGCCAGCGTGATTCCCCAAAGGAGGTGAACTGCTGCCGCCCAGTAGAGGCATCCGGAATGGGTGTGGGACCACATGTTTCTCTTGGACATCCCTGGGGCCACTTAGCTTCCCAGTTCTGACAGAGGATGTACAAATGTAGTGACCAGCCTGAGGAAGCATGACGACTGCATGCTACTGTGGCCAAATGAGCCTCTGGAACCACCAGAGCAGTGAATTGATGGTGAGGGGGATTGGAGTGGTCATGGAGGAAAGAAACAGGGGCTGAAATTATCCCACTAACCTTCTTTTTGTAAGGAAACATTGATTCATGAGAATTCAGGAAGAGCTGCTCCTACATAACATATACAAAGAAGTGGATCCAGCCCTGCAAGGTGTACTGTGTTGTATACTGTTTTGTACCAGTAGGATTTCCCCTTTGGCAAGCTACTGTCGAGTGACAGTAGTCTTTACTGCCAGCCCTTTTGTGGGACTTTGCTGAAGTGATCACATCTTTCTGGGGAGTGGACTACATATAATGACTCAATGTAAGTTTTATAAGCCCAGCCCCTTTGACTAAACTCAGGACAACTCTGAAGGGCATCCTAGCTTCAGAACTCCCTGCAGGGTAGTGCAAGCTTCACTTACCCAATCTGCTATCTTCCCTTCTCTTCTGCAGGGTTGATCCCAAGAGCACTTCCGTATAAATTTCAGGTAGGGCTAATTTGTCTTAGACTGTTTGCAGGAGATCTGAACTACCACAACATGGCTTGTTTCATTTTCTTTACATATTGCATTAGAACATTTTGCGGCAATGTAGATGAATAAGTCAACCATGAGTTTCGTTTTCCTACTTTTACCTGGACTGGAGCCAGGAAGTGCTCTTTTCTCCTCTCTCCAGAGTTTCTCCCTTTGCTTCAGCTGAGTAATGAGTTTGTATTTGGAAAATTAAATTCTGGGAGGGACCAGGTTGCTAAATTTCTCCAGCATTAACCCCCTAAATGGGACTCCCTGAACAGGGCTCAGCAGGCTCCACTAGACCTGGATGAAGTTCACTGTAGCATACCTGAATGCCAATGTGAATGCCTCTGGCTCTCAGAGGTACTGGGGCCATTGTCTGGAGCTCTTAGTTGGAGAACACAATTTCAGAAGTTAGCTTTTAAATTTAAATTTTTGTGGACCAGAGGAGGCCACCCCTCTGCAATGCTCACTGGATATGGGAGTCCATTACTATACTCAGGCTGTTGTAGGGCAATGTAGTACAGCCTGGGTGGGAACAACCAGAGTCCAGAGCATCCAGGCACTGCCATACAGGCAGAACAGCAAACACCCACAGGCATGGCTTGTCTTTTTATTTTCTGAGTTGTGTCTTTCAAAATTCTAAATTTTTGAATTTTAGTGTAATTCAATTTACCAATGTTTTCTTTTGTGGATTTTCTGTGTTGTATCCAAGAACATTTTGCCCAATCCAAAGTTTGTAAATCCAAAATTTGCCCAATCCAAATATTTGCAAATGTAAATATTTACTCCTATTTTTAAAAAAAGTTTTATGGCTTTAGCTTTTATATTTAGTTCTACGATCCATTTTATTTCTTTCTGTGTGATATGAAAACATGGTCAAAATTTATCTTTTTGCATTTACATATACTGCATTTTCTGTTTACCTATGCAATGATCCCTACTGGTACTCTTTATTTTCTGTGTGAGAATTGGAGTTACTACGTAGTATCATTTTCTTTAATACTGAAAAACTTTCTTTAGTATTTCTTGAAAGGTTAGTCTGCTAACAACAAATTCAGTTTTTATCTTGAATGTGTTCATTTTGCCATCCATTCTAGGGATGATGTTGCTGGATATAGAATTCTTGGTTGAGAGATTTTGTTTTGTTTTTCTTTTAGCTTTTTATATAATTCATGCCAGTGCCTTCCGGCATTTAATATTTCTGATAAGAAGTCAGTTTGTCACTGAGATTCTATTGAGATTTCCTTATACATAAAGTATTTTACTCTAGTTGCTCTTAAGAGCTCCTCTTTGTTTTTTACACAAACAGTTTAACTACAACGTGTCTTGGTATAGATTTCTAATTTTTAATTGTAGTTTATTTAGCAAGTTAGGTGTGTACATTAATATTTTTCATCAAATTTGGGAAGTTTGGGGGTAATTATTTCTTCAATTATTTAATATTTTTTCCCCTATTCCTCCACTTCCTTTTTTTTTTTTTTTTGAAAGTGTCTTGCTCTATTTTCCAGGCTGGAGTGCAGTGGCTCAATCTTGGTTCACAGCAACCTCCGCCTCCGGGGTTCAAGTGATTCTTGGGCCTTAGACTCCCAAGTAGCTGAGATTACAGGTAAAAACCACCACACCTGGCTAATTTTTCTCTCACTTCTCCTTTTGGAACACCATTATTTATTTATTGATCCTCTTAAGATATCACTTAAATCTGTGAATATTTGTAATTTTGTGTTATTTTTACTGCTTTTTTGTCTATTGGTTTAATGACTTGCTTTGAAAAATTCTGTAGTTTTGTCTGTATCTCCTACAGTACGCAGCCATTGAAATCTATTTATTTTTAAATGAATCATATGTATGGATATTTATTGCTATCACCCTTTATTTCTAAATAAATATTTATTAATATTAATAAAAATTTGTTATTTTTTTAAGTTTAGATTTCTAGGATTCATCATTGGTTTAGCATAATTTAGCAGTCACCTACTGATTTGCCAGAGATTGCACCTAGACATTATAAACCATTATGACTTGCACCTTTTGGCCAAGCAATCTGTGTATGAGTTGGAGTTATCATTCAAAATGTTTAAATTTTGGCAGTTTATAAATTTGCTTTTTTTAAGGTCTCATATTGAAACAGGGATGAGTAGACAGTTTGAGCACTCTATCATCTCTCTTGAGCATGCATGTAGCCTTTCAAGCACCTGGGAATACATCAGCTTGCCAATGCCCATTATGGTTCTATTGGCTCTTGGACTTTTCTATTAAATTTACGGTTTATCTTAGTCTATGCTGTAGGACAAACTCACAATATTGTGATGTTTATCTCTCTAATTATATGATACTGAGATTAGTTTTGTTTCAACAACAATTCTGGGTGTATAACTTTTCCAAACATCTCTCGAAATTAAGTCATCGCCTCCCAAAGGTAAGTTTACATAGGCGCTGAAGCACAGAGCTGGGTGGAGAGGAAATGTGAGGAGCTACAGGTTAAAATGCCATAAAATCCTGTGTTCTTACTGAGGTTCAGTAGTTTATTTTTGTTTCATTATTTATTTAAACACTTCTCGATTTGTCATATGCATTCAAACATTAATTGTTTTATAATGTTGTTCAGTTTTATTTTTGCTTTCTTGCCAAAGAAGATTGGTCAAGCTCCTCACTCTGTCATTATAAAATTCCCACCCTGAGAATCTCTGATTTTTCTTCACCATCACCACACACACACACACAAACACACACACACACACACAAACACACATACACACTGGGTGAAACAATAAAATACAAAGTTTATCCTAAGAAGAAGATAGCAAGTCCTAAGAGGGTTATCAACTCTAGAAAAAAGCAAATAAATAATAAAATAATGATATTTTAAGACTACTTATTAAGCCCTAATTTAGAATATTTTAAAAAATTTTATCATATTAAAACAAGGGTGAAGGCACTATAGACTCTTTTGCTTTTTAACTAACTTTATTTAAATTAGTTATACCCATTTTAAGTGTATGATTTCATAAGTTTTGTGTAATAAGCTTAAGTTTAATAAACATTTAAACTTGTGATATAAAAATCACCCATTTTAACTGTGTAGTTTAATAAGTTTTACAAATTTATATTGTCAGATAGCCACTGCCATATGATACACAATATTTTCATTATGACAAAAAGTAGATCCCTCAAATTTTTTTTCATTCATTCCTCACCAGCCAGTCCTGGACCAGTTCTGGACCCTGGCAACCACTGATCTATTTTCTCTTTATAGTCCTATTTTTGTTTGTTTTTTCATTTGAAATAAAATCATACTATATGTAACATTTTGGGTCTGACTTCAATTAGCATATCTTTTGAAACTTCATTTATGGTGTTTTTAAATACATAGTTTATTCATTTTACTGCTGAGAAGTATTCCATTGTATATATTTACCACAAGTTTTGTTTACTTCCTTCATTTACAAGTTGATGGACATTTTGGATTGCTTTCAGTTTGAGGCTCTTCTAAATAAAGCTGTTTTAAACATTCACATTCAATACTTTGTGGTGAACATGTGTTTTCATTTTTATGTGCTAAAAACTTAGAAGTAGAATTGCTGGGTCTTCTAATGAGTTTATGTTTAACCTTATGAGAAACTGCTAAATTATTTTCCAAAATGAATGTACTATTTTGAATTTCCATAAGCAATATGTAAGAGCTTCACTTTTCCAATTCCTTTCATATGCCTGGCATCTTCAAGATTTTTAATTTTGTTTATTTTAGGAATGTCTGTTGGTGTTTCACTGTAGTTTAAGGTGCATTTTCCCTAATGCCAAACGATGTTGTGAATTGTTTCCTGTACTCATTTGTCATTCATATTTTTTCATGGTTAAAGTGTTCATTCATTTTGCTAACGTGGTTATGTTTATTCATTTTTTAATCGTGTTAATTTTTTAAACATTTTTATGCAAATATACTATCATATTTGTGGTTTGAAGTTGTATTTCCCCAAATAGCAGAAGACATGAATTTTGACAAAGTATAATTTATTAATTATATTTTATAGGTTGTGATTTTGTGAGCTAGCAAAGAAATGTAACATAAATTTATGTAAATTCAAACAGGTATTCTATATTTTACTCTGAGCATTGTATAGATTTATCTCTTATGATTAGCTTTATAATCCGTATTGAGTTACTTTTTATATGATGTCAGTTTAAAATTGAAGTTTTTTTTAATACATGGATAATCAATATTCCCAGCATCACTTGTTGAAAGAACTATACATTCTACATTGAATCCCTTTGGCACCTTTGTCAAAAAAACAATTTGGCTATGTGGATCAGTTTACAGACTTACTATTCTATTCCACTGATCTACTTTTCTACTTATAAGTCAATACCACATTCTGGTAACTTTATAGTAAATTTTAAAATCAGGCAATGCAAATCCTGTCATTGTTTTTCTTTTTCAAAATTGCTTTGCATATTCTTAGCCACTTTAATTTCCACATAAATTTTAAAGTAACTTATCAGTTTCTGCCAATAACAAAGCCTATGGAATTTTGCTCATTTTTGCATTGAATTTATAAATCTATGAAGAGATAACTGACTTCTTAACAATATTGAATCTTATAATTTATACAGGTCTTCATTCAGTTAGATCACCATTAGTTTCTCTTAACAGGAGTATTTTAGTTTTCAGTTTATAGGTCTTGAATGTTTCACTAAAATTTCCCTTAAGTGTGCTATGCTTTTAAATGCTAAAATATATGGTATTAAAATGATTATAAGTAAGAATTAATTTGAATTTCTAATTGTTTATTAGTAGCATATTAAAATTAAATTGACTTGGGATCTTACTAAATTCACTTTTTATTTCTAGTAACTTTTGGTAAGATTATTCAGAATATTCTGAATAAGCAAACATATATGCAAATATAGAACATTCACTTCTTTTTTAATGTGTATGACTGTTTTTTCCCTTCCCTTAAAACAATGGCTAGGACCCTTAGTATAATGTAAGATAGAAGTTGTAAGCATAGAAGTTTTTACATTTTCTATCACTATGCCTTCAAATTCATTGATCTTTTATTTTGCTGTGTTTAATTTACTTTTTATTATAATGTGCATTTTTGGAATTTCAACTATAATATTATGTAACCCCAGTGTGTTATACAAGGATCACCTATGTATACATACATGCTTATATATAGTTTTTAGATTCTTATCTACTCATTTCATCATCTCTGTCCTTTGTGGCTCTATTGTTTAAGCTTTGCTTTGACTCTATCCAGAGACTCACAGTATGAGACCCCTTTGTTGCAGGTAGAGTGATCATGACTCATTTCTCATCCTTTGTGAGATCTTGAGAAACAAATTCTATTTTTACTAGCTTCAGATAATTTCCTCTCATCCATCCACAAATCAATAATCAGCCAAACATGTACACACTCTCAACCTCTTTTTCTCTCTACGTGCAACTTCTCTTATCCCATATTATGAATTATAAATTCTTTCTGCCCTGACCTTCTCAAGATCTAATCTTTATTTCCCCTATCCCATGCTCTATAGCCTGGAAAATGACACCCAGTGAATAAGCAATGACATTACTAGTGTCACAGGATCCTTTGGGTGTCGGTTTGCCAGCCAGAAATCTCTGTGGCCAGTAACGCCTCTGCCTGAGTTTTAGTTGTGAGTGCTGGTCTTATTCTGCCCACTCGGCATGGCAGGCTGCTGTTGGATTGTGCTACCAGCCTGGATTCCACAACCTGCCGAGGGCAAGCCAGGAAGGGAGTGGTGAGGTGTGTGTGAATGAGTGAGTGCAGGGTCCAGCCACTCTGCACAGCTAGGTGCCCTGGCTGCTGCAGCAAAACAGGCAGCTCCAGGAGCCAGCACAGGCCCTGGCTCCTTGCAAGGCTGTGGCTGCACCGGGCATACTCTAAGTGTCTCCCACTGCAGGCACCAGTGTCTGGACAAGGAGAATGCAGTGGCACATGAAAACTTGAAGATGCCAGCAACTGCAGAGGCCCAAGGGGTAGTGCGGTGTGCTACAGCTCTCTCATTCTTGCCGCCCACAGCTTGGCAAATGGGTGGTGGGTGTGTTTGAGCTCATTTAGTCTCACCCTTTCGATCCAGCCTGCAACTCCTGGGCTGGCCCAGCTCCATCACAACTTCCCTCATGTGGGGCAGCTGCCTGATGCTGGTGGAGGGAGGGAGGGCTGTAGTGTTACAGATAGTGCTCAGGGAATCCAGAGGTCAGGGCCCCCAGAAGAGTCCCCGTTCTTCACTCCTGCTGTCCAGCAAACAGGAGTGTGTCACTTCCCACAGCTTGGTGAGCAGGCCAGGAACATGTTACAGACCTTTTTGATCCTGCCCACAGCTTGGCAAGCCAGCCAGGAACATGTTACAGCCCTTTTCGCACCCACTGTTTGGCAAGTCCCGAGTTCTTGTCCTGTGTCCAGGAAGAATGAGGTTACATGGACAACTGGAGGGGTTGAGCAACAGGGGGATGCAAAGAGAAAAGTTGTATTGAGGAACAGAACACGTTCAGAGGAAAGGAGACCTGATATGGGTAGCTCCTACCTGGAGGCAGGTAGTTATGATGTGTGGCTGAGTCTTTGGTTTTTATGGGCTCAGAATGGAGGACTTGCATGCTGATTGATCCATAGATGCGCCTGGAAAAAGCAACATTTGATGACTGAAAGTCATCAAGGAAGTTCTCACAACAGGTCATGGATTCTACCCAGAACTGGCAGCCTGGTTTTCAGATTTCAGACCGTCTTTGTTTCAAAGGTCAGATTTCACTGGAGACCCACCCCTATCTTCCTAGGAATTTTTCTGCCTCCTGCTACTATCACTAGGACTTACCTCATTTACTGTGCCTCTTTATCAGGCAACAAAGTCCTCTGCTGCCTGTAGTTCAATATCTGAAAGCTGTTGTTCATCTGCATGTGTCCTGCTTCTTATTGTACACAGCTGGAGGGAAAACCTTATAGATGTCAATACTCTATTAGGAAAATTAGAAATCATAAAAAGGGCTGGGTGTGGTGGCTCACACCTGTAATCCCAGCACTTTGGGAGGCCGAGGTGGGCAGATCATGAAGTCAGGAGTTCGAGACCAGCCTGGCCAACATGGTGAAATCCTGTTTCTACTAAAGATACAAAAATTAGCTGGATATGATGGTGCACACCTGTAATCCCAGCTATTTGGGAGGCTGAGGCAGGAGAATCGCTTGAACTTAAGAGGCAGAGGTTGCAGTAAGCTGAGATCGTGCCATTGCATGCCAGCCTGGGTGACAGGGAGAAGACTCTGTGTTAACAACAACAAAAAGAAATCATAAAAAGATTAAACTTATTGATTCATTGTGCTTAGTTTTAAAAGCAGCTTCAAATTGCTATAATATTAAAGTGTATATAAGTATTTCTCATTTTTGTCAAAAATATTTGTATACCAGATGAGTAACATAAAATCATCAAAAATCAGGTACAGGCTCAGAGTGTACAGCCTGTCCTCTGTCATTCTTTCCACCCCATATTGGGAAAGATAGTATGAATTTGAAGCTGACAATTACATATGCACATATTGTGCTGATATGCCCATGATTTTCAAGGGAATTATCAATTTCAAATGTTGAGAGTCTCAATTTCAGATATTGTTTTCATACCTTTTGGATTGATTCCTTGTAATCATAAAGGCATATAAACATCTTCCCATCTACACACATTAATATAGACTGTTTTATATCTTCCAATGTTTTATATGACTGTTTGGATTTCTGGTTAAATTTATATAGATTTTCAGTAATTTTTTATTCACAAAATAAAAATATAATTATTATGTGTCAGCTGCCCTGTTTTTTGTCTACTGTTTCTAATTAGAATTGATCTCAATATTTCACATTCTAAATAGAATTGATCTCAACATCTCACACTACTTCCTATATTTTTCTCTGCATCCTAATGAACAATCAATAGAAACCATTCTACAAATATTTTATTGTAAATATAGAGAATGGTTATCTGAAAATATAGATTAATTCAACTATTACTAAACATACCACAACATGAAACACTTAAAATAACACACCTAGTGTTTTATTCTGTAGAAATGTTTTCTGTAGAGCATCAATCTGGGAATGCTGATTAAGTAAAAATTCCATAAACTCACTGTTTGCATTAGATGCAAAATGAGTAAAAATTCTCAAAATTAAAGCAGGTTAAAACTGAAAATATCATTGTTCAGTTCCCACCTATGAGTGAGAACATGCGGTGTTTGGTTTTCTGTTCTTGCGATAGTTTGCTGAGAATGATGGTTTCCAGCTGCATCCATGTCCCTACAAAGGACACAAACTCATCCTTTTTTATGGCTGCATAGTATTCCATGGTGTATATGTGCCACATTTTCTTAATCCAGTCTGTCACTGATGGACATTTGGGTTGATTCCAAGACTTTGCTATTGTGAATAGTGCTGCAATAAACATACGTGTGCATGTGTCTTTATAGCAGCATAATTTATAATCCTTTGGGTATATACCCAGTAATGGGATGGCTGGGTCATATGGTACATCTAGTTCTAGATCCTTGAGGAATCGCCATACTGTTTTCCATAATGGTTGAACTAGTTTACAATCCCACCAACAGTGTAAAAGTGTTCCTATTTCTCCACATCCTCTCCAGCACCTGTTGTTTCCTGACATTTTAATGATCGCCATTCTAACTGGTGTGAGATGGTATCTCATTGTGGTTTTGATTTGCATTTCTCTGATGGCCAGTGATGACGAGCATTTTTTCATGTGTCTGTTGGCTGTATGAATGTCTTCTTTTGAGAAATGTTTGTTCATATCCTTTGCCCACTTTTTGATGGGGTTGTTTGTTTTTTTCTTGTAAATTTGTTTGAGTTCTTTGTAGATTCTGGGTATTAGCCCTTTGTCAGATGAGTAGATTGCAAAAATTTTCTCCCATTCTGTAGGTTGCCTGTTCACTCTGATGGTAGTTTCTTTTGCTGTGCAGAAGCTCTTTAGTTTAATTAGATCCCATTTGTCAATTTTGGCTTTTGTTGCCATTGCTTTTGGTGTTTTAGACATGAAGTCCTTGCCCATGCCTATGTCCTGAACATCACACACTGGGGCCTATCATGGGAAGGGGGGAGGGGGAAGGATTGCATTGGGAGTTATACCTGATGTAAATGATGAGTTGATGGGTGCTGACGAGTTGATGGGTGCAGCACACCAACATGGCACAAGTATACATATGTAACAAACCTGCACGTTATGCACATGTACCCTAGAACTTAAAGTATAATAATAATAATAAAAAAGAAAAAAAAAACTGAAAATATCCTATAATAAGTACCTATAATTTAAAAAAATGCATTTCTTAACTTCTAATTATGGGGAATAGATCAGTGTTATTTAGAGGTTGTAGGATAAGCAGTTGAGTAGAAAAGACAACATGACAGGATTATTTGGGGTGTACAGTAGTTCTGTATTATGTTTCTGATGGTAGTAGCATAGCTCTATCTGCATTTATCTGGGCTTAAAGAACTGTATTCTAAAAATAGTAAATTTTGTAGTTTGTAAGCCATTAATAAATACATAAATATATGTGATTTTTTTTTTTTTTGGAAAAAATACTGTCTTTGGATTTTGATATGTTTTGGCTGTGCCCCCATCCAAAAAATCTCCTTTTGAACTGTAATCCCCGTAATCTATATGTCTATAGTGGGACCAAGTAGAGGTAACTGGATCATGGCAGCAGTTTCCCTGATGCTGTTTTTGTGATAGTGAGTCTCATGAGATTTGATGGCTTTATAAGCATCTCATTTCCTTTGCTTGCACACACTCCATCCTGCCCTGTGAAGAAGGTTCCTGCTTCTTCTTCGCCATTTGCCATGATTGTAAGTTTTCTGAGGTCTCCCCAGCAATGCAGAACTGTGGGTCAATTGAACCTCTTCCTTTATAAATTACCTAGTACAGGTATTTCTTCATAGCAGTGTGAGAACGGACTAATACATATTGCATTGTTACAGGAGTGAATGCATAGCTATTTTAAAGTCTCACATAACCCACCAGCTATATTCCACATGAACAGGAAGGACAGTGCTATAGTGTTTAGAGTTTTCTTGCATATAAAATAGCCTGAAGATATTGGGGAAAATTAGTGATTATTTCCCATATGCATAATATTACTTAGCTAAAGGAAGCATGTAAATTTCTGTCTGTTTTTTACCTCAAGTATACGGTCTCATATTTGGAAAAGATGTGGGGGGTAGACAAAGGCTAAATTATTAGTATTTTATTTGTGCAGTAGCATTAAAAGAAATGCTATTAGTTTAAATTAAAGCACAGCAAGGCACTTCTGCATAATTCAACAAACAATTTAACAAACTCCAGCCTCCTCATTACTGCTTCCTAACTAGCCAGGCAGCTTGAGGACAATGAGAAAAATATTTTATAATGAAGGGTGATCATAAAAGGGCAGAAGTGAAAATCCAGGAAAGCTTGCTTTCTAGAAAACAGATGGGAAGACGCAACCAAACGTCTAATTCTCATGACAGACTTTAAGTGCTGTAATTATAGAATAAAATGCAAAAATATATTTTGTAAGAGGAATTTAATTAAAAGAAAAGTCTTTCTGAACTCTTTTATTTTCATTTGTGTTCTTTGTTAATGTTTCAAGCCAGCAAAATAACCACAGAAAGGTGGTGTTTAGGTAATACAAACAATGAACACATAGGTCAATGATAAAAATCTGCTGCCAGAGCCATACTTGTAATGATCACGCAGAAACCAATTTTTTATGCAGCAGAAGACCTAGGAAACACATTGTTTATTCAGATGTCCTTATTGCTGCCTAAGATATTTTTGCCCTCTGAACTTTTACAGTAAATTGAATTGGCCAGAAAAACTGGACGTGCACCTTTTCTATCTCCTAAATGTCTACCTGTACTACAAAGCATTTAAACAATAATAACTACCATTTATGCTAGATGTTTACATTTATTTCTCCAATTCTCATCACATCAAAGTTGCATATGAGAAAAATGGGAATACCGAATAGGAATCCAAATTTAGTGAAAGATATAATAGATTTTCATACTCAGATTCATCTGATGTTGAAGTCTGTGCTCTCTAATTTATTGATACATTTCTTAAATAAATATTTATTGAGTGGCCTCTATGGTACAGGAATTCTATAACAGGGATCAAAACAGACACAGTCTCTGTCCTTATTTACAACCAATTAGGGAAAGATAGGATAAATATTAACCAAGTATTTATACACATCATTTTATTATTACATTTTTGATTGCTGACATAAAGGAGAAATGAACAGTGCTCTAAGGGTGTGTTGCAGAGGGTGATAACCAACTTGGTGACAGTGGGTAGGGTGGAGTTATCCAGACAAATGGAATTGAAAATACGTAAAATTATAGTATTCCAGACAGTAACAACATAAATTATAAACTGATTTACAGAAATACTACATTATATGAAATATAAAAGAGAACTATTTTGCAAGATCAGGTTTTCATTTTAAAAGCACAAACAATACACTTTTTTGTATTACCCATCACTGCACCAGTGATTGCTATGGCAGTCTTTTCTCAAAGCCTTTTTCAAACTTGCTACCAATGTAATTTAAGGTACCAATCAATAAATGTTCATACTCCATTACACTGATTGAATTGATAAATATAAGATAAGGAGCTAAGCAATTTAGTCCAAAAGTCAACTTATGTTTGAAGGTCTAGGTGAAATGCCATCACCTCTTTCATGCCTTGCTTAACACTTTCCACTAATAGCAGAATTAATCTCTTCCATCTGATTGTTCCAATATGTCTTAGTAAACTATTCTTGAAATGATGTTGTGAAATAAATTACTCCCACACACTACAGCTTTTAACAGTATGTACTACCGGCCCTCTGTATCTGCAGGTTTCACATCCATGGTTTCAACCAACTGCAAATAAAAAATATTTCAAAAATAAAAAATAATACAAAAATTGAAAACAGTACATTATAATGACTATTTGCATAGCATTTACACTGTGAAGGGTATTATAAGTAATCTAGAGATAATTTAAATTATTTAGCAGAATGTGCAAAGGTTATATGCAAATACTGTGCCATTTTTATATAGGGACTTGAACATCTGAGGATTTTGGATTGTGAGTGTGGAAGGGTAGAAACCAATTCCCTGCAGATACCAAGGGACAACTGTATTTATTTTTCCTTCATGACTCCGTTGGTTAGTACTCTTATGGGCTTGCCTGAACTCCAGACTGTGGATCTAATTTAGTTCCTCTTAACTATTCCCACATTGTCCTTGGATCAATGGCAATCTGAGACACACTCTTCTCATGGCAGATTATGGGACCATAAAGCAGGTAAGTAGATAAGTTTTTGGCTCAGAATTAATAGACTGATATTTCTTTCCACATTTCTTTCACCAAAATAACTCATGGCTAAAAGCAACATTAATAGTGCAAGGAAATATTCTACCCATCTTTTGTCACAAGGTAGGAGGAACTGAACAGGGGAAAACAATAACCCAAGCTAGCACACCAGGATATTTAATATGTATAGTTTTCATTATAATATATTCAACTGTATATTAGATCATTGTGAATATGTGCTTCTCCTGGTTTAATAAGAGGTATGTCAAAATTCACTTATTCTAACATCATGGAATCTATTGCAGAGGATTTAATTAAATAAAAGAATAATTAGATAAATATTTTATTTTATTTTATTTTTATTATACTTTAAGTTCTAGGGTACATGTGCACAACGTGCAGGTTTGTTACATATGTATACTTGTGCCATGTTGGTGTGCTGCATCTGTCAACTCTAGACAAATATTTTAATTCATCATTTTGTTTAAAGGATATTTAATTAATTGTCCATAAATAAAACAGTTCTAAATTAAAATACATAAAAGAAACAGTTCAAAAATTATAAATCAACTCTATCGAGAATATTGTAGAAGATTCCTCGTATGCCCAACTCATATATTTTTCAGTACCAAGTTAGCCAATATCCACATTTTTGTCATATTTATACTATTTTTTTTTAGTTTAGAGTTAAGAACCCATGGATTCAGGTTTAAACAATATAGTTTAATTGTGACCCTTTAAAATGTTAGACAATTAAAAACACTCTTTATACATATTTGTGACCTGAATTTTTCACTAAATACGATATTTTAGATTTTTTCCATGTTGACATATGCAGCTATAGTCTATTGATTTACATTGTTGTGTAGTATTTTTGTATGAACATATCAATTTACTTTTTATATTTTTCATTATGGCTTATAGGAGGTCTTTTCTAACTTGTATACTTCCCTTATGATGCATTTTGGAAGCAAATATCTTATTTGATTTGTGGCTTGTCTTTCTAATTTTAATGGTGTCTTACAATTAATAACAGTTCTTAATTTCTCAAAAATTATTAAATTTTTTCTTTATTGTTAGTTTTGTGTCTTTTAAAAGACATTCTTAACCCGAATACACAAACCATTTTTCAATATTTTAAAGGTGGTTTTCCTTTACAAATTGTATCTTCACTTCACCTGAAATTGATCTTACTTGCAGTATGAGGTAATGTGTCCAGCACCATTTGTTTTCTCACAGATGCAAAGCTGTTTCAACAACATTTATTGAGAAATTGTTTATCTATCTATTGATCTGATGTGTTCATATAATGACTGGGTATATTTTAGGTTTTCTATTTTGTTCCTTTAATGCTACTATCTTACTTTTATTCAAGAAAGATTTTAGAAGCTCATTATCAATGTCTACAAAACTACCTGAGGGGGTTATTATTGTGACTATTTGTTATTATTACTGTTTATTGTTTTTCCAGTCTTTGGACATGGTATAGCTATTAATTGATTGATTTCTTTTCAACTTATTATGTATTATAATAATGTATGTTTATATGTTATGTAATTAAGTAATTATTTAATTTTTTCAGCATATCACATTTGTATGCTATTGTAAATAGTTTATGGTATATTTTCTTTCACTTTCCAATGGAATTTTGCTTATATAAAGTATGTTGACTTTCATTACTTCTACTGTACAGTATAAAACTTGAATAACTATAATTCTTGTTTCATTATATCTAATCTCTCCTTGATCCTTTTATTTTTGTTTGTTTTTCTTTATTTTAGTTTTACTTTTAAAATAATGTATATTTATGTCCATGAACAACCAAGCAATTATTAATTTTTCATATAGTTATTATGCCTTTTGGTATGTGAAAATGTTTATTTCATGTTTATATCTTCCCATTTGTATTTCACACCTTCCTGCCTGGATCACTTTCCTCTGCCTAAAGTATACCCTTTAGCATTCCTCTGGTGAGGTCTGACGATTTTATTCTTTAATGTTATGTTTTTACCTGAAAATGTATTTAGTACACATTTGTTCTTGAAATATACTTTAATGGTGTGTAGGATTCCACCTTGCCATTTAGTCTCTTTAGTAGTTTGAAATTATTGCCTTCCAGGTAAGGATGGAGAACGTGTTTACTCCTGGTTAGACGTTGTATTGAGAGTACAGACTTTTGGAATCCAGAGCTTTATGGAAGATGGCTTCCTATAAAACTCCACACCTGAGGCAGTGCCTGGACACTGTGTTCTGCTATATCAGACCTCAAAGCTCAAGATCAGCAAGTTCTACAACCACCATCAGAGCGACAGCAGCTTCAGTACTCTGCAGACCACTGTGTTCAGTACGGTCCTGTCCTCCTTGTGTTCCAGCTTTCACTGACTCTCAAGCCAGCAATTATATGTTCCTGTCAAAATTTGCATAAAATATTTTAGCCAGAATTCTGGGATATTTTTCAGATACAGAACGTCTTAAGCAATCCAGCTAGGCATGTTACTGGAAACAAAATGTTCTAATGTTTACAGGTTGCAAACATTAAAAAATTCTTCCAATATTTAGTACATTTTTATCTACTTTCTGCCAATTAAAAATTGTATTAATATAGTTTTGAACATGTGTTCTTAGACATTATTTCTCAGTTTTATTTGTTTCTTAAACAATAACATGGAATCTATCTGGAATCATTTTCTTGCTTCATAATTGGGTCAGTTTAATTCTCATGTGCAAGTCACAAGCCTGTCTCAGAGCCCAAGTCTACACCAAACGGCTAATTAAGCACATCTTGCACAATGCTTTCGCACTTAATCGTCCTTTATACTCATTTGGTCCTGATTTTTTTTCTAATTAAATTTTAATACTAATGGGTTTTACATAAAAAAGATTATTCAGAACACATTTTCAGCATTGTAGATCTAAATTACCTATATAATCTGTGATATCTTCATACTAATTTAAAATCAAAGGAGTTCATGAGAACTATGGAGGAAAGGAGTTTTATGAGAAACCTACAGGGAATAATGCATTTATCACTAATTTAACTTAAAACATAGTAATTTAATCACTATTCTTTACATAGATCAGTTTCAAACTAGATCAGGTTTACTTACGTCATTCTGAACATTTCAAGGCCTCAATAAAAGTATCAGATTTCTTAAAATACCTTAAATCAGGAGGAAAAAAATCTTTATTTATTCAAGGGCTGTATAATTCACACTTTATAACATGACACTGTAAATATTTTATAATTTTTTTTGTCAAACAATAACAAGGATATCTTCCACAGATGCAACTATCACCAGTTAAATATGATGTTGGAGGACTGTTGGAAAAAGAACTTTGTGATTAATTTGACATGATTTTGAATAATTTAGGTTTCATGCTTTTTATTTCAAGATTATACATTTGAATCAATTTTGCTTGACTATATTGTCCAGTACCTAACTACTCAAATGGGAATGCTTGTGTATTTTTAAATTAGAGTGTTTAGTGAGAGCAATTTTGAAGACAAAGGTAAACAAAATAGAGTATTAGCTTATCTCTACAGTTCAGTGGTACAAGTGTAAAGATTTTTTGCAATATAATTTCTATCAAAGCTTATGTCTTATTAAATTGCTTCACTTTGAGCTTATTTTTTGCAGTATTAAAATATAACTTTATGAATAAAATCTAAAAATTACCCTTGATTTATCTTACTTTAATTTCTACAACAAACATGGTTCTAACTATAAAATATATCATTAATTATTAATAAGTTTTCCATCTCAAATTCCCTGATCCTAACTTAAATTAACATCATATGTCACAAGAAATACTGTATTTTTCTAATGGTATTGTTTACTACATTTTTGCTCATATTGCCAACACTCCATGCCCTTCTCAGCATAGCAACAGCAAGGGTGACTTAATGGTATTTTGTTGACTGGTGGTTTTTTTTGCAGGGTTAGGCAGAATATGACCTTTATTTGAGCTTACCCACCACAGTGGAAATACAGTCTGTATACCAAATGTTTGTTACTGTAACTTCTGTACCACAATTAAAATCCAAACAGTTTTTTAAAGTAAACTCAATCAAAATCTACTACTTAGGAATCAATAAGGTCTTTGAAGCCACAGCAACAATTAAATATAGTTAAAACTGAAATGTAGAAAGTTGGTTGGTTGGAAAATGAATTAAACTTCCAACTTGCTCACATAAAATTACAACAAGGCAAAACTGTTTTTCATAGAGATACAGTCCACTGGAATCACCAACACCAGACAACTTTTGTTTTCTAGTCCTGGGAAAAGAATGAATCCAGACATCTTTTAGACAGTCTTCTGTTTTATTTTCTCTCTAATCAGAGCTTTATGGATGTGTGCAATGACACTACCATTAGTAATTGTAATCTTGATAAGATAGTCCAATTCTTCATCACCATGAACAGCGAGTTGCAAGTGACAAAGAGTAATATGCTTTACCTTTAAGCCTTTGGATGCCCTTCCTACCAGTTCTAGTACCTTTGCGGTGTGTACTCCAGGATGGCTGCATGGTACACAGTGGCAGTTGTACCCACATGTCCATGGCTGTGGTCCTGGATTCAGGTGTTGATGAAGACAGACCAGCAAGAACTGCAAGCACACTCTCTGATAGTAGGAAACCACCTTTGTCTTGGCCTTTTCTAAGTCCTTTATCATGCACAAGATGATGTTTTAAAGTATAGGTACCTTGTGGAATGACTAAATTGATTTAATTAATATGTGCATTTCCTGTCATAGTTACCAGTTTTATGGTGAAAGCACTTTACATACGCTGTCTTAGCATTTTTTCAAGAACACAATAGACTGTAAACTGTAATCACCATGGTGTACAATATATTTCTAGAACTTATCCCTCCTATCTGATTTTTCAAATCTTCTGACCAACATCTTCTTCCCACCCAAAACACTCCAGTTTCTGGCAACTACCGTTTTGCTCTTTGGTTCCATACAATGTTTTTTTTTTTTTTTTAGATTCCACATGTGAGTGAGATTTAGTATTTGTTTCTCTGTGCTTAGCTTATTTCACAATATATATCCCTTAGGTTAATTCTTATTGTTGCAAATGACAAAATTTTATTCCTTTTATAGCTGAATAGTATTTTATTGTGTATATCTATCACATTTCCTGTATTCATTCAACCATGGACATCATTCATCCATAGATATTCCCATTGAGTCCACATCTTGGCAATTGTGAATAATGTTTCAATAAATATGAGAGTGCAGGTGTCACTTTGGTATACTGATATTATTTCCTTTGGATATATACTCAGTTGTGGAATTGCTGAAACATATGGTAGTCCTAATTCTATTTTTCTAGGAATCTCTGTATTGTGTTCTATAATAGCTGTACTAATTTACATTTCCACCACATTTTGTGAAAGTTCCCTTTTCTCCTCATCCTCACCAACACTTGATGTATTTTATCTTTTTTATAACAGTCATTTTTGCTGGGGTGAAGTGGTATCTCATGATGCCTTTGATTTGCATTTTTCTGATGATTAGTGATGTTAAACGTTTTTTATAGACTTGCTGGCTATTGGTATGTCTTCTTTTAAGAAATGTCTATTCAGGATTTCGCCCATTTTCTAATTGGGTTGCTTTCCTGTTATTGAGATATATATCTCATATATTAACCCCATATATGTAAAGTTTGCATATATTATTCCACTCTATAAGTGTCTCTTTACTCTGTAGAGTATTTCCTTTGTTGTGCAGAAACTTTTTAGTTTGATGTAACCTATTTGTCTATTTTCTCTTTTGTTGCCTGTGCTTTTGGGGTCATATTTAAAAAATTAATTTCTCAGACCAATGTCATGGAGCTTTCTCCTGTGTTCTCTTCCAGCAGTTCTATAGTTTTTTGATTGAGTCCTTAGGGCTTTCTATGTATAAGATCATCTAATCTTCAAACAGGGAAAATTTAACTTCTTATTTTCCAATTTGGATGCCTTTTATTTCTTCCTCTTGTCTAATTTGTCTGGCTTAAACCAGTACTTATGTTGAAGAGAAGTGGAGACAGTATGTATGTTGTCCTGCTCAGGATATTACAGTGAAAACTTTCAACATTTCCCCAGTGAGTATAATGTTAGCTATGGGATTGTTAACATATGGCCTTTATTATGTTCAGGTACATTACTTCTATACCTAATTTGTTGAAAGTTTCACAATGAAAGGATGTTGAATTTTGTCAAACACTACCTTAGTTCATTTTCTGTTGCTTTCAACAAGAGCTTAAACTGAGTAACTTATAAGAAACAAAACTTATTTCTGGCCGGTCGTGGTGGCTTGCACCTGTAATCCCAGCACTTTGGGAGGCCGAGGCAGGTGGATCACAAGGT
>NW_012102465.1:4918741-4920317 GCF_000951045.1 Mandrillus leucophaeus | reverse complement strand
AGACGAAACTCTAAAGCATAAATATTTAATAGATAGAAAACTAAGGATTAATAACTTTCTCTAGATTAAATAGAATTAAGAAGTAGATAAAAAGTTACTTTAGCTCCTCACCCAGGGCTTTTCTGAATGTAGCACACTAATATTTTAAGTATCTGACCACATATTATTTAAGAAATAATTATTTTTGTATGAGGTGAGAGATGAGGATCCAGTTTCATTCTCCTATCTGTGGCTTCAATTATCCCAGCACCATTTGTTGAATAGGGTATCCTTCCCGACTTTATGTTTTTGTTTGGACTCAAATCTAAGAGCTGAAACTATAAAAATTCTAGATCAAAACATCGGAAAAATCCTTCTAGACATTGGCTTAGGCAAAGATTTAATGACCAAGAACCCAAAAGCAAATACAACAAAAATAAAGATAAATGGTGAGACTTAATTACACCAAAGAGCTTTTGCACAGCAAAAGAAACAGTTGGTAGAATAAACAGACAACCCACAGAATGGGAGAAAATGTATATGTCCAACAGACCATTAATATCCAGAATCTATAACTAACTCAAATTAGCAAGAAAAAGGAAACAATACCATCACAAAGTTGGCTAAGGACATAAATAGGCAATCTCAAAAGGAGATATACAAATGGTCAACAAACATATAATATGAGAAAATGCTCAACATCACTAATGATCAGTTAAGTGCAAATCAAAACCAGAATGTGATACTACCTTACTCCCAAAGAATGGCCATAATAAAAAAAAAATAGATGTTGGCATGGATGCTGTTAAAAGAGAACACTTCTACACTGCTGGTGAGAATTGTAAACTACTACAACCACTATGGAAAACAGTGTGGAGATTCCTTAAAGAACTAAAAATAGAACTACCATTAAACCCAGCAATCCCACTACTGGGCATCTACCCAGAGGAAAATAAGTCATTATACGAAAAAGTTACTTGCACATGCATGTTTATAGGAGCACAATTCACAATTGCAAAAATGTGGAACCAGCCCAAATACCCAACAATCAGTAAGTCGATAAAGAAACTGTGAGATAGATATATATATATGAGTTGAATTCTACTCAACCATAAAAACAAATTGATTAATGGCATTTGCAGCAACATGGGTGGGATTGGAGACTATTTTATGAAGTGAAGAAACTCAGGAATGGCAAATCAAACATCATATGTTATCACTCATAAGCGGGAGCTAAGCTATGAGGATGCAAAGGCATAAGAATGATACAATGGACTTTGGGGACTCAGGGGCAAAGGATGGGAAGGAAGTGAGGGAGAAAAGACTACCAGTTGGGTTCAGTGTATACTGCTTGGGTGATGAGTACACCAAAACTTCACAAATCAACACTAAAGAACTTACTCGAGTAACCAAATACCACCTGTTCCCAAGAAACCTATGGAAATAAAAATAAATAAATAATAAATAAATAAAAAGAAATGAGATATATCTAAGCTTCAATGTAGTTCCCAGCAATAGAACATCATATACCTCCCAAATTAACATTTTCATAAATGCAATTATTTGTCTTATTCCCTTTCTGTGTATAGTTACTTTT
>NW_012102465.1:4914804-4918341 GCF_000951045.1 Mandrillus leucophaeus | reverse complement strand
CGGGAGGCTGAGGCAGGAGAAGCACTTGAACCTGGGAGGTGGAGGTTGCAGTGAGCCGAGATCGTGCCACTGCACTCCAGCCTGGGCAACAGAGCAAGTCTCCATCTCAAAACAAACAAACAAACAAAACTTATTTCATATGGTTATAGAGGCTGAGAAGTCCACGGCTGAGGGAACCACATCTTGTGAGAGCCTTCTTGTTTGTGGGGACTCTCTACAGAGTCCTGAGCCAATGCAAGGTGTCACATGACAATGAAAACAGGAAAGGTTCCCTTGTCCCCCTCACAGGGCATGCGATGGGGGTGTGGCTCGCCTCTTCAGTGCCCCCCTGCTCAAACCTCTAGGGGAGCATACAGACAAGCAGGCTGTAGGGCTCTGACCCCACGGCAGTGTCTAGGAGGAATGTTAACAGCTCCTGAAGCTCCAGTGGGCATGTGTTACAAGGTGTTCTGCTGGTTTGCCATCTATAGGCGGCTTGTGTTAACCAGCTCAGTTAGACCCTCTCTCTTCAGGCAAGGACAGAGGGCTTTCTGTATCCCAGGGTTTCTTGCCTTGGTGTACCAGAAGAATTGGATCACATGTGGGCTTGGAGAGTAAGTGCAAAGTTTTATTGAGTGAAAGTAGCTCTCAGCAGATGCGGAAGCCAGAAGGAAGATGGTCTTCCCCTGGAATTGGGCTGCTAAGCATCCCCGGCTCTTCTCCCACTGCTGCAGTCAAACCCCACCTTGGCCCCAGTGGATGGCCGACCGGCATTTACAGTCTGTGGGTGTGCTCTTCCGCTGGTGTGCTCTTCCGCTGGCATGCTCGCTCCATGTCCTTTCGCTGGCCAGCCACTTCTTCTTCCGCTGATGTGCTCCTCTCGACATCTGGCTGCCTGTTATGTCTGCCGGCTAGGGTCTCAGGGGTTGTTTTTTTGTTTGTTTGTTTTTCTTGTTGTTTGTTTGTTTGTTGAGACAGAGTCTTGCTGTGTTGCCCAGGCTGGAGTGCAGTGGCGTGATCTTCGCATCCCGGGTTCAGGCGATTCTCCTGCCTCAGCCTCCTGAGTAGCTGGGATTACATGCGCACGCAGCCATACCTGGTTAATATTTTGTATTTTAATAGAGATGAGGTTTCACCATGTTGGCCAGGATGGCATCTTGATCTTCTGGCCTCGTGATCCGCCCACCTGGGCCTCCCAAACTGCTGGGACTACAGGCATGAGCCACCGCGCCCAGCCAGGTCTCATGTATTTATAGACCCAGGATGGGGTGTGGCCGGCCAGCATAGTCTTGGACAATGCAACATTTGTGCTTGAAAGCAGCAGTGTCTGTCTTTACCTAGGTCCTTGCGGGTGGAGCTCTGACCAGGGATCCACCTCTCTGTATCCAGCACTTCCCTGCCCCTCTCCCATATCAGTGAGGAGGCTAAGCATGCTAACATAGTTTCTCAGCTCGATCTCTTCTTATAAAGTCCCCAGTTCCACTTCCAGGACAATCCATTAATTCATCAATCCATGAATTTGTTAATCCTTGAATGGATGAATCCATTTATGAGGTCAGAGTCCTCATGATCTAAACAGTTCTTAAGGCCCTCACCTTTCAATACTGCCACATCAGGGATTAAGTTTTCAACACATGAAATTTGGGGACAAATTCAAACCATAGGCAATGATCATATGGTTACTGACATTCATTCTGTTAATGTGGTGTATTGCATTGATTTATTTACATATGTTGAACGAACCTTGCATCTCTAAGATGTATCCTACTTGATCATGGTGAATGATCTTTTAAATGTGCTGATGAATTCGGTTTACTTGTATTATGTTGAGGATATTAGCATCTATGCTCATCAGGGATAATGGTGTGTAGTATCATTTTTTTGTTGTGTCCTGTAGGACCTTGGTATCAGGATAATGTTGGCCTCATAAAATGAGTTTGCCAGTATTCTCTTTTAAGGCATTTTTTGGAAGAGTTTGAGAAGAACTGATATACTTATTTCACCAATTGAGAAAATTCAGTAGTGAAGTCATCAGGTCCTGAGCTTTTCTTTGATGGCAGATTTTGTATTACTGATTCAGTCTCTTGACTCGTTACTGGTCTATTCAGATTCTACATTTCTTCCTAATTCAATCATGTTTGGTTGTATGTATCAAAATATTTATCCTTTTCTTCTAGGTTATTCAATTGGCTGGCAAATAATTGTTCGTAGTCTTCTATGATCCTTTGTATTTTTGTTTCATCAGCTGTCATGTCTCCTCCTTCATTTCTGATTTTATTTGTTTGAGTCTTCTCTCTTTTTTTCCTAGTCTAGCTAAAGAATTGCTGATTTTGTTTATTTTTTTCAAAAATCAACTCTTTGTTTTATTGATATTTTCTTTTTTTTTAAGTTTCCTTTTTATTTCTACTCTGATTTTTCTTATTTTCTTCCTTCTGCAAATTTTGGGCTTAGTTTGTTCTTTCTTTTCTGATCTGTTGAGGTGCAAAGTTAGGTAGTTTGTTTTATTTAAAATCTTTCTGCTTTTTTTGATGTAGGTATTTATTGCTATAAACTTCCCTTTGAGAGATGCTTAGCTGTACCCCATAAGTTTATGTTGTGTTTCCATTTTTGTCTCAAGAAAATGTTTAACACCCTTTTAATTTTTTAATTGACTTATTGGTTGTTTATGAGCATGTAGTTTAATTTCTATGTATTTGGGAATTTTTAAAAGTTTCTCCTGTCACTAATTTCTAGTTTTATACCATTATGGTCTGAACAGATAGTTGATATGATTTTAACCTTTTAACATTTGTTAAGACTTATTTTTGTGGTCTAATATTAAAACTATCCTGGAGAATGTTCCATATGCAGTTGAGAAGAATGTGTATTTCGTAGCTGTTGCATGAAATGTTTTGTATATGTCTGTTAGGCCCATTTGGTCTAGAGTATAGTTTAAATTCAGTGTTTCCTTGTCAATGTTCTGTCTGGATGGTCTGTTTCTTGATTAAATGGAATGTTGAAGTATCCTACTATTATTGTATTGCAGACTATTATTGTATTGCAGTCTATCCCTTCAAAACTATAAATATTTGCTTTTTATATATTGATGCTCCAAAGTCAGGGGCACAAAACCTTAGTGATTGCTGTTTTCCCTTCCTAGGATACACTTCTTTGAAAATTTATCTGATTTGTACTTTGTTTTTGTTGTTGTTGTTGTTGTTTGTTTGTTTGTTTTTGGTCTTAGTTCAAATGTCAAGCATAGGTAAATATTTCCTATTTAATATTACATTCCTCTTCACATTGACCTGTCCCTTTCTGCCAGATTACCCTATTTAAAATATAAATGGTTTTATTTGTGAATTTGAATTCATGTTTATCTATTTTCTTTACTCAATTTTGTAGGCTTTATGAAATTGGGGACTTTACCTTTTTGTTGATCTCTTTTTTCTCCACAACTAGAAAAAAAAAAAAAAAAACCTGGCACATAATAGACAGTATTATTGAGTAAATTAATGAGCAGATTGATATTAATTATCACATTTCTAAAAGACAAAACTCTAAAGCATAAATATTTAATAG
>NW_012102465.1:4907322-4909989 GCF_000951045.1 Mandrillus leucophaeus | reverse complement strand
TAGTTCCCAGCAATAGAACATCATATACCTCCCAAATTAACATTTTCATAAATGCAATTATTTGTCTTATTCCCTTTCTGTGTATAGTTACTTTTCTAGTAATTGAAATTCACATAAACTAGTTTACAGAAAGTAATTTCAATGCCAGCCATAAGTAAGTAGCTTACATTGAACTAACCTCTTAAGAGAAAGGACAAAATACAAACAGCAAATATTTGAAAGCGGTGGAAAGAAACCACCACGGGAAAAGCGGGAGAGGCTTCAATCCCTCTAAGAACAGAAGGAGAACTCTACATTTACCCTGGCTTTTTCCCTAAGGAAAGCTTTTGATACTTAATGTAGAGAAATTAGTTATAGAAAAAAGCTTCAGTCTTAGTAAGCTAAGGACAGAGGTTGGAGTGCAGGGCTGCTAGTTTGACATTTGAGAGATAACATCACAGAAAAGAGGAAATTTCAGCAACATGTGTCCCAAAACCTGGGTGCTCTCAAGGTTTTCACTGACCTGTAAAGTGCTAATATGCAGGACTACAGTGATAGAAATGCAGTAGAAAGTGAAATTTTAAAGGTTAAAGTGCTGAGCAGAAGTTTTAGCAGACATATGGTGCTAAGAAGGCAGAGTTTGAATTCAGAGCCTGAAAAAGTGGAGGTCTTGATCAACTCTGTCAGTTGAAACACAAGAAGGGCCACATTTTAGAAGTAATGGTTATGACCTAGAATTAATGGTTAAAACAGATATTACAAATTTTAAAAAGCATAAAGCCAGCCCTCAGCAGAACAAAATGACCTGCCTATGCTCTTTCTGCTTTAAAAATCAATCCTCTGTGTAGGAAGATAGCATCTTCCAGTATCTCAACCAAATTTCGGGTTCAATATTTGAACGCAATTCAAAATTATACAGCATGCTAAAAAAAATGTTCCAAATGACTTACAAACATGAAATAATTGACAGTACAAATAAATCCTAAAGGGATTAAGGTAGGGTTGTTTTACACAGACATTGCTAGTGTCCACCAGCCCCTACCTAGTGGATGAATTCTGGCGTCTGACCACTTGACATGTAAACTCTACTACTTGTCCAAGCAGGTTTTGTTCCATTAAATTCCTTTGTATCTCATATATGAAATGAGAAGGATATTCCCTATTTCTCAGAGAGGTAGTTGGAAATGAATGAAATGTTTTGGAATACAGAAATGTACTGCAACTCCCTATGTTACTTTCTGGCACATAATATGATTTCAACAAATTCATGTTTGTTTGCTTTGCTTTGGTTTTCTTTCTTTCTTAAAAAATAAGAATTCTAGCTTTGGAATAATTGGTTTCCCAATGTGAAGTAAATGGTCTCATAAAGACGTTTTTCTTTTTCTTTTTCTTTTTTTTCTTTTCTATAAAAAGGTTCCTTCTGTATTATGTCAACTACTTTGCAGTGGCCACTCACTCACTTTTCCATCTTTTGTACTTCCTACATGAACTAATTAAGTTAACAAATAAGAATTTATCTGAGGCTAACTAACTGATTATCTTTAGAAATAATGCCATGAAAATCCTGTAATGTTAACTGAATATCATTCTCAATTCACATTCAAAACTGATTAGTGTGTGTGTTCTGCCTATCTAAACAAACAAATACAAAACCAACTTTAAAATTGCTCAGATGAAAGACAAAATTAAATAGTGTTGGAAAAGAGTGTCAATATTCCCATCAAGTATGGTTTTGAGACAGAGCCAGCCAAATGCACATGCATAAAGTCACTTGCATACAATTCACAAATATTTATATCTAATGCAAAAAGAACACACAGGATTTAAACATAGAAAAAAGCAAAATAAAACAAAACATAAAATGAATTAATGTTTCATATTTTGGGGCATTGAGGGGCATTTTTTTGTATAAATTGATAACTCCAGTAACCTATGCTCAGTACAACTAAATCTCTCATAATAAACATTTCTGAGTTTTTTTATTTCCATAATTTCAGATAATAAATTTTGTACATTATGTATAGTCTAAATGGCTTCACAGATTAGTACTCATTGTTGTTCTTCAAAGTAGTATTTTGCTTTTCTACTTACATATCAGCCTCCACCTTGAACCTGCTATAATCAACTTGAGTATCATCACCTCTGTGAAGTGTTTTCTGATTACCCTCTATCCCTTCTTCCTTCAAATTCACACTGTACTCATAAATTTATTTTCTTTTGTCACTGCCTTGTGTTGGTTTTTTATATTAGAATAGACTGTCACCTTTCAAGAGAGCCATATTCTCAGATCTTTAAGTTTCCCCAAGTATACAAATACAATATGTTTGAACAAGATCTATTCTTTCTTCCAAAGCGGATTTTTGTTAAAATAATGAGTTTTTCTGTGTCTACTTTCATTTGCTGAACACTTGTTATTTCACCTTCCAGTACAAGTTTACCTTTCACTCTCTGAACATTTTCAAACGTAAGTATTCGTGTTTCTCCATGATATTTTATGTATATATAAGGGTAGGAAGAATATAACAGAGCCAGGTGAAGTATTAAAAATATCTGTGGTTAGGCTGATTCCTTAAGTCAGTGAGTTGGTCCATCAAATAAACTTTACGATTTTTAAATTTTAAATGGGGCCTTCCTTAATCATATAAATTATCCTATGTCATTAACCAACAAGTTTGCTTGTGATTAGAG
>NW_012102465.1:4906596-4907272 GCF_000951045.1 Mandrillus leucophaeus | reverse complement strand
AAACTCTAAAGCATAAATATTTAATAGATAGAAAACTAAGGATTAATAACTTTCTCTAGATTAAATAGAATTAAGAAGTAGATAAAAAGTCACTTTAGCTCCTCACCCAGGGCTTTTCTGAATGTAGCACACTAATATTTTAAGAATCTGACCACATATTATTTAAGAAATAATTATTTTTGTGTAAGATGAGAGATGAGGATCCAGTTTCATTCTCCTATCTGTGGCTTCAATTATCCCAGCACCATTTGTTGAATAGGGTATCCTTCCCCACTTTATGTTTTTGTTTGGACTCAAATCTAAGAGCTGAAACTATAAAAATTCTAGATCAAAACATTGGAAAAATCCTTCTAGACATTGGCTTAGGCAAAGATTTAGTGACCAAGAACCCAAAAGCAAATACAACAAAAATAAAGATAAATGGTGAGACTTAATTACACCAAAGAACTTTTGCACAGCAAAAGAAACAGTTGGTAGAATAAACAGACAACCCACAGAATGGGAGAAAATGTATATGTCCAACAGACGATTAATATCCAGAATCTATAACTAACTCAAATTAGCAAGAAAAAGGAAACAAAACCATCACAAAGTTGGCTAAGGACATAAATAGGCAATCTCAAAAGGAGATATACAAATGGTCAACAAACATATAATATGAGAAAATGCTCAACAT
>NW_012102465.1:4904271-4906546 GCF_000951045.1 Mandrillus leucophaeus | reverse complement strand
CTTTCTGAACATACCATGTTTGCCACTATTGGTGTTAACATTTTTTTCCCTAATTTTATCTCTCTGGCATGATATAATTTGCATTTAGATTTTGCTCACATTTTCCTGAATATTAATGGGATTGATGTATTTTCATTTGTTTATTAGACATCTGCATATTTTTTTCTTTGATTCTTATTCAAGTCTCTTGCTTACTTTTCTATTGCATGCCCTTCTTATAAATTTGTAATAGATCTTCATATATCTGAATACTTTGTGCCTTTGTATTTTGCATATATATTATTACACTCAAACATTTAATAGTGTCTCTTAATAAACAGAATTTCTTAATTTTAATGTAGTCCATTTCGTTTTAACGTAGACCATTTTATCAGTGTCTTTATAGATAATTAAAACATTTTGAATCCTACATAAGAAATGTTTTCTTACCTCAACATAATCAAAGTATTCTCCTATACACTCTTATATAAAGTTTATTGTTCTCTTGTTTAGATTTATCTTAAGAGTCCACCTGCAATAAATTTTACATATACATTAAAAGGAGGTAAAGTTTCATTTTTATCACCAATTTGTTCCAAATAACATCTTTATCCACTATGATGTAGTGAAACCTTTATAATATATATAAGTTGTTTGAAATTATTTGTTTCAGACATTATTTGTCTCTATTTAGATAATACTATACTCCATTAATTACATAAGATGCAAAAGCTACATTGACAAATGATAAAGAAAACCCCTACATTATATTATTTTGCTTTTCTATCAAGGGCATTTTAAAAATTACTAGTTGTTTTATTTTTCACATAAATTTTGGAATTTGCTTGTCTCCCTTTATTTAAAAAAAATAGACAGATATACAGTAATAGTAAGAGACTTCAACACACATTTTTAGCAATAGAAGTATCACCCAGAAAGAAAATCAACAAAGAAACATTAGATTCAAACTGCACTGTAGACCAAATGTACCTAATAGACATTTACAGAAAATTCCATCAAATACTATAGAACACACATTTTTCTGGATCAGTCTCTCAGAAATAGGTCATGAATAACCACAAAACAAGTCTTAAATTTATAATTGAAACAATTTTAAGACTGAAATACTCTCAAGCATAGTTTCTGACCACAATGGTATCAAACTAGAAATAACAACAAAATAAAGTTTAGAAACTTCACAAAATACCTCGAAATGAGGCAACATGCTCCTGAGTAATTAATGGGTCAATAAAAAAGTTTTTTAAAAGTTAAGAAATTTATTGAGACAAATAAAAATAGAAACAAAACCTGTCAAAACCTATGGACACAGCTAAAGTGGTTCTAAGAGGAAAGGATATAGCAATAAATGCCTACATTAAAAAAAAAAAAAAACTCAAAAAAGCAACTTAACATTGCACCACAAGAAACAAACAACAGCAACAACAAAAAGAACAAACAAAACTAAAAATTAGTAGAAGAAAAAAACAGTAAAGATGAGAGAAAAAAATAAATGAAATAGAGACTAAAAAGAAATAAAAACATCAATAACACATGTGTTTTTTTAAACAAAAAAAGGATAAACTTTGTAAACATTTAGCTAGGCTAAGAGAAAAAAGAGAAAATATTCAAGTAAATATAAAATGCCATTTCATATTTATAAAAATGGCAATAATAAAATGAAGAAGAAAAATATTAGCATGGATGCATAGAAATTGTAGCACTTGTGCATTGCTAGTGGGATTGTAACATTTTGTACCACTATGGAAAAGAGTTTGATGGTTGTTCAAATAGTTAAACATAAAATTACCATATAGTCCGTCAATTCCTCTCCCAGGTGTGTACTTAAAGAATTACAAGCAAGGAATTGAACAGATACTTGTATGTCAATATTTACTGCAGGATTATTTACAATGATCAAAAGGTAGATGCAATCCAACGGATGGATGGATGAACAAAATGTGGTATATACATGCAATGGAATATTATTTGGCCTGACACATGCCATCACATGGATGAATGTTGAGGACAATATGCTAAGTAAAATCATCCAGACACAAAGGGACAAATATTCTATGATTCCACTTACGTGAGCTGCCCTGAACAGGCACATCCATAGAGATAGGGAATAAATGATTAAAGGGTAACAAGGCTTAAGAAGTCGTATTTCCTAATGTTGACAGAATTTCTGACAAAAAATTTTGGAAATAAATAATGGTGATTCTTCACAGCATTGTGGATGTAAGTAATGCCTCTTAATTGTACACTAAAATTGGTTAAAATAAGTTTAATGTTACAC
>NW_012102465.1:4903309-4904221 GCF_000951045.1 Mandrillus leucophaeus | reverse complement strand
ATGCTCAACATCACTAATGATCAGTTAAGTGCAAATCAAAACCAGAATGTGATACTACCTTACTCCCAAAGAATGGCCATAATAAAAAAAAAATAATAGATGTTGGCATGGATGCTGTTAAAAGAGAACACTTCTACACTGCTGGTGAGAATTGTAAACTAGTACAACCACTATGGAAAACAGTGTGGAGATTCCTTAAAGAACTAAAAATAGAACTACCATTAAACCTAGCAATCCCACTACTGGGCATCTACCCAGAGGAAAATAAGTCATTATAGGAAAAAGTTACTTGCACATGCATGTTTATAGGAGCACAATTCACAATTGCAAAAATGTGGAACCAGCCCAAATGCCCAACAATCAGTAAGTTGATAAAGAAACTGTGAGATAGATATATATATGAGAGTTGAATTCTACTCAACCATAAAAACAAATTGATTAATGGCATTTGCAGCAACGTGGGTGGGATTGGAGACTATTTTATGAAGTGAAGAAACTCAGGAATGGCAAATCAAACATCGTATGTTATCACTCATAAGCGGGAGCTAAGCTATGAGGATGCAAAGGCATAAGAATGATACAATGGACTTTGGGGACTCAGGGGCAAACGATGGGAAGGAAGTGAGGGAGAAAAGACTACCGGTTGGGTTCAGTGTATACTGCTTGGGTGATGAGTACACCAAAACTTCACAAATCAACACTAAAAAACTTACTCGAGTAACCAAATACCACCTGTTCCCAATAAACCTATAGAAATAAAAATAAATAAATAATAAATAAATAATAAAAAGAAATGAGATATATCTAAGCTTCAATTTAGTTCCCAGCAATAGAACATCATATACCTCCCAAATTAACATTTTCATAAATGCAATTATTTGTCTTATTCCCTTTCTGTGTATAGTTACTTTT
>NW_012102465.1:4867225-4903259 GCF_000951045.1 Mandrillus leucophaeus | reverse complement strand
GAAATAAATAATGGTGATTCTTCACAGCATTGTGGATGTAAGTAATGCCTCTTAATTGTACACTAAAATTGGTTAAAATAAGTTTAATGTTACACGTTTTACCTCAATAAAATTTTTTTAATGTTCTCTATGATATATGATTACATTTGATGTCAAACTGAGCCCATTTTTTTTCTAGAGCCACTAGAGAGTGATTTCACACTATCACTATGTCCTTACGCTTAATGTGAATTTTGTGGTTTGGATAGTTGAATTTTCACTTCATGTATCCAGGCCTTGCTATTCTCAAATTTTGGTTAAGTTCCAAGTCTTCGGTGAAGATTTTTCTTCATCTGCTAAACTTTTTTTTTTTTTTTTCCATAGAGATGTGGATTCCTGCTGTTCAAGCTGGAGAGCAGTGGCTACTCACAGCTGTGATCATTGTGCACTCCTGGGCTCAAGCCATTCTCCTGTCTCAGCCGTCCACACAGCTAGAGCTGCTGATGTGCACCACCGTTCTCTTTGTTTTGTTTTGTTTTTTAATTATCAATCCTAATTTCAAAATCTAGCCCTAAATTATGCCCTTTATTATCTCATATTTCCTCTCCAACATTATCTATGATGCTTGATTTATACTATAAAAGCTAATGTTAGTAGGAATATAAGTAGTAGTAGAAGTACTAACAGTACTTGTAAAATTATTTGTGTATGTATCACATCACAGGTATTTTCTACACTGTATTTCTGACCTCACACTTCTCATTTCTCAGGTAAGGCAATGAGGCTTATGTATATTTGCAACTTAACCCAAGTTACTTGGCTACTAAATGACTGACCTAAGGTTTGAAATAAAATCTGTCTGCTCTTTCAATTTGTTTAATATTATAGCCTCTAGAAAATGTTTTGAATATGGTGATCTCAGAGTCTAAGTACTCATTAATGTTTGTTAATTGATTGACCTCATTTAAATGCTATTTTGAGGCTGAGGCGGGCGATCACCTGAGGTCAGGAGTTCAAGACCAGCCTGACCAACATGGAGAAACATTGTCTCTACTAAAAATACAAAATTAGCCAGGCGTGGTGGTACATGCCTGTATCCCAGCTAATTGGGAGGCTGAGGCGGGAGAATCACTTGAATCCGGTAGGCGGAGGTTGCAGTGGGCCAAGATCATGCCATTGCACTCCAGCCTGGACAACAAGAGTGAAACGCCATCTCAAAAAAAAAAAAACAAAACAAAATGCTATTGTGTTTCTTTCCAATTTAAAATTGCCAAGAGTTATTCTAAATTATTTCATATAATCACTCCTTAAAAATATTGTTTTTAAATAAAATAAAACAAAACTACCTGTTTTCCTTTTATTCATATGATATTAATATTTTCCCTTTTTCTTTTGACCAAATAAAATTTTCTTTTGACCAAATAAAAGTACATTTTTCAAATGTACTTTCTTCAGCTTTATGGGGTAGCATTGGTAAATAAAAATTGTATATATTTAAAGTGTATAATTCAGTGATTGTGAAATGATTACCACAAGCTGATTAATACATTCATCACCTCACATTTACCAGTTTGTGTGGTTGAGAACACTTAAGATCTACTCTCTTATCAATTTTGTTTTGAGATAAAATTACACAATTGTTATTTACCACCTATTAAAACTTAAATCAATGATTAAACTTTTTAGTGTATATGATTAGTGCTGTCAATGATTGCTGAATGGAAGATTTGTTACATACTTAGAGGAATTTCTTGTTTCATTAAGCACGTGAGAAAGCTATTTGCCATTTCCTCTAATATGACATATTTTCTTCTTTACTCTTTGATGCTCTTCCCACTGCTATGTCCTTCTGCATAAAGTAGAGATCTTATGTAAGAAATGGAGGTCTCATTAAAGTCTATTGGTAAAATGAGAGCCTTAACTAAATAATTGTTGGTCAAATGTTCTCTAAGTATTTGATGCTATTGAATGGCAAAGATCTCAGTAATCCTGAGATCTCTCTTATTATAATTTGCTTATATTACTTTTCTTATGAAATAGAAAATTGTCATTTTTCCATTTCATTGAACTGCTTATCCAAGAAAAGTAAGCTAAATGCATTAAGTTCTTGTACACAGTGCACCAATATTTATCTGAAATTAAAATTTTTTCCAGTTGTTAATGCTATTACAAACTGGAATTTATATCAAACACATTTTTTGAAATCAAGCAGTATATTCTAAGTTCCTTTTACTCGATTACAAATGAATTTAATTTAAATTCTAATAGCCTTCAGTAAATGATTTATTACAGTGTCTAATGCACAATCTTTTCAATGGTATGATGATTTTCCAGTTCATTCGCTGCCATTTCAAAATTACATAAAATCTTGGTTCATTTAAAATGTTTTCTTGTTGTTAATGAATCATTGTCATTCTACCTACCTATACCAAATAGTTAATAAAATTTTATTTATCACTATAGCATTTTTCTTAAAAAGATTTTATGAATTTCAGTTCACTGCATTAATCATTTTTGTAATAAGAAATCATCTTTTTTTAATTGATCATATTTTGTAATATCTTCATAAAGAACAAAGGTAGAGAGATGCATTAGTCCGTTTTCATGATGCTGATAAAGCCATGCCCAAGACTGGGCAATTTAAAAAGAAAGAGTTTTAATTGGACTCACAGTTCTATGCGGCTGGGGAGGCCTCACAATCATGGCGGAAGGCAAGGAGGAGCAAGTCACATCTCACATAGATGGGGGCAGGCAAATAGCGCTTGTGCGGGGAAACTCCCGCTTATAATACAGTCAGATCTTGGGAGACTTATTTGCTGTCACGCGAACAGCATGAGAAGGACCCGCCCCATAATTCAGTCATCTCCCACTGGGTCCCTCCCACAACATATGGGACTTATGGGAACTACAACATGAGATTTCAATGGGGACACAGAGCTAAATCATATCGTTCTGCCCCAACACATTGTTTTTGTAAAAAGAAATAATCTTTTTAATAGATCATATTTCATAGTATCTACATAAAGAACAAAGGTAGAGAGATGATAGAGAGACAAACTGGGCGGGGGGGGGAGAGAGAGAGAGAGAAAGAGAGGTTTAAATTAAATGTCTATTATATGCCAGGCACTGCTCTAGGTACCATGAATGTTGAAGTGGAGAACACAGAGATTCTGCCTTTATGGAGCTTAATTCTAGCGGACTAAAAAAATCCAAGGATCTTTAATAGTTCTCATATCCTTAAAAGTCCCCAGGGTTAGTGATAGTAAATTACTATGCCATTTTAACAAAAAGAGCTAGAGATTTTCTTTCCTTTACAACTCTTAACATGTATCGAATCAGTCTTCAGATTTTCAGGGATCATTAGTACTTTTTGTTCTGCTTTTCAGTAGAAACTTAATTTCTTATATGTCTTGTAAGACAATTTTATGTTGTATTTTACTCCATTAACAGAATTATCTCATATTAAATCCAATCTATATGAGACTCATAGAAGTTCTTTTATGATTAAAGTTCCTGACACCTGTCTTAAATTGTACTTGTGAGAAGTATGTATTATGTGTACATATGTAGACATACAGCATGGACAAGAATACAATTAATATTTCTAAACACGTACACACTCTTACTTTAGGTATTTAAAGCAATATCAGAGCATATTCACATCCACAGAAATCATGAAGAATTACAACTACAAAGTGATTATGATGCAACATATGATAGATGACTTCCTAAGACATTTCATGGTTGAGACAATTGACCTGTTGGACATACCAAATATTCATTTCTCTTTGTTCTTGTAAGTTCCTTTCATGAATTTTGTTTTAATTAAAATATCAGAAAATAATACATCTAATTTAGCTTCCTGCAAAAATTCCTTTACTAAATTTCAATTTATTCATAGGCATTCAGCTTTAATAGAAAACCAATATGAGAATTTTAGATTGAAAAAACGAGTTTCTGAGCCTGTTGCACATCTGTAGTTGAAGACATTAGCATTTAGATAAAACTCCAGATAATAAATTCCACTTTCAATTGTGACTGAAAAAAGTTTGTCCATGCAGATAAACATATTTACTTTCTTTCATTAGATTGGGAAAACATAATGAAACGTAATTCAATTTAAGCCTTAGTTGCTAGGAACTGCAGCAACAACTCCTTGTTTAAACAATAGTAAATCATCAAAATTCAGGAAACAGTTTTATTTGTCTTTTTCCTTTTACCGTTTTATTTTGCTTATTTCTGCTTTATAAAAAATAAATTTCAATTAAGTATAAGTGACTTACAACAAATTGTAAATTCAGAATTTAATAAATTTATATATAATTCATATATATATATATAAACATCATCACAATCAAGAAAAGGAACATATTAATCACCCCAAATAAGTTTGCTTGTGCCCACTTGTCATCCTTCTCTTTCTTCTACCCCTGTTTCATCCACAGGGAACCACTATTCTCCTTGATTTCTATATAAATCATTTTGCATTTTCTACAAGTTAATATTAATAGAATAATACAGTACATGGGTTTTTTTTTTTGTTTGGATTTGTTCATTCTAAATAATGACTTTAAGATTCATCCATGTTGTAGTATACCAATAATTAATTTTTTTATTGTGTGAATAAGATTATACTATATCAATATACCATAACTATTTATTCATAAATCTGTAAGTGAATATTTAGTTTGTTTCCAGTTTTGTGATATTACAGAGAAAGCTGCTATGGACATTCATATAAAATATGTTTGTGTGGATATACCATTTTGTTTCCCTTGGGTTAATACCTAGTAGAGATATGACCGTTTCATATGGCTGCTTGTTGTTTAATTTTTAAAAATCTGTTGGCCAGGCACGGTGGCTTACACCTGTAATCCCAGCACTTTGGGAGGCCGAGGCGGGTGGATCACGAGGTCAGGAGATCAAGACCATCCTGGCTNACATGGTGAACCTTCGTCTCTACTAAAAAATACAAAAAAAAAAAAAAAAAAAAAAATTAGCTGGGCATGTTGGCAGGTACCTGTAGTCCCAGCTACTCAAGAGGCTGAGGCAGGAGAATGGCGGGAGCTTGCAGTGGCCGAGATAGCACCACTGCACTACAGCCTGGGCCAAAGAGCGAGGCCCCTTCTAAAAAAAAAAAAAAATCTTTTGAATAGATGTTCAAAGTGATTCTACCACTTTACATCCTCACCAGAAGTTTATGAGAATTCCAGTTGCACAACATCCTCATAAGCACTTGGTTTGCTTGGTTTTTATTTTTAATCATCCTAATAAGTATATAATGGCATTACGCTGAGGTCTTATTTTCTCATTCATTAATGGCTGAGTATCCTCTTATGTTCATATATGCCACCCATATGTCTTATTTGGTGCAGGGCCTGTTCAAATACTTTTCACATATATTAAATGTGCCATTCGTATTGCTATTACAATAGTCACCACTTCCCCTTGAGCGACACATAAGCAATAGAAATGACACAAATCAAGACCCTCGATGGATGCCTAAAATATTGGATAATACCAAACCATATACATACAATGCTTTTTCCTATATATACATACCTATCATAAAGTTTAATTTATAAATTAGGCCCAGTAAGATATTAGCAAAAAATTAATAAAATAGAAGAATTGTAACAGTAGACTGTAATAAAGGTAATGTGAAGGTGGTCTCGCTGTATCCGTCTCTCTCTCTCTTTCTATTGTATTGCACTGTACTCACCCTTCTTCTGGGGAACTATTGATTTGATAACTTAGACAGCTAATAAGTGTCTCATAGGCAGGTTATGTATACAGCGTGAATATGCCAGATAAACGGATGATTCATGCCCCAGCTGGGACACAGCAGGATGACTCAAGGATTTACCATGCTACTCAGAATGGCACACAATTTAAAACTTAAGTATTGTTTATTTCTGGAATTTTGCATTTAAAATTTTTGGGCCAAGGTTGACTACAGGTAAATGAAATCAGAAAGTGAAACCAAGAATAAGGGGGTGGGGGACTACAGTATTTAATTTTGAGTTATTTATATGGTGTAGATACAATCCTTTCAGCAGACACAATACTTGCAAATATGTTAACTCACTCTGTGTCTTGTCTTTTCATTGTCTTAACAGTGTCTTTTAAAGAGCAGAAGTTTTAAACTATAATAAAGTCTGATTTATAAATGTATTACTTTACTAATTAAAGCTTGGGGTTGGCGAGATTTAAATATTATGAGGCTATTTCATGATTACTAAATATGTTTTATAATATCTGAGTTCAAATCAACTAAGCAAATATGTACATGGTAATCTCATCTCTGTAAAGGTTTCCAGGGTGACCAGTTGAACACATATTAATTTAATAAAAGAAAAAAAAAATATGTAGCTGCCTAAGAGACATCAAATGTGTTTAAAACGCAATTCATATAACACGCATTTCAATTTCTAGATGAAACCTGGTCCTCTTGCATTTTTCCCGACATTAGTGAATACTATCTCTATTCTTCAATTTGGTTAGACAGATGACTTTGGAGACAAAGTTGCTTCCCTCGTTTTGTAACCATTCCTGTTTAAACTTCCCAGAAATATTGTGGACAATTTCTCTGAAGTATTTCTAGGATCCAACTACTCAGCACACTTACAGCATCTACCCTGGCCCATGTCCAAAGATTTTTACTGGAGTAGTTTACAAATTTGTCTTCCTGCTTTCACTTTACCCTGCTGCTTACCTAGATTCAACAGGGTAGATTCAGTGACCTTTTCAAAATCCAAACCATATAACATTGTTCTACTCCTCCAAATTCTCCAATAGCTTCCCACCTCCTTCAGAGTGAGCTCTAATATGCTTCTCAGGATTCACAAAGTGCTAAGCAGTCTAGTCCATAACCACACCTTTCAGAACACTTCATTTGCCATTGTTCACACTCACTGGGCTCTGTGCAGTTCCTTGACAAGTAAGGTTGAACCATATGAAACAAGTGTTTGGACAGGTGAAAAATGGTCAGTTTTGAAGTATTATATATGTTTTGACTTAATAAGAAAACTCAGCCGAGGGCAGCTGTAGTTGATGCTACCTTTCCTCCTAGTAGCCACTTGAATCCTCATTTGTTTTATTTGAAGTCTTGATTAAATATTTTATAAGACAAGTCTTCACTGACCTTTTATAAAAGTAATAATGCCTATAATTCTTTCATTTTTATCCTGCTTTATTTCATCGGAAATGTTACCTCTTAACGTTATATATTGATTCACAGAATATATAATATGTTTAAAGTAATAAATTTAGATGAAATCATTGAGAAAATAAACATATAAAATAATACTTACAACACAACCAAGAACAAACATATCTGGGCTTGGAAAAAAAGGAAATTGAGTGTTTGAGTTACCAGAAATAAAGAGAGAAAACAGTATCAGAACTCTAAGCATTATTTAGTTATAAAGCTGCCAACTGGAGTTTCAGATCCTGATGTAGACTCTGAGTTAAGAGTTGAGGTGGTCAGCATCCACATTTGAACATTACATCAGTTCTTAGACATGTGCATTACCTCACATACTTATCATTTTTTATGGTGGGAAATCTTAAAATCTGCTCTCAGCACTTTCAAATATACAATATATTGTTAGTTAAAATGATAGAAATAAAGTAGAATGGTGGATACCAGAGACAGGGTGCGGGGAGATGGAACAGATGTTGATCAAAGGACACAAAATTTCACTTAGACAGGAGGAATGAGTTCAAGAGACCTATTGTACATCATGGAGACTACAGTTGATAAACGGACTTTTAATAAATGAGTTAATAATACTTTCTGACTCACGTTAGAATGGCCAAAGTTTTTCTTTTTTTCATTTTTTCTCTTGAATTCACTGAAACGTTTTATCAGCTATTTATCACAGTCAAGTAACAAATTAAAGGAATAAGTGATAGATTGTGTGAGTAAAAACTTTAGCACTAAGGGTAAGTTCTACTTCTTGCTGCAACAAAACAAAGCAAAACCAAGCAACATTCATTGTCACATTTATTTTCAAAACATTTATTAACAAAAATAGTTATCGTTTTTCTACATCATTATTAAGATAGGAACTTAGTGCTCTATCCATTTTCTATCTGAAATCTACAGGATTCTTATTCTATTTTCTGAAAATTAAGTTTCTCACATTACCTGATAAGATTATTACATTTCACAATGCAGGCATCTAAACGTTATTGTCTCATTTTGCCCCGTCAACTATAGATTATATGTAATCTAGATTACACCAGATTATAAATCTACTTTAAGAGATAATCCTGCTATCTCCAAGCAATATCGTATATGCCCATAAAACAGCAGAGTACGATCTTTCTTCATGGGTTCCGCCGCATATGCTATTTCCAGTGTTAGACAATGCCTCATATTTCGCTGACAATTCCATGCTACAGATTTTTGCCCCCCACCCACAGGTTGCTACCAATGCACAATACTAGGTTTTGGAGGAAAAAAAATAAACAACACTACTTACTCTCTAATTTTCCAAACTTAACTGCACACAGACACAAAACCTACAGAACTCATGAAACTATTTTCTAGATTTAATAATTCAATAAAAAAACTAATGAAACAGAAAAACTTCCGAGTGCAGAACATGGTTTTTCATAACCTCTTGCACTGATCCTACCCTGTGGGTTCCGTTATGTTGCCTTTGCTTTTAAACATGACTGTGTTCATACCCACCTCTTAGCCTGTATTCTTGCAAGAGTAACCAATGTTCTCCATCATCCCAATCTCTATTGTCGAGTTTTCAACAACTCATAGTAGAATACTAATAATGCCACATTTTTGTGTTGCCAGAGTGAATCCAGTTCTATTTAGTGATTATTTCTCAGGCATCAGAGAAAGATCATGTCTTGTCTTTTGTTGCCATAACCGTATGTTAAACAAGTAAATATGCAGGTGTGAACTTAAACACTTCACCAAGAATAAACAATGATATAGTGTGTATCATTGTGTGAATCTACACATACAGACACATATAAATTTCATGCATATACATATATTCTATATATAATAGAAAAAATTCTACAAAAAGAAATCATTTGTAGTTTTATTTTTTATGAAATACATGGTATTTGCACTAATGACAGAGAAATTTTTCCCTTCAAAGGCAGTATCCTATAGAATTTTTCACACCTTGGTAACTTACTTACTTCACTTCATAGCCTTTTAGGTATCAAGTTGTGATATCTACTTTCCAGTTTTGTAACATCTTTTTTTTTTTTTTTTTTTTTTTGAGACAGAGTCTTGCTCTGTCACTCAGGCTGGAATGCAGCTGCATGATCTTGGCTCACTGCAACCTCTGCCTCCCAGGTTCAAGTGATTCTCCTGTCTCAGTCTCCTGAATAGCCGTGATTACAGGCACACGCCACTCCATCTGGCTAATTTTTTTGTATGTTAGTAAAGATGGGGTTTCACCGTGTTGCCCAGGCTGGTCTAGAACTCCTGAGCTCAGGCAATCCACCCGCCTCGGCCACTCGAAGTACTAGGATTACAGGTATGAGCCACTGCACCAGACCTATATCTCTTTTTTTTCTAATTTTTTTTATTCCTATCAAGGTTTCAAAGATTATAAGTCCAAGTTGCTCAGTTACAAGTGCCACACCATTCTTTTACCTCTGCTGTCTCTAAAAAAATTTCAGGAGTCACATGATCTAGGTATACCAGATCAACTCTGCAATTTATTCCTTCCTCTCGTATTTTTTTATTCAGGACCCTCACAAGTGAATTTACTTTGAGGTTAATAGATAAGCTTTCTTCCAAGTACCAAAAAGTGTTGTCTTAAACTTAGTGAGAAAACTCTGATTTACACAGTATTTAAATTATTTTTCGAAATACTTTTTTCTTTTGATCTTAATAAAGTCAATGGTCAAGGCTTTAACTCTGTGGAGTCAGAACAGCTGACTTGAATTCTCTCTAGGGAGGGATAACTATGGGATTTGGGACAAGTTACCTGACTTATATCTGTCTTGATTTCATCATCTGTAAAGTGATGATAATAAGGACACCTATCTCAAAATTTTGTCATAAATCATAAATGAGGCAATGCATATGAAAGGCTTAAAATGACCTGGCATGGAATTAATATTCGATCATTTTTTATTTCTTTGATGATATTACATAAAAAATCACCATTCACTGTTAAGACCTCCATAAATAGCTCTTACAATCCTGTGTATACCAATCAGAGAGATGCATATATTGGACACATAATAGGAAGGTTTTTAAATATTAGGTTGATGAAAAAGTAATTGCAGTTTTTGCCATTACTTTTAATACTAGAAAGTACAAATTTATTTCCTTAGAGATTTTGTAAAAAATGAATCATTAGTACAATGCAGCTACAGTTTGAAGGTTTTTGTAGAGTATACAATAATGAAGACTTTTTTTCACTTTCATTTACTGCAAATGAGATACACTAATTGATAGATTTCCCTTTGTGTGTCAGAAGAAAGCCTCTCAGATGCTTATTGAACACATTTAATGTGGCTTTAAAAATAAAGTAGAAAAATAAATATTTTAACTTCAAGATAGATACTTCAAATATTTATCCTAGGATACTAAGCCTTGTAAAATTAGATGTGTTATTATCCTGGCAGTAAGCGTTAGCAAACACTTTAGATTCCACTAGAATCAACTATCTTTCAATATACTAAAATTGTGTTGGGTCCTAAATGTCTTTGTCCTAAAAATTATAATAAGCACATTAAGTCAATTTTCAATTTAATTGAATTCTTGCTACTTATTAAAATACCACAAATAATAAATAGTTTTGTAGATTTCTAAATATGCATATGCTACTGAGGTTATAAAAATTGTAAAGGAAAAAATATACAATATTCTGGTAAAAGGAAGACAGATGAATCCTATAATTAATTTAATTGATTAATGTATGTTATAAACAGAACTTATCTATCACATTAGAACATATTAAAACATCACATAAACAAATTGTAGTATAAATATACATAGTTAACAAGGCATTTCATATTACTACAACAAACATTTGTGTTAATAAATATTCTTTACTATGTTTATTATTATATTTTCTTTTCTTTTTCCTTTTCTTTCTTTTTTTGAGATAGGGTCTCATTCTGTGGCCCAGGCTAGAGTGCAGGGGCACAATCTTGGCTCACTGCAGCCTCCAACTCCTGGGTTCAAGCAATCCTCCCAAATCAGTCTCAGGAGTAGCTGGGTCTACAGGCTCAGGCCACCACGCCCAACTAATTTTTGATTTTTCCTAAAGACAGCCCTTTGCCGAGTTACCTAGGATGGTTTCGAACTCCTGAGCTCCATAAATCTGCCCACCTTGGCTTTCCAAAGTGCTGGGGTTACAGGTGTGAGCAACCACTCTGGGATGGTAGTAAGTATTCTTATCTCTATTAGTGTATTAGAAAATTGTCACTTGATCAATATGAAATGGATAGTAAGCAGTAGAGGAGGACTAAAACCCCGATCTGTAAGACTCCAGATTGCAATTGTCTCTACAAGCTGACATGCCTCCTCATCACTCACGATGCTAAAGAGCATAACTAAAACTGACGATATTTAGTTACTTTAGTTTCCTGAGAAAGTTTCAAATAAAATGGTTTATGGTAACTTATTTTCCCTAGTAAATATGATTACAATATAATTCAAATGTTTTATAAATCCCCAAACAGACGTGTTAGATAGTTAGATAGACATTAGCAACTAGAAGGGGATGAAAGGAGAGAGAGCAGAAAGGCTGTCACTAAGACAGCTCCTGGCCCACCTAAGCTCTAAGACCACCCTAACTCCACCCTAACAGATGGAATTAGTGGTGAAGTCTGTGGTCAGCACATCCTGGAGAAGGAGGAACTAGGGCACAGGTGAAAATGCCCTAAAGTGACACATGCACAGTAACACAAAGCTGTGTCCTCAGGTTAACCCTAAGCTTATTATACAGTCATTATAATAGAAGCCACACATGGTTTTATCCTCCCCCCAACCCTGAGCTTTTCTGTATGAATTATGGGTAGGGATACGCACAGCTGAATTTTAGTTATATAACCATAAATTGCAAATCAAATGACATTATCCCGTCACTCAGACACAGTCCAAATCTCAACTCCTCCCTACAAACCCCATAAAAGCACCTTGAACTCTGTAAAGATGGGCTAATTTCATTTCGCAGAAGTCACCCCACTCTCTCTGAGAGTGTAAACTTCACTTTGAATTTTCATTTTGGCGTTAGTTTGCAATTATTTGCTCATTATTACAAAAATTGGGGTTGCTGGTCCAGAGCTCCGACTTTGTTGATTTCCTCAGTTAAACGATCCATCCCGATGCAGAATTTCTGGTAACAGACTCACCATAAATTCAGAAAATTAAGTGTTGTAAGGAGAACTCAAAAGGGAAGCCAATCAACACCTTGAACGTATCTGATATGTAGACATAATTGATTTCATACCAGATTTGGGTTGGAACTTTCTAACATTAGGATAAAAATGCCTGAGCTTTCTGATTTATCAGTCTCCATTCTGAGAATGAAGTAAAAAGACAGACAAGAAAATAAAAACTAAAATGACTTATATTTTTATATAGGCTCAATTTCAAAAGTTTGTAGTAGACAAATATATTAAAATATTCAAAGATAGAAACAGATAAAGAGAGAACTGAGATACCTTGTTCATAATCACAAACCTTATTTTAAAACTGCCTTGTTCACAAACATAAAAATTATTATAAGATTTTTCTAAGTGTGTTAATAAATTATAATTTCAGAGCATCTCTCTGCAAGAAAAATAAATGATATCACACTAATCCATTTCTATTTTAATACGTTTGCTATTCTGGAGAACATCATAGTCATAACATATACTAATATCAATTAAAATACAATGGTAAAACTGTTATGAACACTGTTAAAATAAAGAAAACATGATGGCTATTATTGCATTCTTATAGGTTTGACTAATATTTTTCTTATACACTTCAATAGTAAGTAAAAATGGGAAAAGCATGAAAAAGAAGAATAAAAATAATTCTAAATAAAGAAAAATGTATTAAATATTAAAACTGGAAATATTTAACAATTTCTGATTCATGTTTTTAGATTGAAACAATTCCCTATAGTCTTTCTTTCTCTGACTCTCATTGAAATGAACACATTTCTTTTGTAAAATATCAAACCCATAATAATACTAAAAATAAAATGTGAGTATAGCAAAGGAACTAAGATTTAAGAAATCTTAGAAAACATAGAGCAGATTTTGCATAGGTTGAAATACAAGAATAGGCAGGCCTGTCGCCTAAAATAACCAGGGAAACAATAGTCTTTCTTACAGAATTCACAGAGAAGACCCAGTTTGGAGTAAAATTTATGAAATGGCAGGTATAGGTCATGAAGAAAACAGCAGAGTGTTCATTAATTCCATTAAGAACCGTAGAGTAGTCAATTTCCTCCTTTATTCACTTAACCTACTTTATGAGCACAGGTCATATGCTGGCTAAAGCTTGAAAATGTGCTCCTCAAAAAAATGAGGTATATGCTAGACATATTTTAGATATCGGAGTCTACCAGAGAATCTGAAAGGCCCTTGAGGTAATCATGCAACTTTACAGTAGGCTGTGAGGCAGGAAAAATATACATGGTGTCCAAGATTCACTTATTATAAGTGGCTTTGTCCTCTTCAATCAAGAAATGAGTTATTTTGTTAATTCAACATAAATCAGAAATATGCATTCAGAAGCTTAAATCTAGTTTAAACCTGTGATTCAGAAATTCTGCTTCCAGAAGGAATCAGCTCTAAGAATAAAGCAAAAGTATATTTAAGATTTATTTCCTGAGGTAGTTGTGACAATAATGCTCAAACCAGGAAATGATGCTTTAATAGTAAAGTATTATGTAATTATAAAAATAGTGTTTATTAAAAATGTTCGGTGGCACTGAAAAGAACCATAAATGACACCAATATGTTAGCAGTAGTTTTCTCTGTGCACGAAAATTGTGAGAGTTATTTTTCTTTATGACTCTTATTTTCCAAGATATTTCCAAGCATAATTGATATATTTCAAAAAGAAAAATTTTTAAATGAAATATACTCTAGTTAGTCCAAAGCAATAGGTAATAAATGTGAGTAGTATTACCTCAGAGGAGAAGAGTGCTGAGACTCTCCAGAACCACTCAGTGAATACACAGAATGCTGAAGGCCTTGTATTTGTACCAAATTTTTGGAAAGACATAAGGTCAAATAAACATGACTATCATAAATGATGAAAAAGAAATGATGATAAACATGGAATATTAATGAGACTATTCATAAATGGACTAATTTGAAAAACTATGCCATTGATATGAATCTTGTATTATGTATTTCAGCAATTTTAGAAGTTTATTCTTGTATTTGTTCCTCTAAGAGTCTTTTTTATTATTATGGCATATAAATTCTAACAAGTTAAATTAACACTTTGTTATTACGGCAGTAAGGCAATTTACAGAACACATTGATTTCCTTCATGACAGTACATGTATTTTTGTGAGCAAATAGCATTGAGGTGTCAATTTTTTTCTTAATTTTACATGGCAAACACAAAACTGGATAGTATGTAAATAAGAATCATAACTGATCGCACTAAACATAGCACATAGAGAATACCCATTTTGCTCAGGACGAACTCTATAGTCATAAATAACCCAGGATCAATGAGATTAACTGAGAATATAACCTCGTTGGGCTTCATATGTTTTCTGCTTCAATACATATTATTACCATTTTATCAATAACTTTAATGTCTACTGTACACAAACACCAAGTTCATGACACATATGACAAACAACTATAAAATATAAGCAACCATTTTGTAAACTGTACTTCACATGAATGATTAAAACACAATTTCATAAAGCCAAAGTCTAGGTTTCAGAATTAAAAATATGAATATGTTTTGTAAAAAAGAAAGTAGGTTTTTTTTTTTTTTGTATACTTGTGCTAGTAAGAGTCCAATATCCCTGCTGCCCCAAACAAAACATCCCTAAGCCACCAAAGTGCCAAAAACAAATCAAAATCTAGAGGGCTACTTCTTTTATGCACTAATCATTTTCCTGGTTAAACTATCATATAGTTCTTGCTTGAAAAAAGGAAATTTTAGCAAAATTATTATCATCACTATTTTTATGAAACATTTGTATAATCTGACAGTGTAATTAGCGCTTCACGGATCATATGATGTCAGTGACTTGGAGTCAACTAAATAATGATTAATATTGGAAACTCAAAAAGGAAAAATAAAAAATTAAAAGTTTTTGTTGTTGTTGTTTTTTAAAATCGAGAGAGAGTAAAGGTTTTGTTAAAAAAAAAAAAATGAAAGGTTGGAATGGATATATTCTCTATGTCAAGAGTAAAATGTTAAATTCTGACTCTTTCAATTTAAGGAAAGTACAAAATATAAAAGTCATCTGGCTATTTTGAGGAAAAAATCCTAACTTTTAAACCAACTATCTTGAAGTTTGAGGTAAAGATTTTGGGGGCTTCTTTATTATGTTTTATTTCTGAAGATAAATTGTTTAGTTTTTGTCTTACTTTACCAGTGTCACAGAGTATTTTTATTTCAACTCAAATTTTCCAACTTAAAATGTATTTAGTTTGTCAATTGCCAAGGGATTTACAAACAACACTAGGAGAATCTTGCAGCCATCAAAATAAATATATAACAATCCTTGAAAGATTTCAGAGGGACTGCTTAAGGGTTTGAGGTACTCCTTATTTAATCCTACCAGTAAAAATCATTCATCATAAAATATCTCTTTTTACAGTGTAGAAAAGTTTTTCAAAAATAGTCTTGTAGTGAACTAAGCTGGGACATGTGAAGTGAAGGAGTATTCTATGGCCTGTGCTAAACATAGGTCTAAAGAACACAAAAAATACATACTCAGGGAATGCCCCCTTTTAAAATTAGACCTATGTCTTAATCTCAGCCTTTCAAAACTCACTAGGATAGAAAAAAAATTATGAACTAAGAAGAAAACATTAGAAAAAAGAAATGTTTGCCTTCCTTCCTTCCTTCCTTCCTTCCTTCCTTCCTTCCTTCCTTCCTTCCTTCCTCCCTCCCTCCCTCCCTCCCTCCCTTCCTTCCCTTTCTTCTTTCCTTCCTTTCTTCCTTTTTTTCTCAAGATAACTGTGTAACTTCATTGAACAATTGGAAAAAAAGAGAAGAGTTACTATTTTTTGTTTTAAAGTTCATCAATCCAGATGTCCTAAAAGTGACCCCCATAGAAACTTTAGCTTATGAAATTGAGAACTCTATCCATTAACACCATAGTCTAGTAAATGTGTTTTGGACTAGCCTCTGTTATATCAACACCTTGCCTTCCAAGAGATGTTTAGCAGCAATTAGAAGATTTCTTTGAAACTAGTATAGTCTTTAATATTTTTGTCTTCATCTTTCATTTTGCCAAACTAGTATATTGTTAATAAATACTTGCCCCTTCCAGAGAAGAATCCAAAAAGGCTTAACTGCACATTTATTATGTTCATTCCTAATTTTGAGGCTGTCCAATTTGACCTACATAGAATCAACTATTTCATTAATTTAGTACTTCAAAATCTTTATACATATGTCTTTGTTATTTGTATGAGTTGGGTTACATTAGAGTGCAAACTACAGATTATGTCCCACAAAATGAACCAAATATACCTCTCCTAACCTATCAGAAATATAGCATTTCTTCCTGGTACCTCCTACGGAAGTTCAAAGCAGCATATTTACTGGCAAATAGTTTCTTATGATTTATTTGCTGATCTTGGCACAAGTATGCACAAACCTTTTGAGTAATCTCTGTGACAAGCAACATGAGATTTGGTAATTGGATTAAATCAATTGGTAAGCACCTCAAGAACTGGGACTTACGACAAATTACTCAAACTCTGAGACACTTGGAATTTAGGAAATTACAGGGACAATAAGTTGCTGTTATTGTTACCAGAAGTGTCTTAAATATATCAGTAAATCATATCAGGACAAACTATGTACTAACAAGTTACATATATAGATGTATGTCTAAGTATATGCATATATACAAGTATTAAAAATATATAAATATGATTACACTATAAATACACCTAAATCTTTATGTCTTATAGTAGAAAATATCCTAATTAATAGCTTAAGGATTAAAAATGAAAAATTGCTTTTAAATGTTATGTGAAGTTGTATCACTTTGAAATATATTTGGTAAATGGTATAAAATATAGATTTGCAAAATGTGGACTTTTTATTGTTTAGAAAAATATTCATTTTTTATGACAGTATATAAGTAACTGCTATGATATGTAGGGAGTTAAGAATGTTTGAATCACATAATACTTATTTCACCAAAAATCACCTTAATGATTGATAACAATTTTCATCCATGTTGGTAATCTTTGCAGAAAGAATAAAAACCAAAGATGTGTAGCAATAGAACTGTGCCATTACTTATACCAGCAGTCACCTGAAAAGAGTCTGGTTCAATACTGACAAGAAAAGTTACCGTCTTGGCTTTCACAGCCCACTGGTCCCACTGAGACATTTTTGTAAGGATAGATAAATAAGCTTTTTCAGGAGACAGTTAACAATCATACACTTTGCCCCGAATTCTAAAATTAGCGGATTCTCTTCCTAACCTGAGTCTCTAGCTCTACCATACAATGAACTATGAAAGATAATAAATTATATTACAGATTGGACCTCAGTATTCCAGGAAGACAGAAAAGAGAGGGATTCTAACACCAATAGGTCTCAACATAAGCATGTATCTATGAAAAATTTAGTAGCTAGGAAAGACATATTGCCGTTAATCAAGGACATATAGTGAAGCCAGCGGAATTAAATTAATCTGTTTCTCCTTTTTTTTTTTTTTTTACATGCCCTCTAGCAACATTTTAACCTTTGGGTTATATGGCATGATTGATCTTGCAGTTTAGTAGATATCTTCCAAACAAAACAAGAAACAATTGAAGTAATTTTCACACACACACACACACACACACAAAACAAAAAACAAACAAACAAACAAACAAAAAAACAAAGGAAAATGGCTTGCAATGAACTTTTTCCACTTGTAAATTTCAGATTTTGATGTGACTGGCAATATTAGGCCATTATGTATATCCATGAGGGTCCGGTCAGAAAACAGAATCTCCAGTAACTACTTTTTAAAGGAGAAAATACATAAAATGATTAACTAGGATTAAATAGCTGCTAATTATATAATTGAAAAGGCAAAGAACATTAAGATGTGATAGAATTAGCAATCATAGAAAATAGTTCTCCAATTGAATTGTAAAACCATTGTCAAATCAAGGTTGAGTTGTGACAATAAGTTGAGTACAGAGCAAACCAAAAATCAATAAAAGTATTATGTGAGCGTTAATGGCTATACAAAATTTATAATAGAAATATATTGCATATTTTTATTCACATTTATAAGTGTATTACAAATTCCTTATAGCAGCAAAATTTATAATATATTTGTATACATTTATATTTTTTTTCTCAAAAAGGAAATATTTATCAGCACATCACAGTCTCACATATGAGAGACTTATTTTTTAAGGTTTTCTTTGAAAAATTTTTTGTAAATAATAAAAATAAACATCATATATATTTAAAGAACTATTACCCATTAATTATATATTTATAAACCAACAACTTTAATGTGAAGTAAGACAACATTCAAATGCATCTTCTTTGGGCTATCAGTCATTTGAGAAATGAAACTACTCAGAAAGGATAGCAAAAAATGACTGTGAATGCACTTATATCCAAAGTATGGAAATTTGACCTAAATAGTGACTAAAATGTTCCTGTCTATTGATGTGGGTTATTAAAAATAGTATTCTAAAATTTTATTCCACAAAACATACGGTAAGATTTGATGTCAACATGGGGACATCGTATTTAAATTGTATAAATGGTACAGAATGGTTATAAGAAATATTTTCCACTCAGGAATTTGGATCCATTGCAAGAATGAAAGTTTCACTGACTTTTGGAAACTAAGCAGGACTTAAAGAAAATAAATCACTCAAAATATATAACAAATCTTTGACTGCTCACTCTAACATTACATACTAGGTCACAAGACTCCCTGCTCAAATTTCTTCAGTGACATCTCTTCACACTTTATTCTATATCTGTAATCCCTAGTACAACCTATGACACTCTGATGACTTCGCCAGTCCTGGCTCTGTGTGGCCCCCACTGTCTTTCCCAGCACTTCTCGTGCAATACTGACTTCCTTGCTGTTCCTAGAAAGCATTAGATATTCCTAGCCTGGGGCTCCTACACTTGCCTTTACCCTCCATCTGGCATAATAATGCCCTAGATATCATGTCCCTCTGCTCAAAGGGCATTTATTTGTTTGTCAGAAGGCACCGTGTAAATACTATTATCGTCCCATATCTTTTTCTGTCCTATTTCCCTAACTTATTTTTATTTGTTTCACATATCACAAATAGACATTATTTTGTTTGTTGACTACTCTGTATTGGTTTTTCCTTTCCCAATCGAATTTTTATCTAGTTTTGTTCTGCAGGGATTTGCAACTGTTTCGTCAACCATGGTATCCTTCATGTTTAAGGAGTGTTTGGAAAGTTATAGCTGCTCAACAAATATTTTCTGAAAAAAGAAAAAAAAGGGAGGGAAAGAGAGAGGAAGGAAAGGATAAAAGGAAGAAGGGAGGGAGAGAAAAAGAGAGGGAGAAAAAAATTCCATGAATGTGATCTGCAAAATAATTTTTAGCCAACAAATATCTGTAGATAACCTAGACACATTCTGACGCATATTTTTTCTCTCAGTTTTACATTTTCTGTGTGTCTCATCCTGGGACTCTCATTATTTGCACTCTTGAAGCTGGGATGTTTTTTCATAGTCTCTGATTTTTATCGGAAAACGTGTTACTTGCCTAATTTGAAGCCAAAAGAATACTCTTTTGTCTGCTAACCCCCTCTGCGTTAGATAAAGACACATACTCTAAAATAATTCTTTGTGACACAAAAATGTTGCCCTTTTGGGGTAGTCAGGTCGATGTTCCTATTGTTTATGCTCACCATCATAAAAGCTCTAAAAGTATTGAATATAAAACATAATGTTGAGAACAATCATTACTGAAACATTACTTCTGTCGCTTTTTAAATTGTGTAGTTTGCCTACCTGAAAGCCAAAGTGTGTATCATGCTAATCCTCGAAGTCCCACTGATCCAGGGAAGCTAATTCTTGTTTAATGTCAGGAAGTTGTCCATATCTGTGACAAATTTTAAATTAAAATAATTATCCTGGGTAGATTTTCCTCCTTTTCCATTAGTTTGGAAAATATAAAATGTGGGCATTAATTCATGTATCCCCCAGGTACACTTAACGTTATATTCTTCTAACACAATCTCACAAATTTATATTGCATGCCTAATATTAGGTGTTTTGTTAGACATTGGGTAGTTCAATGGTGAATACATGTAAAAATAATAGCCAAAATTTATTGAGTATTTACTATATGCCAATCACTGTTCTCAGTGCTTGGCTTGCATTAATTGATTCAATCCTCAGAGAAGAAAGGAAGCTTTTCTTTACTTATTGCCTCTTTTAAATTTGAAGTTATTGAACTATCTCAAAATTTATTATTATTCACCATCCAAATAAGTATGACTATCCCCTGATCCTGGATATCGGAAAACACTCACAGCTACACTCATTGCTCTCAACATTATATATCATTATTGTCATTCAGGAATTACTGTTTTAATAATGTCAAGGTTATTCTAGTTTTATGGCTTTAAAATTGGTGTTAAAATGTTTGTCTTAAATAGCATTACAATTCTGTTATTATTATCTTTGTTAAGCAAGCTATATAAGAAAACAAAGGCTCAAAGAGAAAGATTAGAATAATAGTAACACCTACATATAACACTTACTATGCTCCATCTAGAGTTCTACATTCTTCACATATATTCACTTCATCTTCACTGAATATGAGCCTCAAAGAAACTGTATGAGGTAATACTATCATTATTATCCCCATTTGAGAGATGATGAGCCTGGGACTGGAAAGAAGTAAAGTAAATTCTCCAAGGTCACACGACAAGAAAGGTCATACAAAGCAGACTCTTGAACCCAGATATTCTGGCTCCAAGATGAATTGCTTAAGAAAACTTTAAATGCACACAGATAACGAGAAGGTAGAGTGATAAGGAAGAAAGATAAGAGACTTTAGTGTTACACATAACTTGGTTTGAGTATCATTCAGGAATTTTCAAGCTGTGAGGAACACAGCAAGTTAATTAAGCATGAAAAAACTCAATGTCCTCATCTGTGAAAGAGTGATAAATTAGAGTTGTGGTAGAAATTAGAAATCACATCTGATATCTAAATATGACCTAAATTAGGGTAGTATCCAGGATCCAGGGCTATTTTTACCAGAAATTTTTTTTTTTGGAGCCCTGAGGGCATTTGATATTTCCCTAGTGTGATAATATTATTTTAATATTTCCCTTGGCCTTATCCTGTAATAAAAAGGTCTTTTGGCTTAAAAAGAGAAGGCAAAGTTGGCTTCCTGCAAAAATTTCCAGGATAAATAATTTCAGAATTATTTTTATATTTCTCCCTAATCTTTTTTTCTTTCTGTCTCAGGGATAAGAACCACAGCATGATATTCTTGGGGAATATGCTGAATAGTCATATTTTTCCATGTAAGTCATGATTGTTAAAAAGAAATTCATCAAAATATATTCACACTATGATCTATATTCTATAGCATGATAAATACCATTCCAGTTATTGCTCTTTCCTTTTTATGGATTTTCCTTTTAATCAGAGGAGATTTGATTTTATAGCAATAAACAGATTTTCCCTTTGAATTATCTTTATTTTTTAAAAAGTTAAAAAACAGAATGTTTCATTTTTCAATTATAAATGAAAACACCAAGATAGTATATTACCTAACAATTTTAATAAAGTTAAAACGTGTAAAGAATTCTTAGGTAACTCCTTTTAATTAAAAGCAATATTTCTGAACTATTAAAAATTACTATGTACATTTCTCACTTTAGATTGTCTTTTCCATTGTGAATAATATTGAGCTAGCTAACCTCAGAACTATCTCTTAGAACTACTTGGAAAATACCTTAAACTGATGAAAACCCACCAGCAATTACTTCAACTTTTATGCATTTTTTTATTACTGACTACAGCTAATTTTCTCTCACAGGATATTAAGTATTTACTCCAAGTAGTTTAAGCAGCCAAAAAAGAGAGAGAGAGAATTATTGGTAAATTTCAATTATGGTTTTTAAAGGAGAATACAGTTACATATAAGCAAAGAGAAAAAGTGAGGAGATGATCTCTGTTAAGTGTTTAATCCAATTTAATTAAATTTTTAAAAATATCTGTATTTTACATCATCTTCTGCAGTGGCAGAAAATTAGAACATCTTGGTTTCATTTTCTCATTCCGTATTTTTTGTTTTCATATTTGGAGATAACGCAAAGGTCATATGCCAGGTAAGTTCCAAATGCTGTCCACTTAGAATGGTAGAATGTGCAGCTTTCATCTCACTGTGTTTGTTTGTCTCTACTACACACACAATATCAGGATGAAACCAGCCAAAATTTCATAAGTACCTACCCTATCTAATATTTCAAAAATTGAGGTTTGCTTTTCTAAGGGCCTAAAGTTCATTTTAAATATGAGTAATAAAGTACATTAAAATACATTATATAACTTACATTTCTTTTAAGTTGAGAATACTAAGTATAATTTAGTCTTTCCATGTTCATTTCTGAGCTTTGATAAAGACTCTCACTTTAACCAAACTTTAGTCAGGCTTCTGTGAACCTTTTTCTCAACCAGATCTTGACTTTTGGATGTTTTCTTTGTCTTTGCCTCACCTAGTTTTAACAAAACTTTTGGAAGTCAGTTTAGCAAGAATCCTCACCCTTGATATCTAACCACCCTTGGTATCAGATCAAATTCCAAATCCCCCACAGTTGGTAACTAATCACCCCTGCCTGCCTTCAGCCAGAATCCTGTCAAGTTGATTTAGCTAAAATCTCCTCCTAACCCTCAAACTCCCTCTTAGCAATTTTTTATTCATTAACCACTGAACAATGCTATAAATCACTACTTGTCTATGCTATATTCAGAATTTAGCTCAATTTGATACTGAAATCTCATTTCCCCTATTGTAAAACTTATTTTTTAGTAAAATTTGTTTTCACCGCTTTAATGTCCATCTTTAGTTTCCTTTGATGCTTTTATCGTTATACTGTAGTACGCTAGAAAAATTTCAAAAACAGTAGGCTCAGTTGAGTTTAATGACCTCATCTGTTCCCTAAAGCAAAATGTTAAATTGTATGGATGCGGATTTAGATATTGTCTTTAAAACCTTAAACAATTCATCTCACAACACATAAAGTCTCACAACACATAAAGAGAGTGAAAACTTTAATTCAAGCAATTTTTTAAACAAGCCAAGTGCCATTATTTTGCAGAATACCAGGATCTGGCCATCCATTTTAATATAGTCTCTTTACTGATTTTTGGTTGATTTCCTTGATTATAATAAACAACTCATCACTTAATATATTATATACCATTATTCCAAAAACCAAAGACATTATTTTAAGATAACGTATTGCATTGATTTATTTTTGTCTATCATAATCTCCAAATTGGAATATTACATAGTAATGTGATTTATCCTTTAATGATGATTAACTTCCACTAGATTCTATAGTGAAAACACTAACAGCAGCAACAAGAATAGCAACAAGAGTTGCTTGACCCCATGATAACTAATTTATTTTTCAATATTATTTTTGATTTTTAACAGTTCAACAACATTGTTAATTGAATCTTTATATATAACAAAAGAAAATTGTTTACCAGTGACTTCTTAATATCCATATGCTTTTATTAGGATATGCAGTCAACACTCATGCATATGTATTTATTTTGGGTTTTACCACCAAAAAGTCTGTCTTTTACATATGAATTGACTAATAATCTGAATGCTTGAAGATCATGTGTCATAGTCCATTTGTGCTACTACAGAAAAATACCACAGACTGAGTAATTTATAAAGAACAGAAATTTGTTTACTTATGGTTCTGGAGGTTGTGAAGTCCAATGCCAAAGCACAGGCAGGTTTGTCAATTATGATTCCAAGATGACACCATGAATTCTTTGTTCTCAAATGGTGGAAAGGCAGAGAGACAAAAGGGGGCTGAACTTGCCCTTTTACAGAGGAATTAAACCTACTCATGAAGGCAAAGTGCTAATGGCCAAATTGTCTCTTAATTACTGGTACAGGGGCAACTCAATTTCAACATATGTTTTGAAGGGAATAAACATTCAAACAATAGTGTCATGTTTTAAACATGCTTCTTTGATTAAGTTAGTATCAATGTGAACAATTTAAAAGACAATTAACTTTAAGTAGAAAATGTACACCTTGAGATAAAGTGGGACTGAAGCTCCTCTATTCAAAATATATTTGAAAATTCTATAGCGAAAAATATCTTCAAATGTATGTTTGCTTGTATACTGACTGAAGCAAATCACCTCATATAGTTCAATAGTAGAAATCCTATCAATTTTACTGAAACTTATTAACCAGTCAGCTGTACTCTTTTGTTATCAGTTTAAAACAATTTCATCATTGAAAACATTATGTTAAATTAAGTCTAGCTTAAAGCTGCCTCCTTACATATTTTAAGTTGGGCCTAAAGCCTTCTCCATATAATGTGAACTAAAACCAAACTGGATGTGTCAACAGACTCTAACTTTCCCTTGTAGTAATCAGTGTTTCAGACAATCTTAGGTGGCCAACTATTCAAACCATGTTCAAATAAAGCAAACACCATGCTATAACCAATCCAGCTGTTTATGCACCTCACTTCCATTTTCTATATGTCAGGTGTTTGTTTGTTTGTTTGTTTTCTGTCCATAAATAGCATCCAACAACATGGCAGCCTGTAGCTTCTCTGAACCTATTCTGTTTCTGGGGGTTGCCCAATTTACATATTGTTCTGTGCTCAATTAAACTCTGTTAAATTGAATTTCTTTTAAGTTTTTCTTTTAACAGATGGTGTCACAAGTGAGATCAATGTAAAGCTTCTTATGATCCCCAGGGACATTGAGTGACCAAGTAAGATATCTGCTGAATGCATTGTGTCCATTGCTGTCTTGCAGCACCTGGAGATTGTAGGTTCTCTCTTGGATTCTAAAGCTTCATAGATTTGTGTTTTGAGTTATCCTAATTTGTTTGAGCAAATTTTTTATCTAAACTGGGTTTGGAAGTTGTGACAGAAAGTGGACTGGTTCCAGAAGACAATCGGATTGGGTAATTAACTGGAATGGATCCAGTTAGAGGGCTCAAGTATGTGACTGGGTCAGACAGAAACTGTCAGTGAATGGCAATACTAAAGAGGGTGTGAACTCAAGTTTTTGGAATCTTGCAGGGATTTTTGGGTTCTATGTTTCTTTTTTATGTGTGTGCACTTAGAAAAAAATTATTGGCCAAGTTAATAAATGATATCTGCAATCCAAAGCCAACATTTAACATAAAAACTGGATCCTTAATTTTGAAGAACTGAGTACTCTACCTTCCAGCTCTGCCTACATTTAGATGTATAAATATTAAGTCCTGGAAGCAGCAAGAACTTAAAAAAATGGGTAAAATCTTATGATTGATAACTTAAAATTGCAGTGAAATGACAAAATGAATAATCCTGCACTTTAAGAAGTGAACTTAAAAATTAGTACCTCAATATTAGGTTCATCTGAGATGCCTATTGATGTTTAGAAGTTTCTAAAAAGATGTCAGTATTATTATTGCATTTTTCGAAAGGATTTAGGAAGGCAAATGAAAAACCTAAGTGACTAAATGATTAGAAAAACTGAATCTGCTAACCTTTTGGTTAAGTTACTATCCTACACAAAAGGCTAAGAGAAAGCTGAATAAAGTGTTTACAAAAGGTATTCCCTCAGCTAAAGTGGACTTGCTTCTTTTTCAGAGGTATTAATGCTGAATCCATGTATACAGAATTCTTTATTTGCCCTGTTAGTGGGCTCTATCTTAACTTCAGTAATTTTAGCTAAGAAATAGAATATAAGTTTAAAAGACCACCTACTGAAATAAAACTAGTCTTCAAAATCCAATTTTCTAGCATTTCATCGCCTACTTTGAAACCCTTTTATAAAATAAACTTACATCTATAAAAGAAGTCATCATTTGTAAGGGATTTTGTTAAAAAATTATTTCTACTTTTTGTGGATTATAAAGATTTGAGCATTGTACACCGGGAGGAGAGGAAAGATTGAGTCAGTAGAAATTCTTAAGCATTGCTTTAAATGTATGTAACAAGCCTTACCTTTGTTTAATATGTTTGTCTGGCTATCTTGTCTTAACTGGGCCTTTATCTGCACCCTCCTTTCTTGGTTTAGGAAAAAAAAAATGTTAATATTTAGTGCTGCAGTCTCATCTCTGTGTTTTGAGATACACATTTCCTACCTAATTTTCACTAAAAGTCATCCTTTTAGAAGTTCAGATTTAGGGTTGCCTAGCTAACAGTTGCTTAGGACAATACAACAGGTAATTGGAAAACTGATAGTATAAATTTAGAAAACAAAGACTATTTGGAAGCTGACAAATGAAAAATCTTAATGACAGCGGAAAGATCTGCTGCAGTCCTGTGTCTGTATGCCTATATGTATTATGTGTATGTGATATTTCTCTGTGATGTGTTTGGTAAATGAGGCTAGTTTTGAATTTTTTTGTAAAATAAAGTAGGAATGGCTTCAGAATTATCAGTATTACATATAATTTAGACATTTTTTGTCTGACATTGCTGGTCAGAAAAGTTTATGCTATCTTTGATACATATTTCAAAGTTATAAAACTGCTGCTTCTGTAATACTTTTGACATTTACTTGATTTGTCTGAGCTAAATTCTAAAGCCTGGGTGCTGATCTCCAGTGATTCGCCTGCCTTAGCCTCCCAAAGCGCTAGGATTACAGGCATGTGCCACGGCACCCGGCCTCTCAGGTGTTTGATGGCTTAGAAAACTGAGTTTGTTTCTAACAACAAAAAAAAATTTTGCTTTAAAAAATGTTTTAAATACCACTTTGGCTAAATGATTGACTGTTTATTTTACAGTGGCTTGTAATCTTATTTTGATCAAGTGTTTTACACCTTTGACATATTTGATAAGCTTCTCAAATTCAAATTGCAAATTTTAAAATTAAGCCTTTTTAACATCTAACTTTTAGATGTGACAAATGGCCTCTAAAACATACAAAAGAAAATTAATTTTTATTTTATTAATAATTTTATACATTAAAATATTATTTTGTATGTTAAATTATGTGGGAAGCATTTTCAAATAAATAACTTTAAATATTTGAGTTATATTTTTATAGATATGTTATTAATATGTGCTCCAAACTGTATAAGGTTCCTAAGATTCTGGTATGTCATGGCATATGTTATCAGTTATAATTATGGCTATCATGTTAAATTATTGTAGGCTACAGAAATAACAAAATTGCATCTATAGCCATCACCATATTCAGTCTTCTCCATAGTTAACTGCTTATTTCTGAAGCATTTTCTGAAAGCTCTTTATAGGCAAGTAAAGTCCTCAAGTGTGTACCTTCAAGGAGGTTCATAAAAACGATGAAAAGGACTCTGACAAGCACTCCTGAATACAGGTTTCTAATAAATTTAAAATTGTATCTCTTAGACTGGGTAAGAATTTCCAGAAATCTAATGAAGAGATTGACTCATATATAAAACTGCTAACCCAAGTAGGACAACAATTAATTGAATACCACAGAAATACTTTGCCAGATGTTTATGCTAAATCAGCCAGTACTGAAATTGACAAGATATACAATTAGAATGAATTCAGTGGCCCAGGTCAAATTACCTATGGTAACCCATTTAATAAGTATCATGCATGTGAACTGGAGAAAAAAATAATGGTATTTAAGAGGATATAAATCCAGTGTTAAGCATGCATTCATAGAGGGCCTGGAAGGCTGCTTGGTCTTTCCTTAGTCCTTAAAGTTTCTATTATTAAAAACTCTGCACTTTGTAGCATATCATGGAAGACGTAAAATGATCTAAGTCTTAGATAGATAGATGGATAGATGGATAGATCAATAGATAGATAGATAGATAGATAGATAGATAGATAGATAGATAGATAGGTATAGATAGACAGATAGATGATAGATCAGGGTGTGTGTGTGTGTGTGTGTGTGTGTGTGTTGTGTGTAGTGACTGTTCTAAACTGCTAAAATGGTTTATCACCAATGTTTGGTTTGTCCACCTTACAATCCTAGGAAGACAATCAAAACTTTGGGTGTATTGCTACTATTTGCTGTACCATTTGAAAATTTATAGAGGGATTTCATTCAATTGGTATTTTCAATGCGTGTTTTCTGGTTATTTAAAAGCTTTCCTATGCAAGAAAGCCAATACTATAACAGTAACTAAAAGTTTATTAGGAAATGTGTTTTCCTCATGGGGCATTCCTGGAGAAATCCCCAGCAATAGAGCTATTTGTTTCACTGGACAACTTGTAAAACAATTAAATAAGGTATTACAGATTCAATAGCATTAGGCAAATCTAACTGAATTGACTGGATTGCCTTGACCAAAGATGTTTCAGATTGGTGACAATCGGATCCACTTCCAGGAGAAAACGTAAGTTGACTCCTTATAAAACACTCACTGGAAGGTCTTTGACCCTAATAATAAAACTTCATGTATCTTCCACTCCTAAACTCTGACATAACTAAATGCTGTTAGACTTTAATGCATTATGCCAAAATGAATTTTTGCCAGGTAAAGAAAGCATTTCATGATCCACCCACTGAAGACAATCAAACCCTTCATGATCTAAAACCTGGAGATTGGGTCTTCTGTAAATGATGTAAAAGAAAGACTGTCCTTGCTGCCCACACTGCAGCAAAATGCCAGAACCTTGGGCCATAGGTTCTCTCACAACTCAGAAGGACCCTGTCAGATTCTTGAACTGTACACCCATTAGAAACCTTAAGGTAAAGCTAGCCAAGGAAGTTTCTCCCGAGAGGCTAACAGCCTCCTAGATGTGGACAGCTTCCCAATATTATGAAGCAAGACTTTTCTGCCATCATGAGACTCTTAACTCTCTCTCTCTTTTTTTTTTTCTTACCGCTCTATGAACAATAGAACTGGAAAAAGAGCCTTGTGTACTCTCGTAGGGTACACCTTTAATTGTGGTAGATTTTACAGTCAACTTTATACATAGACAACCTTACGTCTCTCTTTTCTTTTTAAATTTAAGTTCCAGGATACCTGTGCAGAATGTGCAGGTTTGTTACACAGGTATACATATGTAATAGTTGTTTGCTGCACCTATCAACCCATCATCTAGGTTTTAAGCCCTGCATGCATTAGGTATTTGTCCTAATGCTCTCCCTCCCCTTGCCCCCAACACCCTGACAGGCCCCAGCGTGTGATGGTCCCCTCCCCGTGTCCATGAGTTCTTGTTGTTCAACTCCCACTTATGAGTGAGAATATGCAGTGTTTGGTTGTCTGTTCTTGTGTTAGTTTGCTGAGGATGATCGCTTCCAGCTTCATCCATGTGCCTACAAAGGACACGATCTTATTCTCATTTATGACTGCAGAGTAATCCATGGTGTATATGTGCCACATTTTCTTTATCCAGTCTATCTTTGATAGGCATCTGGGTTAGTTCCCTGTCTTTGCTATTGACAGACAATTTGACTTCCTCTCTTCTTATTTGAATGCCATTTATTTCTTTCTCTTGCCTGATTGCCCTGGCCATAACTTCCAATACTATGTTGAGTAGGAGTGGTGAGAGGGCATCCTTGTCTTGTGCCAGTTTTCAAAGAAAATGCTTTCTGTTTTTGCCCATTCAGTATGATATTGGTTATGGGTCTGTCATAGTTTTTATTATTTTGATATATGTTCCATCAATACCTAGCTTATTGAGAGTTTTTAGCATGAAGCAATGTTGAATTTTATTGAAGGCCTTTTCTGCATCTATTTAGATAATCATTTTTTTTTCATTGATTCTATTATGTGGTGGATTATGTTTATTGATTTGCGTATGTTGAATCAGCTTTGCATCCCAAGGATGAAGCCGACTTGATGGTGGTGCATACATTTTTTGATGTGCTGCTGGATTTGGTTTGACAGTGTTTTATTGAGGATTTTTGCATCAATGTTCATCAGGGATATTGGCCTGAAGCTTTCATTTTTTGTTGTGTCTCTGCCAAGTTTTGGTATCAGGATGATACCAGCCTCATAAAATGAGTTAGGGAGGAGTCCCTCCTTTTCAATTGTTTGGAATAGTTTCAGATGGAACGGTACTAGCTCCTCTTTGTACCTCCGGTAGAATACGGGTGTAAATCCATCTAGTCCTGGGCCTTTTCTGGCAAACTTATGTCTTGATGGATAGAAGACAAAGGGTCAGAGTGAGTGAGATTTTTAATGGTACCTTTGCTACTCCATAATCACTCAGAAGCAGAACATGAGTCCACCCCTCTTAACCTACATCATAGGGTAAAGCAAACTTTTCCAGGAAGTCTTCACCTTTCTTTATGGGCATCATTTGCTAGGTCTATTTTTCCATGGGTTAGAGTAAATGAAGCAATGATTAGAAATGTGTCTCTTATAATAGGCTCTATAGCAGATTCTACAATAAGGGCTATGACTACAGAGCAGATTTTTAAACATTATCTTGCTAATGTTGTGCTAGATATTAAAATTTCTCCTGATTACCTGTGGCTGAATAGGAAAAAATCTGACACTTCTTGATGCATGTGGATAAATACTTTAGGCACTATAAAGACTCAGGTGCATGGAATTGGCAAACAGGTTCCTAGTTAAAACAAGACGACTTTTTTCTGGCTCATTCTTCGATCTATTTGATTTTAGGTGGTTTGGTTACTGCAGTGCTAAGGAGCATATTCTGAACTCTTGATATTATGTCCCACATAATGGTAGTAGTAGTCTCCCTGTCACACTGTATTATCTCTAAAGTTTTAAATGTTTGCATGCAGCCATCTGTAGAATACCAAATGGTTTCTCTTTGACTGGAATAAAGTTCTATTTCCCAGTAGGATTTGAAACCAAATAAATCCATTTATAATAGTAACAGAGTAACACCAATGCCAAAATTGAGAGATTAACCAAAAGAGAAAGAAAAAAAAAAAAAGAAAAAGTTAAATTAAAGCTGCTCCCTTACATATTTTAACTTTAGCCTAAAGGTTTCTCCATATATAATGGACTGTAACCTATTTGAATATGTAAACAGACTAAAACCTAATTTTGTATCAGTAACAGAGTTGCAGCCAACTATTAAAACCATGTTCAAATAAGGCAAACACTGAGCTGTAACCAATCCTGCGGTTTCTGTACCTCACATCCATTTTCTATATGTCACTTTCCTTTTACTGTCCATAAATATTATCTAACCCTGTGGTAGCCCTGGCATCACTCTGAACCTATTTTTGCTTGAGAGGCTGCCAGATTCTCAAATCATTCTTTGCTCAGTTAAACTTCATTAAATTGAATTTGTTTAAATTTTTTTTTAACAATTACTACAAACTAATTAACATAATTATGCCAGATTTTGCTTGGCTTGATAAACCAAAGAGTTGCATTCAGGAAATACTACACAATCTAAGTAGTCATTAATTTTTATGATTTTTTTTTAATGTTTCAAATGACGTTATAATTTTTTTTTTCCCAGAGTATAATATTTTATCCTATTCATTCTTCCCAGTATTTATTTTCTTAAAAGGTATCTCTTAGATGGTTATTAGCTACATTGTTACCATGAAACACAATTAATTTTACTATCAACTTGCAATAAAGGTGGCGTACATCACTGGTATTTTCCTGATTTGTGTCAATGAAATTTATTTTAAACTAAACTGACATAGAATGAAATAATTAACATTTAACACATATGCCAAATAAAGTCCATCCTACAAAAATCTAATATCTTATAGGTGCAGAAATAATGGAAGACAAATACAAGAAAATGCTCCAATTTACAGAAAGAGAGAGAGGATGTCTCTATGTAATAATTTAAATTTTTTTAATTAGAAATATCTCAGGCAATAAGTTAACAAGAATTCATGTTATATTGACTGAGACCAAAACACTATGGAGGAAGAAAATTATAAATTATCCTTTTTCACTAAAGTAAATAGGCAGGGTTAAGAGAAAATAATAATCAAAAACAATTTTAATGTACCCAATTTAAATCAGATATAATGTTTAAAACAGAAATGTTTGTGGTTACAAAGACTTTGATATGAAGCTTTAATCTACAATAACCTGTATTTCTGTCAATTCTACTTATCAAAAAAACGCTTGTTTATTTTAGTGGCAAATGAGATATTTAAGGACCAGAGAGCCACTGACTTGTAATAAAGAAGTCATTTTTGTCTTCTAAATTTCAGTAAAAAAGGAGAGATTTTCATTTTCAGTTGGGAGATACAGATAGAAAAAATGAATATCCCTTCAACAGTTACAACATCAAAAAGCTAGACAAACTGTAAGTTAGGAACATTTACTGAACCTATCAAAAACGTGAAACCAACACATTACTCAAAATCTGGAGAGAGATAGTATCTTAGAGTGAAATAAAACCTTAGCAATTGCTAAGGTGGGGCAGCAGGGTCACAACAGGTAAACTAGTAGGAAGATCAACTTACGGATTTTTAAGAAGTTGCTATAGGCTGAGTATGAGCTAGTGTGAGAGTATGAGCTAGTGTGAGAAAGAAGTTTAGGGCTGTAAATATAGACAGTTGACACCCTCTTGCAGACTTTTCTTGCAGAACCTCACCAGGAGTTCATAGGAAGGAATGGGAAGAATCTGCAGGAAGCTTTCTACCTGAACGTTCCAGGGAAAGATTACAGTAGTTACTGATCTCCATATCTCCTCTACGAAACAATGATCCTAACCTACAAGGGACAAGAGCAACAAAAACCATTATTTCTGAAACTGAGGGAAACTCATTGCAGCTTGGGACGAATACAGAAAAATAAAGGCTCTGCTCTTGGAGGAAGAACAGAAATATGTGTTAAAACAAGCACAACAGCTTCAGGAGGAGCAACAGCTCCTCTAAATGCCCCGTCCTCAAGACACAGGGACATAGACGCTGCCTAATAAAGAGGTTTAATCGGAGCCTAAAAGAGTATTTTACTCGCCTGCCATCCCTCCTCACTGTAGCAGGACAAACCGCAGACAAAACCCCTCAGACACCGAGATAGTGAAGGGAGTGGCTTTAATCAGTCGGGAGTATCCACAGGCTAGCGTCTTAAAAGCTGAGCTCATCAGGTGCTCAGCTTCTGTCCCTCTTAAGCGCTCTCAACTCGAAGGGTGTCCACGTGAGAGGGTCGTGATCGATTGAGCAAGCCAGGGGGTACATGCGGGGGTACGTGACAGGGCTGCAAGCACCGGTGGTCAGAGTGAAACAGAACAGGAGGTTTCACAATGTCCTTCCATACAATGTCTGGGATCTACAGATAACAACAGTTCCTAGGTCAGGGGTCGATCTTTAACTACTAGGCTTAGGTCAGGCAGGCCCAGTCCTGGTTTCAGGTCTGGTTCCTTGGTTTCGGGTCTGGTTCCTAGGCGCCGGGCTACCTACCTTTAGTTTTGCTTCTCTTTCCTTTTCTGAGTATAAAACAATATAAAACAACAGGAGAGGGTCTCTCTCTCCCCTCATCACAACTAGTCTGATTATCCAGTAATCATAATAATGCGGACTCCTCTTTTCCACCTGAGATACAACGAACTGGAGTCAGTGTCTCTCCCACAAGGAAAACCTGAAAAACCCACTGCCAGAGAAATACCGAACAACACAACTTAGACAGAAAAGAAAAACTTTAAGACTATTGCAACGGCAAAAATAAATTGAATGCAACTCCACTGAAACAAAAGGTGGGAGAGCCTTGGGCACTGGGACGAGCTAGTGGAAAGATACTGAAAAACATTAGCAGAGAGGTTGGTGTCTCAGTCTGCTCAAGCTTCTGTAGCAAAATATAGAGTACATGGCTTAAACAACAGACATTTGTTTCTCACATTTTTGGAGACTGAGAAGTCCAAGATCAAGGTTCCAACTGAATAGGTTCCTTCTTCCTGGCTTGTTAAGGACACTAATCCCATAATGATGGCCCTGCCCTCTTGTTCTCACCTAAGTCTTATTATCTTTTCAAGGCCATTCGTCCAAATAGAAACACACTGGGTGCGTCAGCTTTAAACAGCAGAGACAGGTTCTCCAAAGAAAGAGTTTATTTAGGATTATCAGAGGATTGCCATTCAAGATATGCATGATATGTTTAAACCACAGGCTTATCCAAGAGGGTTGGAATGGGGAAAAAAAAAATATATATATATATATAAATTAAAGGAGATAAGGAGATCAGGTCATGTAAGCTGTTTTGAAATAAAGGTCATTGGTTACAGGGGCTTCTTGCCAAGAGTTGGCTTTGGCTAATTAGCAGAGGTAGCCACTGTTAGACAAATGTTGTTGTGCAAATGGCTTCTCTGGAATACTAAGTTTTTAAGGAGTTCCTTCCATAGTTGTTGTCATGGAGATACACACAGTAATTTCTTTTGATAAGTCCTGTTACAGGCATTCCGGCATGAGGGTTCCTTCTTTATGGCCTGACAGCTCCATTTTGTTGAGTTTGACATAAGTGACTTCATTTTGATATTGATACTTTTTTTTTTTTTTTTTTTGGTAACTTCGACACGGGTTAGGGTTTCAATATATGAATTTTGGTGGGGACACAAACATGCAGTCCATAAGTTAGTTGACAATCTGTGTTTGCTAACTGGTGAAGTTAGGCCTTACATGGAGACTCTATGTTTTTTGATTTACATTTCTAAGGAAGGAATAACTTGAGAAAGACATTCCTGAGTGGTAAACCAGGAAAAAGACTGGGAGAAAAGATTTGTATCTCAAAGGGGAAGAGAGAGAATTTAAAATAGTAAGTTTTCTAATGTAAATGCTCTAAGCATAGGGAGACCAGGAGACTATAATCAGAAAGAAATCTGTCTAAAGTTTATTCAAGCTGAGGGAAGAGTTAAGGCCATTTTGGTCACTACCAATAAACAAATTAATTAGCAATAACCTTTCCTTGAACAAATCAGAGAACTGAAGATGCAGAGCAAACTTGAAACCTGAAATCAATCAGGAGAGAGACAGACTCCCAGAGGGAGAAGAGAGATGGCTGGATTTGCTCACTAGGGGCAGATCCCCACACAAAGCAGTTAGAAGATTACTATGAGATTGGGAAGCCCCTGGGGCCCACAGACAGAAGGGTATGTATTTGCATCCTCTTGCAGGCTGAATCTCATGGTGTCCTGACTGAGAAGATCAAAGACAACCCCAAAAGCTCATTGTGTGCTGGCTGAGGGTGGGAAACAACAGCCACGTGGAAAGCCAGGCAGCAGACCCTCATCTCCACCTCCACTAGGGAAAGGAGACAATCAGCAGGGAAAAGAGACAATCAGCAGGGAAAAAGTAACATCCAAACCTATAGACTGAGGACACTATGGGAGGATAACAGAAGTCACCATGGGAATTTCACAAAGACCCAGCTCCCCTGCCTTCCCGAGGGAAAACAAAATCTAATCGTTAGGGAGAAGTTTATTGAAAGCTACAGCCTGAGGACTTTGGGGAAGGGAACAGAAGCTAGAACGGAAATTTCACACAGACCCAACTACCGTTATCTATATTATGAAACAGGAAGCTTAATCAGCAGGTGGGAGGTCATCGAAACTGTAATGAGAGGGCACTGATGGAAAATCCCTGCAGCTGAGAGGGGCACAGAGGAATTTTATTTTATTTTATCTTTTTAAGAAAGAAAATAAAAGAGAGAGAAGAAAATTCAAAAGACAAAAATAAAAAAATAAATAAAAATAAATAAAGCGCTCCAGCCCTGGAGTAGAGGCAGAGATACAAGCTAAGTCCAGCATTATATCCAGAGGGAAGGCAGGA
>NW_012102465.1:4843648-4866280 GCF_000951045.1 Mandrillus leucophaeus | reverse complement strand
TAAGAATTACAGTAGACCACTTATTCAAATCATGCAAGCAAGATGAGAGTTGAGTAACATTTTTAAAGTGCTAGAAAAAAATAAATACATTAGTCTCCCATTATCCATGGGGAATACATTCTAAGTCCTCCTAAATGCCTAAAACTGAGGATTGTACAAAACATCATATGTACATTTTTTCCTACACGTACATAACTATAACAAAGTTTAGTTTATAAATTGCACACAGTAAGATAATAACTAATAATAAAATAGGACAAATATAACAATGTTCCAGATCTGGCTTGGTGGCTAGTGCCTGTAATCCCAGCACTTTGGGAGAACAACATGGGAGGATCACTTGAGCTCGGAAATTCAGTACCAGTCTGGGCACCATAGCAAGACTCGGTCTCTATAAATAATAAAAGAAAAGTTAGCCAGGTGTGGTGGCATGCACCTGTTTCAGCTACTTGGGAGGCTGAGGTGTGAGAATCACTTGAGCTCCAGTGGTCGAGGCTGCAATGAGTTGCGATCTTGCCACTGCACTCCAGCCTGTGTGACAGACTAAGAACTCATCTCAAACGAAAACAAAAACAAAAGCAAACTGACAAACAACAACAGCAACAACGAAAACTAATAATCCAGCATCACTACTCTTACGCTTTGGAGTCTTATTAATTAAAATAAGGATGATTTGAACAAAAGTATTGAGATGCCATGACAGTCAATCTGATAACCAAGATGACTACTAAGTGACAAATGGGTAGTGTATTTAGTATGGATGGACTCCACAAAAAGGCAATTCTCATGCCAGGCATGATGGGGCAGGAGGGTCTGAGATTTCATTGCCTAACTTCAAACAGACCACAATTTAAAATTTATGAATTGTTTATTTCTGAAACTTTCCATTTAATATTTTTGGACCACAGTTGACCACGGGTAATTGAAACTCCATAAAATTAAACTGTGGAGAAGGGGGTACTCCTGTAAATAAAATCTACCAAAGCTGACTTCTATGTCTTCTGAAAGTACCCTGCAAAAGTAAAAGGAAAAAAGATTTTCTCAGACAAATGAAACTAAGGGATTTATTTCTAGCAAAAACTGTACAGAAAGTATTAAAGGAAGTTCCTCAGGCAGGTGAAATATGGTATGTCGTATCTTGGATTAAAAAAAATGAAGAAGTTTAGAAAATGAATATATAAAGGAAGCATATTATTTTAAAAATGCGGTAAGTGTTCTAAAAAATATTGCTTAAGGCAATAAGAGTAGCTATGTATTGTGTGTTTTAGCCTATGTAAAAGGACAATGTATGTCAACAATGGTAAAACAGAACAATGGGGATGATATTGTTTTAAGGAATTTGCTGATAAATCTGCATAAGATTTTCTGAAAGTTTAGATTTCTTAAAAATCCACATTGTAAACCACAATGTTGTCATAAAAATATTAAAATAAGAGGAATAAATAATAAACAAATGAAAGAGATAAAACTAAATTATAAAAACATTCAGTTAAACCCATGGAAGAAAGAAAAACAAGGAAAAATACAAAAGAGCTAGCAAGATGGTAGATTGTAATCTAATTCTATCCATAATACTTTTAAATGTAAATGTTTTAAATAAGTCAACTAGAAATCAAAATTATCCAACTGAGTAAAAGAGCAAGACCAAACTACATACTACCTACAAGAAACCATTTAAAGACAAGCTTAGTTTATAAATAAAAAGCTAGGAAAACATGTCAAACAAATACTAATCAAAAGAGTTGGAATACTAATAGTAATTTCTAAAATATCACACTTTGAACAAGAAATATTAATTGGGATAAAGAGGGACATTATATAATGATGAAGAGGTAAATCATCCTAGGACATGTGTGACCTAAATTGCAACATAAACTGCTCTGCCCCAATGGATGTGGATAGCTGTCAGCATCATCATTACAAGAATAAACATTCTTCTCAAGTGTGAATGAGATATTTACCACAGTAGATTATAGTCTGGACTATAAAACAAACCCTATTAAGTTTAAAAGAATACATATCGTAAAAAGTATGTTCTCATACTACAGTGGAATTAAACTTAAAATCAGTAACAGAAAGATAACTGAAAAATCTTCAAGTACCTGCAAATTAAAAACATGCTTCCAAAAAATCTGAGTCTAAAATTAAATTCAAAGAGATTTTATAAAACATTTGGGACCAAATGAAAGTGAAAATGCAATGTATTAAATTTTGTGGAAAACTTAATTAATTAATTAATTAATTTGAGACAGTGTCTCGTTCTGTCGCCCAGGCTGGAATGTGGTGGCGCGATCTTGACTCACTGCAAGCTCCGCCTCCCGGGTTCACGCCATTCTCCTGCCTCAGCCTCCCAAGTAGCTGGGACTACAGGCGCCCGCCACCACGCCCAGCTAATTTTTTTTTTGCATTTTTTAGTAGAGACGGGTTTTCACTGTGTTAGCCAGGATGGTCTTGATCTCCTGACCTCGTGATCCTCCCACTTTGGCCTCCCAAAGTGCAGGGATTACAGGCGTGAGCCACCGTGGAAAATTTAATTTAAATTTAATTTAAAAACTGCTGCAAAGGCAGTTTTTGTTTTTGTTTTTGTTTTTTTTCCCGGGGATGGTGGGGTGGGAAATTACGGCATTAAACGCATGCATTAGGGATAAAGAAAATAAAAATCAGAAAACTAAGGTTCCATCTTGAACGACTACAGAAAGATGTTAGCAAAGTAATAATTTAACATCCCAACATTCCAGTGACAGTGACCAGTTACCAGAATAATTTTATTTGCTATTTTTATAAATCACAACTGTAAACCTATGCCTAATCAGCACCCTCCCTCGAACAATACCTATTACTTTTTCATAGTCATAAACAAATTAAATAACAATAAAAATGTCAATGTCATTTGTTTTAGAATTTCAAATTATAGAAGGCAAGTGGAATTTTTTAGTACAAATTTAACAACATAGAATATGATTTATTAGAAAAGCTCAAGATTCAAGTTCTCTACTGCTGATGGAGGAAAGGCAACATCAGATTGAAAACATGGACCTTTCCTTTTCATCTCTCTTCACATTCATTCCAATATTATATTTGCCCTTCCATCTTACAAGCAGCCTCTACTAATCTATTTTTAGAGAAGCAGCTGGCCGATATTTTATGTCTGGAGACTCATGAAGTATCTATGGTGTTTCCAGGGGGAAAAAAAAAAAAAAAAAGACAATTTTTAAGAAAGCATTCGCTAAGTTTGTTTACCAGGTGGCAACTGTTTAACAAATCAAAGTTTTGAGATAGAAAAAAACAAATGAAGATTTAGAGGTGAACGGTTTTCCAAAAACTAATGATAACAGTCTCATAAGCATTTGGATACATTCACAAATATAATATACTGTTTGAAGTTGTCTTTCTACGAAAGTTTACATGCTGGGAAATCATGAGTCTCATGCTAGAACATAGAAATTTTCTAAGATTATGGCAAATCTCTGGATTGTGTCTAGTTTGTCATTCTACCATCTGTTTAACATGGATTTATTACTGGTTATTGGCTTGGAGTAAGTAATCTTTAAATTCTCTATTCAGTTTGAACAGTGATCCATAAAGTTTCATCCACAGAGCCTCTGCAGGACTTCCATGACTCAGTCAGCACCATGCTTAATACAAATTCAAAGCAAAAAACAAAAAAAAAACAAAAAAGATTTATATCCAGCTGTGGCCAAATTGTAGCTCATAGCTTAAAGTTATCCTTCTATGAATCCAATATTGCAAAGAGAACAGCTGTCTGGGCAATGCTACACTTTTCTTATTAACCATGCAGAGATAAAAGCTGCCAGAGAGGAGGTTTCTTTCTTAAAGTAATGCCAGACTACAGAACTGAGGTTAATTTACTTAAATTGCAAATGGTGCGTAGAACATTAGATTCCATGTAGTCTGATAATAGGATCTAAATTATTGTTGATACTCCCAGAGGGTATCATCCCTAATGGTCCAAACAGTTATGAAGTTTTAAGATGCTATAATTAAATTACTTTTATATTTTTTCTTTTGTATTTTACCCTGTAGTATGCGTGCATGTAACAGCAGGCTTCCATTTGTCCTAAAGCCTGCTATGTAGGTCTGTCTGTATTTGTGGAGGACTGTATCCTTCCTGTACATTTTATTATATTTAGGTGCCCATATGATCTCTGAGATTGTGAACTGAGATATACTTCTAGACAAAACAATATTGAAATCCAAAGCAAAAATATCAACAGTGACAGAATTATTACTATATCTGATGATAGACCTTTGGCGAAACATATGGAGCTGTAAACATCAAAGATAGTCAGAGGATGGTAAAAGGCATGGAAGAATTTCACATCCAACTATCTATTTGGTATCTGTTTCTACTTGGGGTTTTGAAAAAAATCTCAAGTGTAATACATCCAAAACAATGCTTCTGATTTTCAAGGTTGAAAATGGTTCCACCGACCCTCATGATTCAGGTAATTCCTTATACCCCCACCACTACTTCTTTATAGTTTTATTACATCTATCTCTAGCATAGATTTGGGTTCAGAAAATCTCTACTGATCTCTGTTTATATTTTCAGTCACCCAAACCACCATTATCTGTTATTCCAAACTTGTCTTCATTCTTTCAAGTTATTTTATCTTCCTTGACATTATTTTAAACTTTTCTAATACATTCTTCACAGAACAATTGGAGTAATTTATGAAAAGAAAAACAACACAAAACAACAACAACAAAAAATGCTAAGAATCTAGTTTCCTCACTAAAAATGTGGCAATGACTTATCATTAATAAAACCCAAAGTCATTATGGTTTCTGTTTTTCTCTCCAACCTCATCTAATACCACATTTTATTTTTTCCCTACTATACTCCTAAAACTAGCAGATTGTCTTTTCTTTGAACATGTCAATAACTTTTTAAATTTAGGGCATTTGCATATTGTTTTCTTTAATTCTGTCATTCTTCCTCTACCTCTATAAATGTTGTCTAATTTTTCTCCTGGTTTATATAACCTAATCTGTTTCCTCCTGAAAATAATACAAACTTTATTCAAACTGGCCTATAAAATAGCAGGATCTATTGGCCCTTATACTAAAAGTCCAGATGAAATGCAGACTTCAGATTTCTTTAATTAAATAGTGCCAGCTCTATTTCTCTGGATTAGCTAAGAGTTACTTCTGTGAGGTGGCTTTGATCTCAGAATGTACAGAAATGGTGACACTTCCAGGCTGCATAGACATGTACCATATCATCATATGTAACAGGGAGGTAATTTTCTCATTTTTGTTTGTTTGTTTGTTTTGTTTTGTTTGAGACCAAGTTTCACTCTTGATGCCCAGGCTGAAGTGCAATGGTGCCATCTCGGCTCATTGCAACCTCTGCCTCTCGGGTTCAAGCAGTTCTCCTGCCTCAGCCTCCCGAGTAGCTGGGATTACAGGTGCCCACCACCACGCCCCAGCTACTTTTTTGTATTTGTAGTAGAGACGGGTTTTCACCATGTTGGCCAGGCTGGTCGCGATCTCCTGACCTCAGGTGATACACCTGCCTCAGCCTTCCAAAGTGTTGGAATTATAGGCATGAGCCACCGCACCTGGCCTCTTATGTTTATATGTTAAGATTACATTTTTAAAAAAATTTCTTCAGAAAAGCAACCTCACTTTTCAAAGTTAGAGTTCACAGTCATCCCTGAATCAACAGCTGTCGAATGGAAAATATTCAGAAAGTGTTTTAATTAGTCCTGTATCACCTGCCTCATTTCTAGGTGCTGTTAGTATCTCTCAAAACAGATAAGTTGTGGTTATGCAAATAAAAATCAGTGTCGCTTCCAAATGAGAGAAGTTATCTATCTACAATATCCTCTTCAAGAACTCAGTTCAAATATCATTTTCAAAAATATCATCTGTAATCATACTATCTAAATTAGCTTCTATCGGTAACTTTCTATCCCATCGTTACTGATTTTCTTCTGTGTGCTTATCACAATCGATAATAGTGTTGCATATTATACTTTAATTTGTTGATTGCTTATATCTTCTATTGCTATAAAAGGTGCATGAAAATGAAGACTTTGTGATGTTACTTTTGTTGAATTCCACAACTAGTTCAGTGCCTGTATATCTCACACTTGTTAAGAGTATAATAATAAAAAATGTTATTATTATTATTATAACGTTTACATTCAGGATTACATGTGCAGGTTTGTTACCTAGGTAAAATGTGTGTCTCAGGGGTTTGGTGTACAGGTTATTTCATCAACCAGGTAATTAGCACACTACCTCACAGGTAGTTGTTTTATCCTTTCCTTTCTCCCACCCTCCACCTTCAAGTAATCCCCGATGTCTATTGTTTCTCTCTGTTTCCACGTGTTCTCATTGTTTAGCTCCCACTTAGAAATGAGAATATGTGATTTAGTTTTCTATTTATGCGTTAGTTTGCTTAGGATAATGAACTGCAGCTCCGTCTGTGTTTGCTGCAAAGGACATTATCTAGTTAATTTTTGTGGCTGGCTGGTATTCCATTATATATATACACATTATATTTTTTATTTTGTATATATTTATATATATTTATATATTTTATGATATATATGAATGGATATATATATATACATATATCACATTTTCTTTATCCAGTGTACTGTTGATGGGCATTTAAGCTGGATCCATGTCTTTGCTATTGCAAATAGTGCTTCAGTGAATATACATGTGCACGTGTCCTTATGGTAGAAAGATTTATATTTATATTTCTTTCAGTATATATCCAATAATGAAATTGCTGGGTCAAATGGCAATTCTGTTTTATGTTCATTGAGAAATCACCAAACAACTTTCCACAATGGCTGAATTACTTTATATTTCTACCAGCAATGTATAAACATCCCCTTTTCTCTCCAAACTTGCCAGCCTCTGTTATTTTTTGAGTTTTTAGTAATAGCCATTTTGACTGGTATGAGATGGTATTTCATTGTGATTTTGATTTGCATTTATCTAATGGTTAATAACTCTGAGTATGCTTTTCATGCTTATTGGTCACATGTATGTCTTTGTTTGAAGTATCTGTTCATGTCCTTTGCTAGCTTTTAATGGGATTGTTTTTGTTTGTAAATTAGTTTACATTGCTTGTAGATGTTATATACAGACCTTTGTCGGATGCATACATTGCAGATGTTTTCTCCCATTATGTAAACTGTCTGTTTCCAGAATGGGAGAAAACATCTGCAATGTATGCATCTGTTGATAGTTCCTTTTGCTGTGCAGAAGCTCTTTAGTTTATTTAGGTCTCCTTAGTCAATTTTTATTTTTTGTTGCGATTGCTTTTGGTGTCTACTTCATAAAATCTTTTCCAGTTCTGATATTCAGAATGATATTTCCTAGATTATCTTCCAGGATTTTTATAGTTTTAGGTTTTACGTGTAAGTCTTTAATCCATCTTGAATTGATTTTTGTATGTGGTGTAATGGAGGGATCCAGTTTCAATCTTATGCATATGGCTAGCCAGTTATCCCAGCATGAATTATTGAATAGGGACAAGTCTCCCCATTGCTTGTTGTCATTGACTTTGTCACAGATCAGATGATTATATGTGTGTGGAATTCTTTCTGGGTTGGTTCTATATTGTGTTCCATTGGTCTATGTGTTTGTTTTTGCACCAATTCCATGCTGCTTTGGTTACTGCAGCCTTATAGTATATTTTGAAGTCAAGTGACATAATGCCTTTCAGCTCTTTTCTTTTTGTTTATGATTGCCTTGACTATTAGGGCTCTTTTTTGTTTTATATAATTTTTTAATTTTTTTTTCTAATTCCATAAAGAATGTCATTGGTAGTTTGATAGGAATAGTATTAAATCTATAAATTGCTTAGGACAATGTGATCACTATAACAATATTGATTCTTCTTATCCATGAACATGGAATTTTTAAAATTCGTTTGTGTCAACTCTGATTCTTTTTTTTTTTTTTTTGAGATGGAGTCTCGCTTGTTGCCCAGGCTGGAGTGCAGTGGCATGATCTCGGCTCACTGCGAGCTCCGCCTCCCAGGTTCACGCCATTCTCCTGCCTCAGCCTCCCGAATAGCTGGGACTACAGGCGCCCACCACCACACCCGGCTAATTTTTTGTATTTTTAGTAGAGACAGGGTTTCACTGTGTTAGCCAGGATGGTCTCGATCCCCTGACCTCATGATCTGCCCGCCTCAGCCTCCCAAAGTGCTGGGATTACAGGCGTGAGCCACCGCGCCCGGCAATTCTGATTCTTTTGAGTGGTGTTTGTAATTCTCAGTGTAGAGCTCTTTCACCTCCCTGGTTATCTGTATTCCTAGATATTTTATTATTTTTGTGGCAGTTGTGAATGGGATTGTTCTCAGCTTGGATGTTGTTGGTGTATATGAGTACTACTGATTTTTGCAAATTGATTTTGTATTCTGAAACGTCGCTGAAGTTGTTTATCAGATCAAGATCTGGAGCAGAGACAATAAGGTTTTCTCGGTATAGAATCATATTGTCTGCAAACAAGGATAGTTTGATTTTCTGTCTTCCTATTTGGATGTCTTATATTTCTTTCTCCTGCTTGATTGCTCTAGCCAGGACTTCCAGTACTATGTTGAATAAGAGTGGTGAGAGAGTGCATACTTGTCTTGTTCCAGTTTTCAAGGGGACTAATTCCAGTTTTTGTCCATTCAGTATGATGTTGACTGAGGGTTTTTCATAAATGGCCCTTAATATTTTGAAGAGTCTTTCTTCAATGCTTAGTTTGTTGAGTGCTTTTAACATGAAGGGATATGAAATGTTATTGAAAACCTTTTCTGCATCTATTGAAATAATCATGTGGTTTTTGTTTTTAGCTCTGTTTATGTGACAAATCACATTGATTGATTTGCATATGTTGAACCAAACTTGCATCCCAGGGATAACGTTTAGTTGATTATGGTGGATTAGTTTTTTGATGTGCTGCTGGATTTAGTTTACTAGTATTTTTTGAGAATTTTTGCATCTATGTTTATCAAGTTCATGGCCTAAAGTTTTCTTTTTTGTTGTGTGTTTTCCCAGTTTTGGTATCAGGATGATGCTGGCCTCATATAATGAGTCAGAAAGGATTCCATCAAGTTCATTTTTTTTTCCCAATAATTTCAGTAGAAATGATACCAGCTCTTTTTTATACATCTGGTAGAATTCAGCTGTGAATTTTACTGGTCCTGAACTTTTTTTTTGGATGAACAGGCTTTTATTACTAATTCAATTTTGGAACTTGTTACTGGTCTGTTAAGGGATTCAATTTCTTCCTGATTCAGTCTTGGAAGATAGTATATGTCCAAGAATGTATCTATTTCTTTTAGGTTTTCTAGCTTGTGTACATAGAGGTGTTCATAATATTCTCTGAAATGTTTTTGTATTACTGTGGGGTCAGTGGTAACATCCCATTTATCATTCCCATTTGTCATTTCCGATTGTATTTATTTGGATCTTCTTTTTTTTTTTTTTTTTTTTTTGTCTAGCTAGCAGTCTATCAATCTTATTAACTTTGTGAAAAAACAAAACAAAACAAAACAAACAAACAAACAAAAAACTCTGGGATTTGTGGACTTTTGGATGTTTTTTACATCTCACTTTCCTTCAGCTTTACTTTTTATCTTCTAGTAGATTTGGTGTTAGCTTGCTCTTATTTCTTTAGTTCGTTGAGTTGTCCTGTTAGGTTATTGATTTGAGATCTTCCTAACTTTTTGATGTAGGTGTTTAGTGCTATGAACTTCCCTGTTAACTTTGGCTTAGTTGTGTGCCAGAGATTCTGGTATGTTGTATCTTTATTTTCACTAATTTTAACGAATTTCTTGACTTCTGTCTTAATTTCATTATTTACTTGATAGTTATTCAAGAGCAGGTAGTTTATTTTCCAGGTAATTATATGGTTTTAAGCAATTTTCTCAGTATTGCTTTCTGTTTTCATTGTATGGTGGTTCCAGAGTGTGGTTGGTATGATTTTGTTTTGTTTTGTTTCTTAATATGTTGAGAATTGTTTTATGGCCAATGATGTTATTGATTTTAGTGTATGTGCCATATGCAGTTGAGAACAATGTATATTCTATTGTTTTGGGGTAGAATGTTCTGTAGATGTTTATTGGTCCATTTGGTACTGCTGTGTTCTTGTTCAGAATATCTTTGTTAGTCTTCTTCCTCATTGATCTGTCTAACAATTTCAGTGAGGTATTGAAGTCTCCCACCATTATTGTGTGGTTTCCAACTCTCTTCACAGGTCTCTAACTTGCTTTATGAATCTGGGTGTTCCTGTGTCTGGTATGTATATATGCAGGATAGTTAGGTCATCTTGTTGAACTGAGCCTTTTACCATTATGTAATGACATTCTTTGTCTTTTTTGATCTTTGCTGTTTTAAACTCTGTTTTGTCTGAAATTACCAAAGCTACCCCTGCTTTTTTCTATTTTCTGTTTGCTTGGCAGATTCTTCTATTCTTTGAGTCTATTGGTGTCATTGCATGTGAGATAGGTCTTCTGAAGACAGCATACTGTTGGGTCTTGTTTCTTTATCCAACTTGCCACTCTACCTTTTAATTGGAACATCTGTCCTGTTTACATTCAAAGCTAGTATTGATATATATGCAGATTTGTTTCTGTCATCATGTTGCTAGCTTGTTATTATGCAGACTTGTTTGTGTGGTTGTGTTAGAGCATCATTGGTCTATGTACTTAAGTTTGTTTTTGCAGTGGCTGATATCGGTCTTTTCTTTCCACATTTAACACTCCCTTCAGGATCTTTTGCAAGGCATGTTTGGTGGTAACAAAAATCCTTTACCATTTGCTTATCCAAAAAACGATCTTTTTTCTCTTTCACTTATAAAGCTTAGATTGGCTGGATATAAAAGTTTTTATTGTAATTTAATTTCTCTAAGAATGCTGAATATAGGCCCCCATTCTCTTCTGGCTTGTAGAGTTTTTGTTTTTGCTGAAAGGTTTACTGTTAGTCTGCTGGGGTTTCCTTTGCCCCCTTTCCCTAGCTGCCCTTAGCAGTTTTTTCTTTCATTCTGATCTTGAAGAATCCAATGACTATGTCTTGAGGATAGTCTACTTGTGTGGTATTTTGCAGGGGTTCTCTGTATTTCCTGAATTTGAATGTTGGTATCCTTAGCTACATTGGTGATATTTTCATTGATGATATCCTAATATATGTTTTCAAGTTGCTGGCTTTCTCCTCATTTTTTTTTAGGGTGTCAGTGAGTCATAGATTTAGTCTTTTTACATATTTCCACATTTCTCAGAAGTCTTCTTTATTCTTTTAATTTTTTTTTAAAAAAATTGTCTGACTTAGATTGGAGAACCATTCTTCAAGCTCTGAGATTCTTTCCTCAGCTTGATCTGTTCTGCTGTTAATATTTGCAATTGTATTATGGATTTCCTGTGGTGTGTTTTTCGGCTTTATCAGATCATGTTTGTTCTTTCTTATAATGGTCATTTTGTCTATCAGTTCACATATCATTTTAATGTAATCTTTAGGTTCTTTCATTTGGGTTTTGACATTCACTTGAATCTTGATGATCTTCTTTTCTATCCATAATCTGAGTTCTATTTTTGTCATTTCAGCCATTTTAGCCTGGTTAAGAACACTTATTGGGGAACTAGTGCAGTCATTTATCGGAAAGAAGACACTCTGGTTTTTTTCAGTTGCCAGATTATTTGCACTGCTTTCTTCACCTATGTGGGCTGATGCTCCTTTAGCTGCAATGAGATTTGAGTACAGTCAGTAGAATTCCTTTCTGGAAGTTTTCAGATGGCTGAGGTTTTTTGTAGGATCTTTAATTGTAGCTGAATTTTTAATCCTTGGCTTCACGGAGCAGGGAGGTGTATATTAGCAAAGTATTTTTGGTGTCGAAGTTTGGGCTGTGATCCAGTAGATTGTGTTTAAGCCTAAAAGCCAGTAGGTGTGGTCTTGCTTAGGCACATGTTCTTCTGTATTTCCTCATAATTGCAGCCATGCTCCCTCTCAGTGCTCTGAGAGACCCGGCTCCTCTCCCACTAGAGTGCTGGCTGCAGATCTCAACATGTACTCTTCGGATGTACACTGCACCTCTAAGGCAAACTCAGGCTTTATGTTCCCTCACTAGCTTGGAGACCGCAGGTGAAGGAAACTTGGTAGTGGTTGTGGTAGACGGCCTTTCATTTGTCTCTTGGGACTCTACCCCAGAGAGATGCGGAGCCATTGTCAATCAGTTTGATTGACCTGCAGTGGGACTTCTGTGCTGTAGGCCCAAGATGGGGGCACTGGGTGGTGATAAGCAGGGGGTTCCAGGGGGAGGGGTATATGTAGGACATAGACTGGTGTCTTCTCCTTAGGGCAACTGCAGCTTGTTCGAGGTGTTGTTAAAGCACTCAAGCTCTTTCTCCTTCCCTAGTCTGAGGACTGCAGTGGCAGTGGTGGAGGGTCATTTAGTTGCCTCCTCTGGTAGCTCCACCTCAAAGAAATGTAGGAGCCACTGCTACTGGGAATGTTCAGCCAGTGGGTAGGGCTACTACACTGCTGTCCCAAGCTATGGGGCCTGCTTAGCAAAAAGTGGGAGATTGGAGCTCACAGAGAAGAGAGACTGGGCTCCTCTCCATATGGTGGCTGCTGTGTGCTGGAGGTGCCATTATAGCGTTCAGGCCCTTTATTCCTTTCCCATCCTGCGGGCAATTAGGGCAGTACCACTGCAGCTGCAGTGGCAGAGGGGCTATAGTTTGTCTCTGGGGTTTCCTTCTCAGAGAAATGTAGAGGTACCTCCAACTGAAGTGTTCAGGAGGGGCAGACTAATTGTACTGGGGGCCCAGGTCAGGAAGTCCTGCCCAGTGAAAAGAAGCGAGAACTGGGACCCATGTGGAAAACAAAGCTTTTCCAAAGGGTGGCTGTTCTCTGCTGGGGATCCAAACCAGTCCCTAATCACCCTGCTGCCTCCAGAATCTGAGAGCAAAAGTGGTGAGGACTGCAAGACACAAAAAAGTGGCAACTTGTCTCTCCCTCCCAGGGAACTGCAGAGCTGCTCTCAGCCTAGGAAACCAGGTGAGCTGGTCTGGCCATGCTAAGGCCCGAGGCCAGAGGGCCTTTTCCTGCTAGGTGCATTGAAGGAAAGGTCTGCAGTTCATTAGTGCTCAGCCCCTGGATTTGGACCCTTTCCTGGGGGCATGCAAGGGGACATAACATCACCCATTTTCAGAGCTGCAGCTGTTAAAGTCGGGATGCCCTGAGATCAAAGGCTCCTAGGACTCTGCATTTGTCTTGGCGGGCCTCTGCCCAGACTTCATGTAGCTCTCCATGTCAGTTGAGAGGCCCAGTCTTTTGGGAGACGGGTTACAGGAGAATCTCCTGAGCCCAGAGTGGCAAAAGTCCATGGAAGAAATATAGATCTCCAGGGACTCTCACTCACCATTTCCCCATGGTGGTGGGGCCTTCCCGGGCTCAATGCCACTCTCTGGTGGGTGGCTCTCTTATCTCACTTCTCTCCATTCTTCATCATTCAATTGTTTTCTTGACAAATCCCAGTGTGTCCACCTGTATGTTCCAGTGGAAAAGCTAATGTCTGTCTTCTCTCCATGAGAGTGGCACACAGCAGCTTGCTGGAGGTGTGGTCAGCTATCTTGGATCCTCCATCCTATTTTTTTTAGTAAGTGTTGACGAGGATATGTGAAGATACAGATAAATTGGAACTCTTATACATCAGTGGATAAAATTTAGAATGGTCCAGCCCACGGAAAACAGTATGAAGATTCCTTAGAAAATTAAAAATCAAAACTATCGTATAATCCAGTGAGCCCATTTCTGGATATTTACCCCAAATCATTGAAATCAAGGTCTTAAAGATATATTTGCACTTCCATGTTCATTGTAGCATTATTCACATAGCCAGGATGTGGAAACAACCTAAATATTCTTAGAGAGATGAAAAAATAAAGTAAATATAGTATATTCACATCATGGAAAATATTAGGCTTTAAAAAGAAGGAAATCCTGCCATATATATGTGATGACATGGATAGATGTGAAGAACATTGTTAAGTTAAATAAGCCAGTCACATTAAGATAAATACTGCATGGTTTCAGTTATATGAGACATGTAAAACAGTCAAATTCATAGAGAAAAAGCAAGTACAATGGTGGTTGCCAGGGTCTAGAGGCAAGGGAATATGTGTAGCTGATGTTCAAAGGGTATAAAGTTTCAATTATAGAAAATGAGTAAGTTCTAGACATCTGCTCTACAATATTGCTGATATCATAGATAATACTGTAGAGTGCATTAAAAATAGATTGCATGTTAAGTGTTCATATCATGAGAAGAAAAAATAAATTATCTGAAAGGTCCGAAGCAAAAGGAAAATATTGTCAGGTGAGTATTTACAGAAGAATTCCAAAATCTTAATAATTATGGCTTTTAAGGTTGTTTAAAATTGGTACATTCTTAAATCCACAAAATGACACAATGCTATTTACTGATGGCAATAGTTCATTCTTAATGTCAGGAGTTATCTGAATATTTATGCAACTTAAATTTTCTTAACAATATAACTGAGGTTATGCTTTTGAGAAAAATATTCTTTCTGTGAAATACAAATGCTAATTCCTGTATAAAAATACGGTAAATAAAGAAATATATTACCCAAGAAATACTTCAAATGGCTCTGTTTTTTAAAACAAAACCACATAATATTTATCTAGTTTTGCTAAAAGATATAAAATAAAATAACACCAACGCCTAAACTAATTGCTCTGATTCACACCTATAACTCGGAGGAAAATGTCCTCAGGAATTCTCATACCCATTAAATAAATGAAACTTCTGTACAATTGTTTGAAAAAGTTATACTTTATTATTTCTAAAGAAAATAGTTCATTCTATTTCCAAAGCAAAGTCTACTGAAATAATGCATGAAAATTTTGAATTTTAAATATGGAGTAAGAAACCTTAAAAACCTATAATTAGTTTGTGGGATAAAGTGTTTTAGACAGAGTTAAAATCTAAGGAGATTTGCAGGTGTAATTTCTGTCATCATTTTAAAATCATTTATAAAACCTGAGGGAATGATTAAGATATAATAATAGATTACTAACCAATGTCCTAATTATACCTAAACTATATCTAACAATATCCTAATTATATCAAAACTGTAGCTAATATAGGCATGCCCAGAATTTATATACTTCAATTTTGTGTGGTCTGAAAGTTTTCACTTACCAACTCTCACATGAACAGGACAAAACTAGATAATAACAATGGTGACATTTGGTGTTTCAGGCAGTTGAAAAATGCATTCTTTTAACAGGTAAAAATAGAGCTCCTTTAGAAAAAGAACTGCTACTGTTTAGGACAATATGTTGATAAGATACATGGGAGTGGAAAGTAAGACTCTAAAAGCATTGACTGAAAGAAAAAAAAAATGAAGCAAAGGAGTTAGCTAAACTGCTCTTCATATGAAACTTATATTTAGATGGGAAATGGGAGAGCACAGAAAAAAATGTGTTTGGAGTTGGGGAGAAGAGGGTTTGGTATGAGATTGAGAGGGCGGGCAACACAAAAGGAGAAATAAGGTTGTAAGTAGAGTATCTTGGCCACATTAAATTCCTTGAAATGGAGTGGCCACGGGTGTTATGAGATTACAGATGTCTAACATCCAATTTTAATTTGTCACGTTTTCTTTAATGTAATCTCTTATTCTCTGAACTCCCAATACACCTAACACTCATAATGGTAATAACTTAGGACATAAAGAGATAAGAGAGTAGGAGGACTAATGAATAGTTTTTGTATTCAGCCCTCTACTTCTGATGTCCATGCTGATGTTGCATTGTTTATCTACAGGATGGGTAGATCCACAAGGTTCAGTTTATGACCATCACCAAGGTGAATAGTTACTCATCACAGAGCTAAAGAGTTGCAATACAGCTGTAGCAGCTTGGAAATAATTCAGAGCACTCCATGGACCAGCCTCCTTTCTCAAATACCATAGAGAGAAATGAGCTTGGGAAAGGAGAAACCAATATCTGGATTACAGTCATGTCATCACATATTCACAGATGAAGGATGATTTAACTATTCCAGGAATTTCTATCTGCTTTGATGTGCAGTTAAAATTTTTTAAAAAAATCTGTGATGTCATTTAGAATCCTTCCAAACAGAGCTTCATTCAAATGAGGGCCATGATTGTATAATATGATGTAAGTATTAAATTGTGTAACCCTAGAGAGGTAACTTTCTGGTAGCAAATAGAAAACTGACTGAGGGTAAGAGACAGGCACAAAACAAGAGGAAATGGAGGTGAGAGTAATATGAAGAGGGGGATAAACTTCAAATGTTGAGATTTAGGAGACAACCAAAGGTCAGAGGGCTTTTGAGTCATGTTTTTCGACATACAACAATCCATCTGTCCAGTTATTTTTTTTTTAGTCACTTACAGACCGGCATGTTTATGAACCCTGCCACGCTCCACAAATATCCCATATGCAGTAATGCCAGGCAACTTGCCAAGGGCAGAGGACAGCTAAAGAACACATTTATATTCCAAATTAGCACACAGAAAAATCACGTCATTTCAAATTCTGACTAATATACAGATATAAGCAGCCACACTTAAAACGAGGAAAATAACTCTGCTGCTGCTGAATTCCAAGCAAATAAATGGAAACTTTCTGCATCTTGAGACTGATGAAAAAGACAAAAAAAAAAAAAAAGCCCAGGATAATTAGATTATCAAGTGCAATAACAGTAAAAGCCACCTTAGAATGAAACATAGGAGTGTTTAGAGTATGGGATAGTGAGCATAAGAAGCTTTAGCCGAGAATAGATAAGCTAATTTTTCTACCACTCTACAGAGTTATTACATGTATCTTCATTAAGAGACATCAAGAATTACCATCAGGCCTATTACCTGTACTATTGCATGTATATTATTTGTGTATTTCTTTGTATATTAGAACTATGTGTATTAGCACTATAGAGGCATAGTGAAAAATAAATGAATTCTGAACACATCTTTTTATTATCTCTACACATTGTTCAGTTAAAACATTCTTTTATGTATTTTTAAGAAGAGGTTTTTTTTTTTTTTTTTTTTTTTTTTCCCAAATGGGTAGAATAAACTTATTTTGAGATCTCTTTCTCAAATTAGGAGAATACTGTCTGTAAAAGGATTACTGCAATTTGTTGTCACTTTTTATATATACAAATGAATACTGGCAAAATGTGAATAGAAAAAACACAAAAGCACAATGCATTTTTTTTTTTCCATTGTTTTCCTATTTATTTTTTTTTGTAAATAAAATTGTTGTTTGGTGTGCGGGGAGGGGTGGCTCTTAAACCATTCCAGAGACAACTGCCTTCTAGGCTTCGTACTAGTCTGACTGTATGGAGGAATTTGTGGACAAAGAGAAGGATCTTTTACAGTATCAGTGAAAGAAGGATTCTTAAAGGAGGGGACAACAAGATAAATCTTCCTGAAAAACAACAGTCAACTGGGCAATAAAAGCAGGTTGTCATTTTCAATAGCACTAAGCTGGGATGTCACATTGATGATCCCTCAATGAACCACAATATCCTTCATTCATACCTTGTGTAGTTGATACCCACACTAATCTGGGCTTAGCTATGTGACCAATGAGACCTTAGCAAGTGTAACGTAAGCAGAAGTTTGGCATGAACTATTATGGATTGAGTGTTTGTTGCTCCCCAAAGCTCATATGTTGAAGCCCTAATGACCAAGGTGACTATATTTTGAAATAGAGCCTTTATGGAAGTAATTATGGTTAAATGAAGTCAGAAGAGTGGGGTCATGATCTAATAGGATTAGTGTCCATATGAGAAGAAACACTGGAATGTGCTCTCTCTTTCTTTCTCACTCCTCTCTTCTCTCCCTCAGTGCAAGCACCAAGGTAAAACTATATGAGGACACAGAAATCATTTGCTACTAAATCAACTAAAACCTTGATCTTGAATTCTAGCCTCCAGAACTGTGATAAATAATTTTGGGTGTTTAAGCTACCCAGTCTGTGATATTTTGTTATGGCAACGTGAGCTGACTAAGGAATTCACTTTCACGTGACTTAAATGTTCCCTCTAGGTAACCCTCCAGAGACTACATGGGAGTCCAGATTATCCTCCTGTGGAGAGAGGATAATGGAGAAACCCTGGAATGTAGGGCATTATATGAAGATAGTGAACACACAGAAGAAAACTGAAGGTCCTCTTCCTGTTACCCCCAGTCAAGATTTAAGCCTCTTGCAAACGTATGAGTGACACAGCCAGCATAACATGAAGCACAAGGCTCATTACATTTATGCAAAGGAAGCACAACAAATACTAAACCACTGTTGTTTTAAGCGACTAAAGTTTGTGATTTTTCTTTTTTGTAGTAATTGTTAACTAAAAGAAGCAAGTGGCTTGAAAATTAAGCTGTTTGGGGTAATTTCCTAATACTTCATTAGTGATTAAAAATCAGGTATAAGGTAAAAGAGAGATGCAGTTCATTGGGGGAAACTGTCAAGTAGATAATTTATAATTAACTTGTGAAGAGAATATTTGGTATAATAACATATTTTTTATTATTAAGCAAAAAACATAATTGCTGCCTAAACAGAAACATTCACTATGTTTGAATACAATTATATTCCAAATATCTATAGCTTCTGCTTTTAAGCAAGCTTGAAGTGAATTTGGTTAAAAATATGTGACAGCAAGCCTTCCTGACTTCCTACTATATAGAAAGCTGGAAGGAGCACCACTACCGTCATAATAGGAAAAAGTTGGATAATCCACATTATTATAAATTCTACATAACCCATCAGGGCCCTAGAGTCACAGGATAATGAAGTAGTATGACATCTTAAGGAAAGAAAGGTGCCTCAAATAGAAGGTACTGGCTCCCTGTAGCAAAGGAGGACAATGTGGCATACAAGCACAAAGGAAAAATTCAGCTACAAACTTTAACAAATTTCAAAAGGGCAAATGCAGATCTGCGTATCAGTATAAAACTTCTAGGGGCTGCACACACATAAGACGAGCACACACACACATACACATACACACACACAGACACACATATACACTGATGTGGGTTCTTTTCTGTGGACTACTTCTGGCACTCCCAAGAAAGCCCAGGAGCTTACTCCATATTACATTACCTTATTTTGACAAATGTGAACAGAACCTCTACTAAATGAGTAGACTTCTAAATTCAGTTTCTTAACTGAAGTTTTGTACAATGATGACCCATCTATTAGATGTCTGGGATCTTTTTCCTAATAAGGTTTGGTACATTAATGAGTAAGAAATAGAACATGTAAGCATTTATCGTTGTCCCTTTTGGTGACGAGAAACACAATTTTCTGCAGGGGGTCCTGAGTGTGGCACTAACTAGAATACTTGGGTTTGAGATAAACAACAGCAGAGTCTATTTTAATTTCATCAAATCTTCTAGATGACTCTTCATGCATAAATAGGCACATGCAACAGAATGATGATTTGGTGGTGCCCAGTCTGGAATACATGATGGTCATGGCAAAGCTTTTATTCTCTGCTAGTCATGGATTTTTGCATATCTAATTCATGATCTAGGGCATTCTTCTACAGAAAAATAGATGCTTCTGGCTGACCAAATGTAGTCTTGTGTCAATGTCTCATGAATAATTTTAATGTTTTAATACAGACTTTTATGCTCAGTAGCAGAAAGGTTTATAATTTTGCAAACCAGGGTCCCATTTGCCAAGCCATGAACTCTGGCCTGAGGCTATTTATGCAAGAAGAAAGTGGCACCTTTTTAAATAATTTGCACAAAATTGTTCTCTGGCTCATTAGTTAAGATCTAAAGAAGAGAAAAAAATGTATATAACTAAATTAAAGAGAATTTCTAGATAGACATGAAAATGATATTCATCAAGAGCTTCCTATGCACTGAGCACTACCCTACTTCATTTTACATAATATATCTCGAAGAAAAGATTCCAGAGATAATAAAATAACTATATAACATGTTCTTCATGGTTTCTGCTTTTTGGCTATTGAAAAATAGATTCTAAGATTTCTGAAAACAAAACAAAATGATTTCTGACATGGTAATGACTAATTAATAAGATATACATTATTGCCAAAGTTAGAAAAATAACTTTGTTTTTAAATGTTTAGAGTATAACCTCTAATATTTAATGTCTTTATTTGTATTTAAATTTTTTATTTCCCTTTCTGCTATACTTGAGTTTTTATTAAAGATAGAACACACCTCTCTATAAGCATATATAACCAAACCAAAACCGAATACCGGCCCATCTATTATTATACTTTTATAGGAGTTGCATAAATCTCCAGACTTAAGACACACATGCTGATACACCATGCTTGGGAGAGTACATAATCAGATAGTGTTATCAACTAGTTGCCAAAAAAACACAAAGGAACATTGTTCTCTCTTCCAGCAGAAAGGAGAAATTTCTAGCAAAGAATGAAAACACTCACTATTTCATCTGAAAAACGAGAAGCTAGACTTCGGTGAACTAACAAATTCTACAGACTTTAAAGAGAAAAGACAGCAATATAAGAATTTTCTACCTAGGTAAGATGTCATTAATCTGCATAAATGCAAGAATGCAGAAAATAAACCACCATATGTGAAGAACCACACCTAAGGAAAATAATAGAGAACAGATCATATCCAAACTGCCAACAATTCAGAATAGAGACTTCAAGATAAAAACGAAAACAATACAATACAGTGATGTGCCATTGATCTTATAAAATATGTAATGAAATCTAAATGAATAATGACAGAGTATGAAATAGTGCTAAATGGGTTGTTTTGATTAAAAGTCACATTTTAAAAAAGAATATGGAAAGAAATATAACAAAATATTAATATTAATCATCATTTTAACTGGGTAGTAGATTATTGATTTTAACTTTCATCTTTAAAAGCCTGTTTGTTCTAAACATTTTGAAGAAGAAAAACAGTGAATGCTATTTATTACATTAAAAAACTTTTTTTATGGACTTGCCCCTACAGTTTACTATTGAAATTGCTGCACAAAATTCTGGGACAACAATTTTTGTCTATATTGTGACTCCAAAATGCATAAACTTAAAATATAAAGCAAGTATAAGTTTTTTATACTATAATTAATTGGTTTCAAAAATTTATCTTAGTACCTACAGGATATTTTTAATTAATTGTTTTACTTATATTTTCAAGTCTACAACATATTTATTAATAAAGGTTACCTCAATTTTGTTAATGAAAAGATGCAGGTCGTTATTGTTCTCTTTACCTTGTGTTTTGAAGAGAAGATGCATGGCATATGATTTTTGACTCAGAAGTATTTGAATGCTAGGTGGTAATTAAATCATAAAAGTATTTATTGGAAGATTAGTACTGGAAAACTATCTACATTTGTTTTGACTTTCCAGTTCAGATTCTCAAATTTGAGCTAAAACTGTAAGATGAACAGCTAGTAAATAATTCTGGTATCTTTGATGATTATCAATATAATTGCAAATTTGAGAAAAATATAGGATAAATTACCAAAAGATACTGATACTGAATCTCTCAAAGAACAAATTATGTTGAAGCAGTATGTCAACCCATTTAAGAAATTTTGTAGTTACCAATTCACTAAGTTTTTCTTTATATCCTGAAAAAAAGGTATATACCTAAGTAAGAAAACCTAGGTTTGGATACTGGGTCCGCATTTTACTATCTTTTTATTGGAGAGTATTAGTCAGGATAAAGGATGTTAACTTTATAAACCTTAATTTCCTCATGTACAATAGTGTATGTTAAAGATAAAGGGAAATAAAATAGGTAAAATACTTTATACAGATCTTGGACGATTGTAAGTTAAATTATTATTAGGTAGTCTTGCTATTGCAGAAGGGAAACACCTTTTTTCCCTTTGCCACTGTTCCTAGAAAACGTTATTTTCTCTATACTACTCTGTTCATTGGACATATACCATTTAAGGAATATCTAAGGAGTTACATGATTGGTGGAAGACAATCACTGATAAAAAATTCTCAACTGGGTGTGGCTACTCTATCCAATACCCTGAGTCTGGCATATTAATTCTCTGATCCTTCCCAGTAAACTAACCTTTTCCTCAGGTGGCATGTTGAAAAGCAAGCAAGCTTATTTGTTTATGAGAGCTTAGCCACAGCCCTCACTTTCATCTTTTTCACTGACAAAGGTGATATGAATTTTCAGCTTCTTATCTGCTTTGTTTTAGGTCTCAATTTTCTAAACCACTTTATTGAGGTATGATTGGCCTACGAAAAGCTGTACATATTCAATGTATACATCTCAATGAGCTTGGAGATAAGTATACACCTGTGAAGCCATTACCACAATCAATGCCATAAACATATTCATCACGTTCAAGTGTTTCCTTCTCCTCTCTTTATTTATGACTAGTTTTGGTGATAAGAACACTTGACATAATTTCTACCCTCTTAGCAAATGTTTAAGTATGCAGTACACAATTGTTAACTAAGCACTGTAGTGTGAAGTAGATATCTAGGACTTACTCAATTTGCATAACTGAAACGTTGTACCTTTCGACCAATACCTCTTTATTTCTCCCTCTCCCAAGATCCTGACAACTACCATTCTACCCTCTGCTTCTACAAATATGGCTG
>NW_012102465.1:4777806-4842858 GCF_000951045.1 Mandrillus leucophaeus | reverse complement strand
ATACTAGCAAAATCATTCAGATCTGATCTGAGACTCTCACAATATGTCTAATTTTATATGAAACACTATGCTCTTTGAAGAGATTTCACATTAATAAACTAACATTTTCATCACACAGATTATTTAAGTAATGTAAAATATTATTATGAGTATATAACAGAAAAACAGAGACTTAGGGAAGAAATCCCCCTAAAATGATGAGGGGTTAATAGGCTTTGACTCTATCCTATTATCAGGTCTCTAATGGGGTGTCCCAAAATGTTTGTCTTTTTAGAATACATAAAAAAAGATAGTATTTGTACAAGACACTGAAGTAAAATGACCAAGGTGTTCCTAAGCCACAAGCTACCAGCACTGACCTGCTACCCCAGTCTTGCCGAAAGAGCAAGGATGTTAATACTCAGCCTCAGTAATAAAGTTGGGTAAAATCTAAACAACCATGAGAAAGTTTTGATAGTATTTTTCATGTTTCAATTTTCTGGTGATGTCAAGATATTATTAATTATTCATTGGCATGTATAAATAAATTTCAGTCACCTTAAGAATACTTCACATTATTTTCTGTAAAATATTTTCTGTAAAATTATGTCCTAATTAATAAGTAAACTAATCATATTAAAATGCACGTTCCACCAAGCATTGGATTTTTTTAAACACAAGCGTTAGAATGCATTTTAGATCACGACTATTACTCATTATCATTTTATTAAGATGTTTAATTAAATTTTGAAAATATTTTATTTTTTAGTTGAAAAATAAAATTGTATATAGCTGTGGTAAGCAACATGGTTTTAAAACATGTATTGTTGTGGAACAGCTAACTAGAGCTGATTAACATATGCATTACCCAATACACTTATCATTTTTTTTCTTTTTTGTGGTGAGAACACAAAATATATTCTCTTAGTGATTTTTGAGTATTCAATCTATTGTTATTAAGTATAGTCACCATTAATAAGAACTTGCATTTTGTGATCTATTTCATAATATAGTTTAGTATTATTGCTTATTGAACTATTCCTGATTTTTCACGGAACATATAGCACTAGAAACACGTAACAGAACTAGAGTAATTAAGTATCTCATTGTATGCAGCATGTTAGATATTTAAAACTAGAGAAAACTAGAGACAATATAGCTATCACTTTCTTATGTCAGATACATTATTGCCCTGAGACAAACGTTTAGAAATGGTTCCACGTTAAAATGCATAAATTATGTATGTGACTCTCTAAACTTCAATAGACACCATAATACAAAAATGATATTCTAGACCAAATGGTTTGGAAGATGGCAGACTATAAGGTTGTGTATTAGCTATAAAACTATAGAATGTTAATGGATGGTAGAGGTGCTAACTCTAATGAAACATTTGTCAAAATAAATAAATATTCTCTGCCAACATTTAAGCAGGTAATATTTTTATTTTATTACATATACTCAAAGAAAATAATTACATGAATTTTTACTGTTATTTTTGTAAATTATTGCTAAATAAGTAAGAGCATGTATGTGTTATCCTTTATAAACCTATTTAAATCCATCATGCTTTAAAACAGTAATTTAAAGACAATTACAGCGACCATTACTCCAGTTACATATTCAAAGAGACTGAGATTTTATTTTTAAGGAAACTGTATGTGACAATTGCAACCTGGAAGTAACTGTTTCTTTAAGCATATTTTATATACTTAGGCATTTATAAATTAAATGATTAATTTTAAGAACACACTGATATAAATGTGTTTATTACATCCATGTCCATGCTTTCTTTAAAGCAGAAGTGTTGCTCAAAGCCACATCCAATTAGAAAATAAAAGATTTGATTAAGTCAGTTTGTGATGTGTTAAACGAGTAAAAAAGAGCAATGAACCCAGAATTTCTAAGATATAATGGCCTGTGTGAGATTTGTCTTTATAGATAAATCAAGATAATTTTGAATGCTAAAGAATTTTCAAAGGCAGGCTAATTGTTCATCTGTATTAAAAAATATTCTTTTTGGAGAAGATGGAAGTAAATCTAGAGTAAAATATGGAAAAGAGTTAATGTCCTCTTTGCCTAGCAATTCAGATTTGATCTTTAATCCTTAGTTAATAGCTTCAATATATTTTTCATTATGTTTCACATGTCACGTGTATATTTTTCTAAATATATCCAACAAAGGCTATGAGATCCTAATGTTTAGCAAATACTCTCATTCACATTTCCAAAGCAAAATTGTGTCATTCTTTTCTGCACAATAGTAGCATTATATCTTATTGTGAATCATGTTATGAAGAGTTTAGAAAAGACTTTATGAATCTCTGAAGAAAGATTGAGAAAGATATTATCCACATTCTTTTATTTTATTATACAAGATATGTAATGCTAAAAAAGTCCTTAATCCTTTAAATCAAAGTATGTCAAAACAAACAAGATTTCAAGTGTTAGAGGAATCATAAATATAAACCCAATCTGTATGCTTAGAGAATGCAGAAATTTCCCCAAGCTATCATATTTTACAGAAATATTACTTTCACCAAATAAAACAGAAGAAACAGTTGTCTACTGACAGTTGCGTTCAGTATATTCCTGCTCTAGTCAGCAGGAATGTTATATGTCCCAGATGCCCATGTAAATCATCAAAACATGTTTTCATTGAGAAGAGAGTGATTAGGGAACTATTTTTGTAAAATAAGTCATGTTCTTATGGGAAGACATCATGAATTAGAAATTTTGTAGTCCAGCGTATGTTTCTTTTTCTTTTACCTTCACTTCAAGTCAGAGATGAATTTGGTTTATTCCAAAATAATAAACATAAGTTCTGAAAAGTCACCTCCCAAACATGTTCTACTATTTTAGATAAAATTATATTACAGGAAGTCAATGTTCCTATGCACAGAACCGCAATTAAAGGCCTAAGTGGGGTGTTTTCATTTTGGTTTTGCTTTTGCTTTAGTCCAAATCTCTCCCAGCAGTTCTGCGTTGGCTTCATTTTCGGGCTGTTGGTAAGTTGGCTTTAGCAAAACAAGGGTTTAGCACACCTAGAGGAAGAAGTAAGACTATGTCTTGGGAAATTTGAGAGGATCAAGGGAGCTCCCCATCAAATTTTCTCTAATGTTTCATTGGCCAGTAAGGGATGTGTCCATTTCTGAAATGATCCTTGACAAGGTCAATGAGATTACTGTTAGGCCTGATATGAACGTGACTGAGTTTTCAGCTTGCCCGTTAATACAAGACTGAAAGGAGGAGGCTTGGAGACATGAACAGTTTAGGTTCTGTAAGTAACAAAAAAGGAAAAGATGCTGAGTAGGCAACTAATAGCTTCTATCATTCAATAAAAAACTAAAACTAAAAACATTTACATACAATAATTTCTATAAAACATAATAAAATGTTTCTAAATATATGTTACAATATTATTCATTAAAGCCAATGTTAACTACTTACCACCAATGATTTAGGATCTGAATATCTTTGACAAAATCTTCATGTAGGCCAAGAAGATAAGCCATGCTTTACTCACAGAGGCTACCCTTGTAGTACTCTTATCTTTCTTCTAAGTATGAATAAAACAAAATTAATAGTTATTTTGCCAAAATATCATTCAAATAACTAAACAAAATTAATATTTATTTTGCTAAAATATCATTCAAATAACTATGGCAATCAAGCAACTGTGATTAAGAATTCTTGAAAGTATGTATATGATGTGAGGAATAGAAACGAGGTTAAGTATTTACTTTCGTTGAACTTACAGACTAACATTAGTAATGGCAGTCCCTTGTCACCCACAGGGTGATTTTGAAACCAAGCAGGGAAATTCAGATTTGCTCTAAGAGGTAATTTGAATAGTTGAATAAACTTTATTTGAATACTGAAAATTGAGAAAGAAATTTAAGAGCAAGGATCAAGTAAACAAACAATACAAGGACATGGAAAAACTCTGTGAGTGATTATATTGTGTGCTGCTCTAAAAATTGTAATTAAAAGTTATAGTGTGGTGTATCGAACCTTTAAGAGGTAGACCTTTTATTTTTCCCTAGTCACTCATTAGCTGTGACTTTTTTTTGCAAGTAATATTTCCATCCTCATTATCCAACTGTCTTCTCTGCTTTACGATTCTTTTATTCTCAAGCATGTTTTCAATCAGTATCAATATCTCTTTCAAGCAGTATCAACAAAACTGTCTCTGGTGGTTTTAGGGTGTGCAACCCTTACCATCAGTGTTTGCTCCTAGAAGGAAAAAAAAGATTCAGTTTCTGTCCTCCAGTATTTATACAAATCTCTAAAAAGGATTTTGATGGCTAAACAATATACACATACCTTTAGCAAGGAAGGTGAGACAAGTTGACATGTGATAAAAAAGACTGTTTACAAAAGGGATTCTAAGCTAATGAAAGTAGATGTCTACTACATGACTTTTAGAAAAAAACAACCAAAAAAGTTTGTTGATAGCAGGTATAAATAATGGAAGAGCTAGAACTGCCCTGAATATTTAGGTTTTTATTGTCATAGGGCTGGGAACAACAGAAGTTTCAGTTGACAGAAACTGGAAGATACGTTATTCTTCTTTTATGATCCTAAAGCACTTAACAAAGTGGCTGGCAGATGGCCAAAACTAAGACTTGAGTGAATGAGTGAGTGTATGGATGAGTAAATAGTAAACTTGAAAGGACTATTGGAATACATGCTGTGTGTTAAGTCTCATATTGGCAAATTTTGAAAATACAAGGCATAAAACGACCTGGACTTTTCTCTAAAGATTTGAACCCTATTGGAGAAAATACTATATGCGTGAATATAGTTATGATAAAAATATTATAGATGACTATATTAACTAAAATAAAATATTCCAGGAAATTATTCCAGGAGTAGAAGGAAAGGCAAGATGCTTAGTTTCAGGTGGTCTGGAAGAGTTGAACAAAAGGCAGGGATAGCTTTTTAAATGAAAGCATATATACTGTGAGCTTTGATGATAGTTATAGCATTTGTTAAGTGTTAGTAAAGAGACAGTATTAAAGAATAAAATATAAAACATATGACTTAAAATGGTTTAAAGTAATTAACATATAATGATATTCTTTTACGTAACATTGAGTCCCTACAATGTTAGCCACACAGTTGTCAGAGCCAGTGTTACAGGGATGAATCAAATATTTCTTTTTCATTTGACTTACATTTTAGCGAAGAGGACCAAACAAATAGAGAAAGGAGAAAAAGGAGAAAAAGAAAACATCAAGAAATATTCAAACATAATGACTATTCAATATCCATTATTCTATACAGGTACAACAATAAGATTAAAACTAGTACTTTCCTTGCAGTATGGGTAATCGGTGCCATAAGTAATATCACATAAGTAACATGAACAATACTTTAGCACTTTATGACGAGACTTAATATAACTGTGGTAATATAAGTCATAGAGCAAATCTAACTGGCCAAAGAAATTTAATTTGACAATTCATCATTCCTCTGTAAATTAGGACATTAAAAATCATGTCAGGAGAACTGACAGAAATAGTTCTTAATTTATGGATGTTTGCTTCATACAATTTAATTATACATGTTATTGTCAATAAATACCATTTGGGATTTCAGATAAATGATGTCATTAAACTAAATACACTAAGTGAGGCTCTGTAGTGGGCTGATAATATGACAGTTATTTAAATAGCTGTACACATTTATGAAAATTATATGTTATTATTGAAAACTATATCTGTAGTTACATTTATTGTATTAATATAACAAAATATATCATATTGAAGTTATTCATTTGAAACTGTATGATATGAATATTTTAATGAGAAAGGCATGCATTAAGAGAGCTCATCAAATATAATAGCAGAGAGAAATATTTTTTCATCTTTTCAAACAAAAATTGCAATATTGCAATGTCACAATTTAATCATCCTCTTTACTGAAAGTGGTTTATTGGCATTTAAGTGGTTATAGTAAAGTGATTTTACACAGTGTTTTTAATATTGGCTTAAATATAGATATGTTCTCTTTATAATCAGTGTTCTGCATTTAATATGAGTTATTATAATAATATAGAACACTTCAGTGATAGATGTAATACATCAATTTGCAAGCCAATTATTTAAAATTTCAAAATAAATACTTTAAAAATAAATCTCAGAATAGTTATAATTTCCATAGTTTCTTCTTTGACATTGATATTGTTAAGTCTGGTAAAATATATGCAAGGTAAGATTTATCAGAAACCAGCTGGGCTCCTTGGGCAATGCTCCACAGTGGCTTCAAGGAACCTTCTGGTTTAATTGGCAGTCTGCTTTTCACAAGACCACTGTGGCTAATTGATGTCCCTGGAGTTGTAATAAAGGAGAGAAATGAGAGAGAAATGGCCCTCTTCCCCACTTTAATTCCTTAATTCCAGAAAATTACTGAAACAAACGAATAACAATACATATAATCTCCAAACTTCATTGCCCTTTATTCCCACTCAATTTGACATTCAGTTTGTAATGTGGATTCTGCTCACAGGGCTTTATGCCCAGTGAAAACTGATTCTGAACAAATATTTTCCTCTTTTAGAAATATGACACTGACACCCTGCTGTAATGGACTGGAATAATTAGTATTCTATACTGAAAGGGAGACGTTGTTACATTATGGAAAGCAATGTGTACTTACTCATTGTCAAGGTTACAGTTATTATTTTACTAGGAACATGACTTTAGTCTAAATTCCCATACATATTTAAATTATCCACTATATATCTACTGTTTGACTCAGAAGATTAACTTGCTCTTTCAAGGCAGCCCTCTTACCTCATTCCATCTTCATCTAAAGAGTTACTGAAATATCTTCTATAGAAAACATCTATTGATCTATTTTTTAGTTAACGTTTTAGCATTACTTCTAGAATACACTGCCTTTATTGTAATGGGGTGATTTTTTCCTGCTGTATGTGAAAAACAATTAGGCCAAATATAATATGACTAATTGTATATATGGGAGTGTGTGGACTGTTTTTCTTTGCCATTTCAAATCCATTTCCAATACTTCATCCCGTCAAGAGCTTGGATAGTTAACCCACCTCAGTAGGCAGTTTGCCCATTATTTTCTTGCTGGGTTAGACTAGTGATGAACGCTAACAAAATATCAGGTGATGAAAGACTGATATTCAGCTATCATTCTCTTGACTTCTTCTTCACAGTGTTCTCAATGGCCCTTTGTTACACCACCCAAAGTCAGAGATTCTACAACTTGGCTCCCTTTTCTTTCTGGCTTAGTGGTGATCTCTTCTCTTACCCCTTGAGACAGAAGAGGGTCAGATGTCCATGTCTCCATGGACAACATTCTTTCTCCAGTATCCCTACACCTTTGCTAAATAAAGATTCTATCAAGTTATTTACTAATAAATTACTATGCGCCATCTCTTTTTCCAAGACTCTGAATAATTTAAAGAACACTTTTTCTTCTGTTATCACTATTCTTATTCTTCTGATTAACTCCGGTGATCTCATTAAGTATCTGTTAATACATATTGGAGTATTACGTGTAGTAAAATGTTGCACGTATTTGCCTTCCATTTTATTATGATGTAAATATTTTGTCAGCAAATATCTTATCTAACTCATTCTACCCTCTTTGAAACACCTAGCAGAGGGATTTGTATGGTAAGAACTCAAGTAATATTTCCTAAGGGGTGAATTATTAATGGGTAAATTAATTATAGGTGGATTTATTTATCTCCTCTTTTCATGCAGAGAAAACAAAATTCTCTTAAATATATATGTTTATCTCCATAGTAAGTTTTATGAGGTGAATAAGCAATTCACTGTTAAAGGAAATAGTTCATTCTTTTCTAATTTGAGTAGTATGGCATTACAAGGTTTGTAAGCGAAAGCTATAGGGTAGAAAGAATGTGGCTTTTGCACTCTTTTTATAAATTTTTATTTAAAAGTAAATTGATTCTTAAAATATTATGTATGAAATGCAATGCAAACACTTATGAAGGAATGTGCATAGTATGTACAGATTATTTAAACATACACATGAATTTATATCTACATATATGCTTCTTTATATCTATATGAAGACTTTTGCATAATGCTTGGTAAATGGTTAAAAGCTCAAAAAGGCAGATATAAAACGAGCTTTAAGTTGAATCCATTTTGAGTTGATATTTTTGTGAGATAAGAGTCTAATTTCATTCTTTTGTTCATTGATATTCAAATTTTTCAACACCACTTGTTAAAGAAATACTCCTTTCCTTACCATGTATTGTTGGAATCCTTGTAGAAGATAAATTGATTTTATATGGGAGAGTTTATTTCTTGGTTCTCTATTTTGTTCTATTGGTATATATTTCTACATTTATGCCAGTACCATACTGTTTTAATTACTGTAGCTCTGTGATATATTTGAAATTAGGAAGTATGATGTCTTCAGCTTTGCTTTTCTTTCTCAAGATTGTGTTGACTATTTGGATTCTTTTGTGGTTCCATCTGAATTTTTTCCTATTCTCCTTAAAAATTCTATTGGGATTTGGATAGAGGTTGTATTGAATTATAGATTGCTTTGGACAGTTTGTATGAAGATTTCAAAAAGATATTTACACTTGCATGTTTCTGCAGCATTATTTACAATGGCAAGATATGGACACAACCTAAATCTCCATATAGAAATGAAGGGATATAGAAAATGCAGTATATACAAATGATGCTACCTTCACTTTAATCAAGGGAGAAATTCTGCCATATTTGATAACATGGATGAACCTGAAAAACATTATGCCAAGTGAAATAAGGGCCATCACAAGGTAAATACTGCACAATTCCACTTACATAAGGTATCTAAAATAGTTAAATTCATAAAAAACATAGAGTATAATGGTGGTTTCCAGGACTGGGTGATAGAGGGAAATGGGGAGTGACTATGAAACAAATTCAAGTTTTAATTATGCAAGATAAATAAGTTCTAGAGGTGTGCTGTGTAGCATTGTGCCTGCAGTTAACAATACCACATTTTGCTCTTAGAAATTTGTTAAGAACATACATCTCTTGTTGTGCTCTTACCACAATAAAAATATTAAATTAAAAAAATAAAGACAATGAACCTTTGAAAAATGATTTTATATTGTATATGGTACATTCAGATATATACTATAAGTAAATAAATAAGTGTAACACTAGAATGGTGAATTTCCATTTTCTCATCCCCAAAATGTTATTCTTTCATATTATGTATAAAAAGCAATGCATAGTTACTGTGACACTGGTTCTTAAGGAGAATGTATATGTTTTGTGTATGTGTGTCAGGGTTGGTTTCTGGGAGGCTGTGGTTGGAAAAAAGACTCATTATTTTTTTCCAGATTTCACTTCCTGAAGCAGGTTTTCCATTTTCTTGCATAAGCCTAATTTCTAATTGTAAATGTTGTGCATGTGGATTAAATGAGTGACTTATTATCTCAAATCAATGGTTCTCAAAATTGGTTGATTTCTTCCCAGGAGTCCTTTGGCCATATCTGGAAGCATTTTTGGTTGTCATATTGAGTGGGGAAAGCTACTGTCATCTCGTAGGTAGAGGTCAGGGATACAGCTAAACATCCTACAAGGCACAAGGCAGCTCCACAAGAAAGGATAATCTACCCCAAAATGTCAATAGTGCCAAAGTTCGAAAACTCAGCCTTAAATCTTATGCCTAACTGCCGTAACAGCTTAATATGATTGAAGTTAAATACATATTTATGGAATTAGATTAAAAGTTACTATTATGGTCAATCTTTAAAGTGAGAACTGGCGTTATCAAAAAATAATACTTTTTTTACTCAAAAAAAGACCTTTTTGTCTGATATAAATCTATAAACAGCAACTATTCTATAGTTATATTGTTTTTATAGCTACTGCCCCTCCATCCTCCTTCATTCTGAGTGTAGTTTTTCAGAATATAAATTCACACATGTCCACACAAACACATATACCTACTGGACAAATTTTTCTTTTAAGTCCATGGTTTTATCACAATCATCAAAATGTTGGAATTCTTTCAGTATAGTTCTATTGATTGCAAATTGTAGTAATTTAGTAAATGATAATGGTATCTTCTTAAGTGTTATCAATCATTTTATCAACTTTGTTAATTTGTAATTTAGCTAATATATCCAATTAAATAATAAAATTAAATCATCCATCATGTAACAATTCTTAATCTTGCTTGTTCAAGTATGACATCAGAGAATCAAATAAATTAATAAAATGGCATTGTATAATGGAGTATTATCTCTCCCAGGCTTTCATATAAAATGTCTTTGTTTATTTAAAAAAAATAACTTTTCTTACTCTGACAGCTAAATTTAATTAAAATTTACAAATAAACCCTTGTCTTAAGTCCCCTTTGCTCTCACAACCAATGAAACTTAGAATTACTAAATGAGTTCAACTTGTTTTATAATTCCTTTTGTTGAAAATATATAAAATCTTTCACACATCATGTCGATGGTGATATCAGAAAATGACTTTTTAGAGATAATATTTACATTTGTAGCTTACAACTGAATAAAAATTAAATATTTTACTGAATTTAAACAACTATACATGTTTAAAAGTTGGCTAGAAGTCAGGCAAATTAAGGAAGATTGTACGATTTGTATAGAATCAATGAGGAGGTAGGGTTTTGACTAGTTTATTAACTGGGCTAATTGTAGATGTTGTGTCAGGTAAGAATGTCCGAGGCCTAACTGCCTGAGAGACAAGGATGTTGGGAAAGAAGCATGCTTACTTTAAAGAACATGAGACAGTAGAGGAATAGAGAAGCTCTATGCACATAATGGCATCTGTCACTCAGATTGACTTACGGTACACGCTTGAAGCAGGCTACACAAGACGGATTTGAGATGCATAATTCTTCACTGAAATCTCTGTAACACAACGTAACCTGAAGGCAGAATGGCTTTGGGGTTACAAAGAATTAGTTTGAATAGTGATTATCTCTTTGGAATTACTTTGAGGCATATTAGAGCATTTAAAGGATGGCATGACTTAAGTGCAAAAGTGTAGTAAACACCATTTAGGGTAAGGAAGGAGTGGTCCAGTTTACGAGCATAAAAACCAATACCTAGATAGGAGGAGTGGAAGTGTCTGCACTGTCTTTGCAATTTAGCCTAGGGACATCAATGCTCATTGGAATGGAGCACAGATTTATTAGTTCCAGAGAACACCCAACCAAAAATATTTGAGTAATATTAAGTATTAACAATTTACATTTATTTTGTTTTCTTAATAGTAAAAAAAAGTCTACTTTGCTATAGGGATCTTTTATGTGATTCTGAGATTATACATTGTGAGGATCTTTGAATAAAAATGAAATTTAAATTATATACACATGTAAGTGTATGTGTGTATATGCATGTGTATATATTTGTAAATATATGAATTATTTTTATAAGCATTTATTCTATCCTTGAATTATATTTTTTTATGTGATGCTGTTTCTCAATATGCATTTTACTGAAGCTAGAGGTTAATTACATATTTACTTTTTCTAAGTTGTGTATGGAAACATTCCAAAATTCAGATTTAATTAATTGTATATATTTATTAGATTTTCTTTGTAAGTAAAACTCTATAAATTAATTAGATAACTTTAAAAGCCACAGGGAAATTTTAAGGATATGCTTTCATCTCTAAAATACTCTGATACCTCTTGACCATCTAATTCCAGTTTTTTTTACTGTAAAAGAGCATTTTTTTTTACTTAAAGAAAACCACGCCATTTACTATTTTGCCCAAATCAAAGGGATGGCTAAATAAACCACTATGGCATCTTGAAAATAAGCATATCTGTATTAAGAAATTATTTTTAAAATAATAAGAATATAAGATGTACTAAGAAAGCTATTTTTTAAAGTCATAAAAATTTATATTCAAGATACATTTTCCCTTTTAAAATGAAAACACATTTATTTTGCTATTGAGAATTTGTTGTTGTTGTTGTTGTTGTTGTTGTTGTTGTTGAGACAGAGTCTCACTCTGTCCCCCAGGCTGGAGTGCAGTGGCCGGATCTCAGCTCACTGCAAGCTCCGCCTCCCAGATTTACGCCATTCTCCTGCCTCAGTCTCCGGAGTAGCTGGGACTACAGGCGCCCGCCACCACGCCGGGCTAGTTTTTTGTATTTTTTTAGTAGAGACAGGGTTTAACCGTGTTAGCAAGGATGGCCTCGATCTCCTGACCTCGTGATCTGCCCATCTCGGCCTCCCAAAGTGCTGGGATTACAGGCTTGAGCCACCGCGCCCAGCGGAAAAATTGTATTTTTAACCTAGATTACCTGTCCTATAGAACGAGAAAGTACCAGTTTAAAAATTGTTAAGATATTCATATTTGAGGTAATTTAAAAAGTAGCTTTATAATATTTTAACTCCAATATCTGTAGAGTATTTTAGAATTCATAAGAGTCACATATCATGTAATTATATATTCCAAAAAATAAAACAAACTAAAAAGATAGATTTAAAAAACTTATTTTTTGTCATAAGAAAAAATAAAATATTCAGCTCATAAATTTCAAATCATTTTAATAAACAGACTTCCCTAGAAGAGTGGGGATGGCGAGGAAACAACAGTGTGCCAAGTCACCCAGATGTCAGCAACAACAGGAAGCCATTCTGGTCACCACAGGTCCCAAGGGAATTAGAGGGTAGGTAGTATATTCTTAGACTGGTGAGAAATGGAGCCCTAGAGAAGATTCCTCTTGAGGGCAGATGTGATCATTGAGGGATCGAGTCACTTCCAGAAAGATGGCTCAAAGAGGGGAAGAAGCGGGAAACAAATATCTAGATATTCTCTCATTTTGCATTAGTAATTAAACTTTTATTTTCACTTGAGTCTGTTTGCTGACTGAAATAAAAACAAAATATCCCAACCTCCCTTGCAATTAGTTTGTCATATAACTCAGCTCTGAGCAATGTAGCAAAAGCAGAAGTGATGAGGACAATTTCTGGGATGTGTTCCTAAAGGAAGGAGGCATTACTTCCTTGCTTTCTGGACTATTTCCTGATAGATGTAATGTAGATATTATAACTGCAAATCAAGCAGCTGTCTTAGCAGCAGAGCACTGCGTTGAGGATGACAGTGCTGGTGTCTTCCACTTGCCCTGGCTGATTGATTCTCCATCCTTCTCTGTCTTGTTTAGTGCCCTAGGAGACTACACTGTATGTGTGCCATTAACAGGCTCACTTATGTGCTCATAACCAGGCCTTCTGGTTTCCAGCTGAGTTTAAACAAAGGGAAATCTAGGCAGTAAATTGGAGAAAGAAATGAGAGGAAGCTCAGGTTATTTCCCACTGGCTTCCCCCCAGCTGTGTCACTTTGTGCTAATGGTGTCCTCAATTGAGGGTCACAGCCATTCACAAAGTGGCCTTTACTACAAGGCTCTCTTTTCTTGGGTTTAGGTAACTGTTTTCGCAACTCTGTCCCTTCTGAGCCCAAGGTTACTAATGACTGCTGCTATTGGTCTTGAGTTTTTAGTATATTCCAAACACTCCTTTGAATAATTATTTTATAAATCAACTCTTTTTAAATTATCCTAATTCAATGATCTATATGTTTCCTGTTGAGATTCTAAGAATAGAACGGTAGAACAAAAAATTGGAAGGAACCCAGACCCCACTGAACACCAGACCCATAATGTATTGTCTGCATATAGATTTATTACATATGACAAAGAAAATCCTCCAAATTTTAGTATCCAGTATAGATTTTGCTTTACTTCATCTCACTGATAAATTAATACTTACTAAGATAGTGACTATCACAACTGCTTCTAATTTTAAGATGGTTCAGCTGAAGTTTGAAAGGAAAATGATTTGCTCAAGAGTATACATAACAGAGATAGAAATGGGCCTGCAATTAGCTCATTTGATTAAATCATTATTTATGGGGTATATATGGTGATAGACACTCTGTAATATATTACAAATACAGCAAAAAAAAAAAAACCAAAAAAAAAAACTGGCCTCCTGATTTTCCATTTTAAACCTCTTCCTCCACCCACATTGATTCTAGGTGAGATGTTCTACTTGATAACATTAGGTTAGGAAAATACTGCATTCCAAAGAGCATGCTCACTTCCCATTTTCTGAAAGGGACAATTGCTTGGACCTTCAGCAGAAAGTAGTTTTAAAAGACATTCTACACCATCACTTCATTCAGTACTTCCTAATACCTCCACTGTTAATTGGTTGGTTATTTGCACTTCTCAAATTAATTATTGACACTTAAATTCTTGTCTCAGTGTCTATTTCTGGGGCAACAAAACCTAAGGCATTTGGAAGAATTCTCTTCAATTAATTGAATACAATGAGTAGAACTGGTATTAGTTATACTTGAATGTTTGCTAGCATGCAGACTGAAGCCATTAGGTCCTGGGTTTCCTTGATGGGAGATTTTTTATTATGGCTTCAATCTCCTTATTAGTTATTTATCAGTTTGATTTTCTGTTTCTTCATGTTTCAATCTTTGTAGATTGTATGTGTCCAGGAATTTATCCATTTCTCCTATATTTTAAAATTTGTTGGTGTACAGTTCATTTGTTGGTGTATAGTTGGTGTATAGTCTCTAATGATTATTTGTGCTTCTGTGATATCAATTGTTATGTCTTATTTTAAATTTCTGATTGTACGTATTGTGTCATCTCTCTTTTCTTCTTAGTATAGCTAATAGTTTATCAATTGTATTTATCTTTAAAAAAACAACCTTTTGATCTTTTATGTTGTTTTTTAGCCTCAATATCCAAAATATGGAATTAACCTAAATGTCTATCAACAGATAACTGGATAAATAAAATGTGGCATATATACACAATGAACTATTATTCAGCCATAAAAAGGAATGAAATCCTGTCATTTGCAGCAACATGAATGGAACTGGATGTTATTGCTGGCACAGAAAACAATTATTCCATGTTCTCACTAAAATGTGGGAGCTAATAAACTGGGTCTTGTGAAGATAAAGTAGATAGAGAGTAGATTGGTGGTTACCAGAGGTCAGGAAGATTGGGGGAAGGGGATAAAAAAGATTTATTTATGGGACAAAAATACATTAGATAGAATAAAATCCGGTGTTTCATATTTCAGTAGGTTGACTATAGTTAATAATAATCTATTATATATTTCAAAATAGCTAGAAGCAAATAATTCTAATGTTCCCAGAAGAACGAAGTGGTAAATATTTAAGGTAATGAATATCCAAACTACCTTAATTTGATCATTACACATGAAAATAATGTATCAAAATATTATATGTACCTCAAAAATGTGTGCCTCTATTATGCATCAATTTTAAAAATCTAAGGCATTATGTCTTATGAATTTTTACATCTACTTCAATGTCTAATTTTCTGTTATTCTTTATTAGTTGTCACACTACTATAAAGGTACCACTTGAGACTGGGTAATTTGTAAACACAAGAGGTTTAATTGACTCACAGTTACACATAACTGGGGAGGCCTAACGAAATATACAATCATGGCTGAAGGCAAATGGGAAGCAAACACCCTCTTGACAAGGTGGCAGGAGAGAGAGAGAACCAAAAGGGAAAATGCCAGGCACTTATCAAACAACCAGATCTCATGAGGACTCTCACTATCACCAGAACAGCATGGGGAAAACTGCCTCCATGATCCAATCACCTCATATCACATTTCTCACTTGACATGTGGGGACTACCATTTGAGATGAGATTTGGTGGAGACAGAGAGCCAAATCATGTCATTCAGCCCCTGGCTCCTCCCAAATCTCATGTCCTTTTCACATTTCAAAACTTATCATGCCTTCCCACAGCCTCCCAAAATCTTAACTCATTCCAACATTAACTCAAAAGTCGAAGTTCAAGATCTCATCCGAGACAAGGCAAGTGCCTTGTATCTATGAGCCTATAAAATCAAAAACAATGTAGTTATTTCCAAGATAAAGTGGGGATACAGGCATTGGATAAATGTTACCATTCCAAATGGGAGAAACTGGCCAAAACAAAGGGGCCACAGGCCCCATGCAAGTCTGAAAGCCTACAGGGTGGTTATTAAATCTTAAAGATCCAAAATAATCTTCTTTGACTCCATGTCACACATCCAGGGCATGCTAATGTGAGGAATGAACTCCTATATTACTCTGTTATCATGCTTCTAATAAAGACGTACCCAAGACTGAGTAATTTATAAAGGAAAGAGGTTTAGTTGACTAACAGTTCCACATGGCTGGGGAAGCCTCACAGTCATGACTGAATAGCAAGAAATGTCTTACCTGTTGGTAGACAAGAGAGAACTTGTGTAAGGAAACTCTCCATTATAAAACCATCAGATCTCATGAGACTTATTCACTATCATGAGAACAGCTTGGGAGAGACCCTACCCCATGATTCAATTACCTCCCACCAGGTCCCTCCCATAACAAGTGGGTATTGTGGGAGCTACAATTCAAGATGAGATTTGGCTGGGGACACAGCCAAACCATATCAGCTGTCAAGGCTTTGGGAAGTTCCTCTCTTGTGGCTCTGCAAGTTACAGCCCCCATGGCTGCTTTCACAGGCTGGCATTGTTTGCAGCTTTTCCAGGTGCATGGTGCAATCTGTCACTGTATCTACAGTTCTGGAGTGTAGACAACAGTGTCCCTTTTCTCATAGCTCCACTAGGCCATGCCCCAGCAGGGACTCTGTGTGGGGACTCCAACCCCACATTTCCCTTCTGCACTGCCCAAGCAGAGGTTCTCCATGAGGGCTCTGCCCCTGCAGCAGATATCTACCTGGACATCTAGGCATTTCCATACACCCTCTGAAATCTAGGCAGAGGATTCCAAAGTTCCACTCTTCTGTGCACCCGTAGGCCCAACACCACGTGGAAACTGCCAGGGCTTGGGGTTTGCACCCTTTGAAGCAATGGCTTGAGCTGTATGTTGGCCCCTATTAGCCATGGCTGGAGCTGGAGAGCTGTGACATAAAGTATCAAGTGTCAAGGAGGCACAAAGCAGTTAGGCCCTGGGCCTGGCCCATAAAACCATTTTTCCCTCCAAGGCCTCCAGGCCTGTGATGGGAGTTGTTGCCATGAAGGTCTCTTTCCCCATTGTCTTGGCTATTAATATTCAGCCCCTTGTTACTTATGCAAATTTCTGAAGCTGGCCTGAATATTCCCCAGAAAATGAGTTTTTCTTTCCTACCACATTGTCCACTGAAAAGTTTTCCAAATCTGTATTCTCTGCTTCCCTTTTGGACATAAGTTTCCATTTCAAAACATCTCTTTGTGAGTGCATATAACTGATTGCTTTCATAATATGCCGGGCCACATCTTGAATGCTTTGCTACTAAGAAACTTCTTTCACTGGATACTCATCTCTCAAGTTCAAAGTTCCAAAGATCCCTAGAGCAGGGCAAAATGCCACCAGTCTCTTTGCTAAAGCATAGCATGAGTGTCCTTTGCTCCAGTTCCCAATAAGTTCCTCATCTCCAACTGAAACCCTCTCAGCCTGGACTTCATTGTCCATAGGCATTTTGGTCAAAATCATTCAACTAGTATCTAGGAAGTTCCAAAGTTCCACATGTCTTCCTGTCTTCTTCTGAGCCCACCAAACTGTTCCAATCTTTGCTTGTTACCCAGTTCCAAAGTTGCTTTCACATTTTCAGGTCATCTTTATAGGAGTACCTCACTCTACTGATACCAGTTCTCTGTATTAGTCTGTTCTCACATTGCTATAAAGATACTACCTGCAACTGGGTAACTTATGTACAAAAGAGGTTAAATTGACTCACAGTTCTGCATGGCTAAGGCCTCCCCAGGCCTTAGGAAACCTACAATCATGGCAGAAGGTTAAGAAGAAGCAGACACCTTCTTCACAATGCAGAAGGAGAGAGACCTAGCAGGGGAAATGCCAGACACTTACAAAATAACCAGATCTCATGAGAACTCCCCTCAAAACATCATGAGAGAAACCACCCCTATAATCCAATCATCTTCCACCCGGTCCCTCCCTTGACATGTGGAAATTACAATTCAAGATGAGATTTGGGTGGGGACACAGAGCCAAACCATATCATCTTCTATGAAAACTACACTGTCTCAATTATTATAATCTTAAAATAAGCCATGATATATGGCAGAGGAAGTTCAGCTTTTTCTTTATTCAGGATTTTATTGGCTTTTCTTAGCCCATTGCATTTCCATATAAACTTTGCAATCATCTTGTTTATTCTTCCTGATAAATACTTCCTTATAAATATTTACTGATATTATGAATGAAATAGTTTTATATCTATGAATTTTGGAGAACTTATTAATATAATATCAAATATTGAATTCATTGAAACCAGGATATAGTATAACCTTCTATTTATTAAGTTAATTAATTTATGCATATTATATTTTATGATTTATTTGGAAAAGTTCTTGTACATATTTTATTATATGTTTTAATGCTATTTTAAATTGCCCTCTTTTCAAATTGTATTTTTGGTCTGTCGCTTACACATAGAAATAAAACTGGTATTTCCAAACTGACCTTAACTAATTCATTCACTAATTCTAATAGTTTATTTGTAGTCTCACATAGTATAGGAATGGAAAAGGTACAAAAATATCTCAACAATTCACAATGTAAAAGTTTACACAAACCTATATGAATTATTACTATGTGCCCAGCACCATAATTACTGTCTTGATTTTCTCCTTCTACTCTAGGATTAGCAGTGGCATACTTGTCATTGTTTTAGTGTTCCAAACATCTATGTTGGCCTGCTCTGTCTGCTCATGTAAACTGTAAGTTATCTCAATCTTATATTGCTTATTACCTTTTCCATTTCTATATGGATAGATACCCTTTATAAATAGAAGCGTAGCCTTTTACAAATATAGTCCATCTACTGGTTTTATCTTTGTGCAGTAATCTCATAACTTCACTAACATATTTATCCATTCCATCAGCAAGTATTTCCTGAGTTCCTTTTCTGTGTCAGGCACTTTTCTGGCCACTGGGTTACAGGAGTAAACAAAAATCTATCCTGCTTTTATGGAACTTAATTCTAGTGGACAAAAAATAGATAATAAACTAATTCTCATACTGTCACTAAATCACCACAGTCGACTCAATATATTTCATGCATTGTCAGACTTTCAGCCAATGCCAACCTCACTATATTTAGAGCTCTGACTTGATTCATCCTATGGCTGCCTATGGATAGGCACTGGGTATGCTGTCATACACTTTTGTGTGTGTAAGGCTTGAGCTATTGAACTACTTGAATTAATGGTTTCTATATTTGTTTTCCATAATAAACTGTGAAATGAGCTGCTTCATCGTTCATTTTTCACATATTCAAATATTAAAATGAGAATGTATTCTTATGACAGCATTTGTTAATTTTTCTATATGGGAGAATGAACTGTTTCATTACTTATCTTTAGTGGCTTATTTATATAATCAGGTAGTGAAAAAAATAATGTCATAACCAATTGGGTTTATAGGAGAATTCTGGGTTTACATAGTGCAATTAATCAAAGTTATGATGAAACTATGGTAATAATTCTTCCTGGTGGAAAGTACTGAAGAATCTTTAAAGGGTGAGAGGTATGGTTTTGTATTTACTTCTAAAGATATGTCTATTAAGCAAAAATGGAGTTGAATTTCCAATTACTTAGTTGGAATAAAAATTAATTTCTAAAGAATCTATTTGTAAACAACTTTTAATGTTAACCACGAAGCATACTAAAATGTTCTTTGAAATATTAGCAGTTATCAAATGTAACTTCTGCATTTTGATAAAAGTTCTAATGTTTAAAAAAATATCATTTTAGAAATTTTCCTATTTTCCTGTATTTTCAGTGAGTCTTCAATAATTTACCTGTGCTTTTACAGTTTATAAAGTCTTGGGAAATTGGGTCTGGCTTTTCAAATCAAATTTTGTGAAATGCCAAGTCATAAGGTATAATAGGAACATGAATTATGTGTAAGACTTGAGTAATGCCCATTCAGGTTGATATTTTCTCACTGATGAGGACACCAAAGAAAATTAGGTTCTTTGATTACCCAGTACTATTTATAGTATTCCAAATATATCATCATGTTCTTTAAGGCTATCATGCTTGAAAAATATGCTTAACTCTTTCTCTGGAGAGTTTTCTCATAGCCCTTTCTTTTGCTTTACCTAAAAAGGGTTGGGGACAGGAAAAAAAAAGCCAACAATGAAAAATCTCTACTAAACCTACAAATATATCAGCTTAATGCTGCAGCAGAGATATTTTTTCCATGGTCTCAGATGTATTTTTCCTTGCATTAGAAAAAAATATTGTTTTATTGGAGAATGGGAATGTTCAGTGCGACTGGAGCTTAGTATCTGTGTAGTAAATGAGAAAGAAGAGGAGCTTGAAGTTCTTAGGGATATAACAATGAGCTTAGAATGTATTCTACAGAAACTAGACACCATTATCATATTAAAAGAATATCAGTCATAATGAATTATTCTAGTTTTATTGAGTTATAGCTGACTTTCAATAAACTACACAAATTTAAAGGGACCAATTTGAGTTTTGGCACATGTATGCACATACCCGAAACTATCATCACAAACAAGATAATGAACATATTATTCACCCCTAGAAGTTCCATTTTATTCATTTGTAACTTTTTTCTTCCCGCTGTGCCAACCCTAAAAATTTATATGTGTCCTGTCACTACAGCTTCTCTAGAATTTTACATAAAGAGAATCAGGTAGTACACACTTTTTCTTGTCTGGTTTCATTCATTTAGTATAATTATTTTGTTTCTTTCAAGTTGTATCTATAAATGCTTTGTGACTTTTAATTGCTAAGTAGTAGTCCATTGCATTTCAGTACTAAAATGTGGTTATCTATTTACCTACTGATGGAAATCTGTGTTATATTTAGTTTTAGTATTACAAGAAGCTGTTATGAACATTTATATATGCACCTTTGTGTGGATATATGCTTTCATTCATCAAAAAAGCTGCAACATGTCTAATGTTACATGCATTCATATACATATATTTACATGCATTCATATATGTATACACATACACGTGTATATATATAGATACATATATTCTGGAGTATATGTATAGAGATATATATTCTGGAGTATATGTATAGATAATATATATATTCTGGAGTATGTGTGTGTATATATATATATTCTAAAAACCCATGAGAAATGTGCATATATATCACAAATGTACAGAACTAAAAGGGATATTAGAAAAGATCCACTATTATCATGGAACATGATAACACTCCTCTCTCAGTGATAAGACAAGGAGCAATAACTCAATAAGATATAGAAGATTTGAACAATTTTATTAACTAACATAATCCAATACATATAAAGACAACACTATAATTAACAAATTGACTTCTTATATAGAACACTATACCAGAGAACTTCTGAAACAGAGGTAGTGTGTCGTATTGTCTAATAACATAAATGTAAGCATTTGGGAAGGAAATTGGAGAAAGGAGAATGGTCTGGAATGGTCTAGAAGCAGAAGTGACAAATCAGTAACAGAGAACACCTACCCTACCACACACCCTGTCCCAATGATATGAGCAGTGCGAGGGAGTAACTAGTCACCACTGATGAGAGTGACAAGATAAAGGATGTCTTCAGGAAAGGGTCTTCATGACTTAAAATTAGAACTGATCAGTGTTGGGGAGAAGAAGATACACTTGCAGTGGTTTATGGACAGCAGTGATGGAGGTTTTGTCAAGAATATGCAAAAATCCAAACCCTTGTGTTAAAACGTTGGTCAGATTTATTTCCTGGCACTGCCTGGTAAAGCAACTTCCCTATTCTATGTCGCTGCCTTTCTGCGCACCTTCCAATAAACTAACAGTCTTTAGTCTATGGGAAACATTTGCTTATTTTTTTACTAGACTCTATGGACTTTTCTGAAGAGAAGACTCCCAAGAATGAGAAACATTTATCATTGGCAAATATGTTGTGTGTGTGTGTGTGTGTGTGTGTGTGTGTGTGTGTGAGAGAGAGAGAGAGAGAGAGAGAGAGAGAGAGACAGAGCGAGAGTATGAAATGTTCTCTGTTCATTTTTGTTGTTGTCTTCAGGATTAACAAAGCATTAACTTAAATTAGCAGATGAGGCTGTTTACAAACTGGGATTTGCATAGTATTTGAGATGCATCTCCTGCCCTACACATGATATTGGAACTGTCTTGAATAACTCCTGTGCTGCTTTAACCACCCACCCTTCACCGTACATGGCACTGTCTCTCCAGGACTTCCCTTAAATATATTTCCATCTTTGTCTCTCTAGCGCCTTTTCAATTGTAAAAGCTCAGGTAACCTTGAATACCTTCGGAAAAGTGGTTCAGGTGCTAAGGTTTAAGGGCTGCCACAGCAATCTGGTTTTATGGATATAAACTGTATTTTATAGTAAAACCACCTTCTATACTACACATACTTTATATCTCATCATGTAATATTCAGTGTTGGAAATTATTGATAAAAAGGGAAACCCATTATTTGAGGAGAAAAAAAAAACACATGCTAAAAATAAGTTTAAAAATTTATATAAAAGGTTTGCACATGAACAACTATTTTGTTATTCTTAAAACACCACATGTATTGTACTATTATGAATGATTTATGATTTAGGAGAAGAAATTCTGAAAAAGAGCTAGAGGCTACAGAAAATAATGATTTATTGTGACTATAAATGTGAAGTAAAACAAGATAACAATTAGAATAAGTTAATGTAAGGTCCATTCAAGCCTAGCGCAAGTACTGTTCAAATTGCCTCAGTTTTCAGAGCCCTTTTCTTGAGGAAGAAAAAAAAAAAAAAATCCAGAGAAGCAGAAACAGGTGCAGAGTATCACAAAATTAGTTAAATCAGTCTTTAGGCAAAGATTGCCATAGAATTTGGGAGAGGTCTGAATATAAACTAAGCCTGTCATTATATAGAGGAAAGAAGGTTTAAGTGGTTGTTATTATGGGTAGAATTTTGTCCCTGCAAAATTCGTATGTTTAAGTCTTAACCCGCATACCTCAGGATGTGAATGTATTTGGAGAGATGGACTTCACAGAGGAAATTTAGGTAAATGAGATCATATAGGTAGGCCCTACTCTGACATGACTGGTGTCTCTATTAGAAGAGGTTGGAGCACAGACACACAGAGAAAAGACCATGTGAGAACACCGGAGGGCAAGGGTCATCTACAAGCCGAGGAGAGATGCCTTAAAAGAAACTAACCCTGCCTATACCTTGATCTCAGCTTGTTATCAGACCTCCAAGGCTGTGAGGAAATGAAGTTCTGTTGGCTAAACCCTCCAGTCTGTGGTACTTTGTTATGGCTGCCCTAGCAAAGTGACAAAATTAGAATGTATATACCTAGCTTTCCTGAAAGAATCTTCACTAAAATGCCTGCTTGATAATTTTTGTTGTGGAAAGTGTAGTTATGATTAGGGTAAATGGACCAAGTGTTAATAAATCCTGGTTGCCTCTTCCATTCCAAATGAGAAACTACTTGATGGCTTTGTTTAGTTAGTAGATAGTGGCAACTTAATACATTAATTGCTTTCCCTGCCTCTTGCTGCTACTGAAGACCATTACACCCACTCAAAGAAGAAAAAAATTGTAAGATAGTGATTCATTAGTATTCTTGCCTAAAAATGTCTTAATGATTTTAGGCTAAGTATTAATATGTATAGGGCTGCATGTTACAACAGATTCACCTTTTTTTTTTTTTGACTGAACACTTGTGAATGCTTGACAGACACCAGTTACTAGCAAAAAAAAAAAAAAAAAAAATAGGGGAGAGGAGAAAATTATTGTGATACATGAGGTAATGAAATAACCCAAAGAAAAGATATTACATTGAACATATGATATATATTTTATACACTTATGAAAATGTAACTGTCTATAAAGATACTATGAAGTTAGATCACTATATTTGAAAGTGCTATTTAAAAACAGTGTAAGGCTTAAAAGAAAATTTTACATTATTTGTTCATAAAATTTACGTCATTTATTTCAGAAAAGAAGTGCACATTATAATGAGTTGAAATCAGTGTCAGGGAAAATATGAGAATCTTTTAATTAATTTCATAAAAGATCTGTACTTAACATTGTTAATTGATCTAGCTAACTGACAGAATGTTTATAGTAATTTCAGAATCATTTATGGGGGTAAGTTCAGCACACAGTCAAGATCTCAATTAAGAACATCTTTAAGAAGCTGCAATTTAGAAATAATAAAATGATGAGGACTGCTAATAGATATGGAACCTTGGTGAGGAAAATTATTTTGCAAGCTGATTTGCTTGGTGGTGCTGTTAAGGTGGGGTTCTAAACTGGCATTTTTATTATGAAGAAAAATGCGCCTGAGAAAAGTGAGATCTTAAGGAAATTAACACTCAAGGCTTCTATCTGACAAGACAGCTTACAATTTTATAAGAGTGATTGTAACCCCTGCTTACTCATATTTTATTGCAGAATTCAAAACTTTATTTTATTGAATACTTAACAGGCTATCCACGTGTTTCCCTTTTGTTCTAGCCGTTGAAATATGAAGATGTGAGAAAACAACCATATTTCAAGAGGAAAAAATTTTAATAAATGATTATTTCTTAGAAAATACATGTTAAATTATCCACATTTTAAATATATTCCAAGGATTTTAAATGAAATATATGTGCATTTTAATAGAGTATATAATAACTTCATAGTAAGGTTTTAATCATTTATCAGATTATATAATAACATTTCTTAAGAAAGATTATATAATAACATATATGTAATCTTTCGTTCTTTTTTTTTTTTTGAGATGAAGTCTCACTCTGTCACCCTGGCTGGAGTGCAGTGGCATGATCTCGGCTCACTGCTACCTCCGCATCCCAGGTTCGAGCAATTCTTCTGCCTCAGCCTCCTGAGTAGCTGGGAATACAGGTGAGCACCACCACGCCCGGCTAATTTTTAAAAATATTAGTAGAGACAGGGTTTCACCATATTGGCCAGGCTGGTCTTGAACTCCTGACCTCATGATCTGCCCACCTTGGCCTCCCAAAATGCTGGGATTACAGGCATGAGCTACCGTGCCCAGCTATAATCTTTCTTAATAGTTTTACATTTTTTATTTATTTAATACTTTCAAAACCTTATAAATTAACTTTATTGTTAACATCTCATTTTAGAGAAATGGTACCTGAGGCACAGAGAGATTGATTAATTAATCCCTCCTAGGTCACATATTTACATAGTTAGTAAGAGCCAGAGTGAGGAATCAAGCCCAGCTATTCTGAGCCCTTTTGTCTTTTCACTGGGGAAAAAAATGTATATAATCCAACCTAGAACTAATTTAGCAACTAATTTATCAGTACATGGCACATATGTTATGTTTTTATTTCAGATGAGGGAACACATAATTTGAACATTTCAATACTTAAAACACTGTAACTACATATATTCTATTGACTATACTTTTGAAATGCTATTAACATGTATAATCTCTCATAATTTGATTTCTGTTTTTCTCTGCACATTGTTCTGATCATAAATATAAACTGGAGCCTTTCTATGCATATCTAAGATATAGACCTGTCTCCATTTCAAACATGGACAAGAAATACAGAAGTTAAGCTAAGCAGCTTTCTTAAAAGTTTAATGTCCCAGCCTTGTCACTGGACTCCTAACTTGGTTCCAGGTTTTTCTATTCATTTGTATCCAACTGAAAATCATATCACGTATTACCACCAAGCTGAATGTTTGTCTTTGTCTCCAGAACTAGTTTTCTGTCCATGAGAATTTGAACCTTATCTTCTTTCTCAATCTTTACAATTACCAAATTTTTATTTCTGTTACCATGTTTTATTAGACAACTCCTTTTCCTGTGTTTCCTTTTATCTAACTCTTTCAGGACTACATTTGACTTGCTTTATTCACTTCCAGAGATTATCTGCGTTATCGATTGTGAAATCTTTCTTGCACTGAATGCCTCCTTGCCTAGCTCAACTATCACATGCTTGTCAAACCTCCATTAATGCAACACTTGGCTCAGTCCCATACATTATTCAAATTTCTTGATGACAGTATTACATGGGCAGCTTTTCAAATTAATGATAGTGTACCAGCTGACAGCTACATCTCCATTATTGACCGAAAGAATGCGCATTGTATGGGGGATTATAATTATCTTTGTTAATTTGAAGATTATAAGGTAGAAATCATGGGCTTTATTTGTTTACCATGGTCATAATGCAAACATTCTTATCAAGTAGAGACAGATGAATATGAAAATAAACCTGGTTTAAAATAATAAATTAAGTTAAATTAACCATGAAATATAAACCTTTCAGAAATTTAACACCCTATCAAATGATTACTTAAGGTAAGGCTCATTGAATATTGTTTTCTTCCATGTGCAGATTAATTTTATTGACCATATCAAAAAGATGTTGTTTCATTTTTAATCATCTCATATGTACAGCTTTCTAGGCGTTTGGTATGGTCAATTTGCTTACTTTGCTTATTTTGATTGTTTTAATTAGATAATTATACTACAGCCAATACCACAATGTTATCAACAGAGAATTTGTGAAATAAAATTTCAAAACAAATACACTTTATCATCCCTGGAAAAATATCATCAAATGCTCATAAAAATCTTGCAAAGGCTTTTTTGTTAATGGTTTGTGACTTGCACAGACAGAATTAACTGAAGAGTTCGATGTTTTTCTAGCATATTCAATAAAAGAGAACTATCAGGTCAACTGAGAACACAGCTAGTATTACTTCAGTATTAACGAGGTTTTCTGGCTTCCTTTGGTAAATTGCCTTAGTACTAGTGCTAATTTTACCATGTTTATATTCATACTTTTCAAAAAGAGTCATATATAAGGAAAATACATATTTAAAATAATAGGTTTAATTCTCCTTGAAAAATAGGGAAGAGACATCCTCCTTCCATTTTAGAACATACACTTTAGAAAACTTGTGATTGTTAATTCTTTCTCTCTCTCTTTGAAATGTATGTAAGTCTTTTAGAAACTAAGGCTCTTGCCAGCTTTCACATCCATGAATTCCTTCCTCAAGAACTTGGGAACCATCTTTTTATAATGTAATCATCATAAAGATAATGCCCCAATCTCCCGTTTTCTCTGAGAGGGCAGGAACCTAACTGGTGCCTCCCTCTAAATTGCAAAACTACCTCTTGTCTTAAAGATATGAGGAGTTGATTTTTCCGTTGTATGAAGTCAATTAGCTAACACAGATGGCCATTCCAATTACCAAGTAAATTTAGGGTAAACTGCTGTAACAAATGGTGCTGTCAAGTCCTCTTATTTGAGGACTAGTTGTTTACCTTAGACACAAGTACAGAATGAGTTGTGTCTGCTTGGTTAGATAAAAGAGTAAGTTTTTTTTTTTTTTTTTTTCCTGTCTTTTCAATCTCTTAGCAGATTATCTGTGATGGATGACATAATCTGTTTTAGGGCTTTATTCAATAATGAAATGCTTTCATTCTCTTCTACTTTTGTGGAAATTTTCCAGGTTGGGAGATTTTGTTTTTAGTTATGCTTTCCCAAGAAATGAAACTACTACATTATTTTTAACATTTGCAAGCAAAATAAATTAATAGAGTGTAACAAGCAGAAAACCCTTAAGTTAACCAGTGAAATAAAATTGTAATAGATTTTTAAACAATGGTACTATAAATTACATCAAGATATATGCAACTGCCTATTTCATGTTTTGAAGTATCAGAACTTCAAAGAATAAAAACCCATGGATAGACTTTTTTTAAATAGCTTTAAAGTATGGCCTGTCGTTGTTTCCTTCGTTCTTTAATTCTTGCAAATTCAGCATGGTTTTTAGGTTTTTAAATATTTTTCCAAAATACTCAGTTGCATTGATTTCAGAAAACAGTCCTTGACTATAAGCTCATAATTTGAGTGCCTCCCAATTAGAGCTTGTTTGTTTTATAATACAAAGCTTAGATTTTCAAATATACAAGTTTATTGAGAATGGGAGGATGGAGAAATCTGCCATATTTCTAGATAAGTATTTGAATTTCTCATACATTTCTACATTAGTATTTCAAAATTCTCTTTTATAGTATTTCAAAATTCCTTTTTAGCAAAGATTTATATAATATCAAGTTGACATTGCTGGAAAGGTTTATGTGACATCCACATTGTATGAAATATTTAAAATGTTATACACAACCATGGCTTTTAAGTCTTTTTAAATTCTGTAATATCCACGTATGTAGTATATATTTATCTACAGTAAAAATGTCATTTAGCAAACGTATACTGAACAGAAGAAAGTACTTTGCTTCATGACTTTAATATTAGTTTTTTGCTTAACACATTATGTGCATTTACTGTGTTAAAACTATCCTTTTAAAATGTCATGGTAGTGAGCCAAGATCGGGCCACTGCACTCCACCCTGGGAGACAGAGAAAGACTCCGTCTCAAAAAAAAAAAAAAAAAAGAAAAAAAAAAGAAAAGTCATGGGAATGATAGCACATGTCTCCCTTTATGGCAATTAAATTCTTATAGTGTGGGCCATTTTGTTTGTTTCCAAATTCTTTTTTTACTATCACTGTAATAGACAAACTTAAACATACACTGAAATAACAGACATCACAGAACTCAAAGCTCAGGCACCTCAAATTTCTCTGTTGTGTATTCTTTGAAAAATTACTTTACACATCTGTGACTCAGCCTCTTTAACTGTGAAATGGAAAGAGTAAGACTAACTTACCTCATTACTTTGTAACATTAAATGAGACGATATTCACAAGGCAAGCAGTAAAATCCCAGGAAATTAAGTGTGAATAAATGTCAGGTGCTTTAGTTGCCACAGGTGTCAGTAGTAGAGAATATGTGTTAAATACACCTGGGCCTAAATATACCTTTGGAACATCACATGCTGCATAGATGCATGAAGAGATTACTATAACATATCTTATGAAGTGAAATAATAGGAAAGTAAACAGATTAGCATCTGAAGATATGGGGAAGAGCTTCTGCTAATTAGAAGAGTCAGAGTCAAAGCTTTTAGATGGAGGTAACCCCTCTGAGTCTTAGAAGACGAATAAAAAGCCCAATAGGAAGATCTGAGGAAACAAGCAAAATATCAACATGAAGAAAGAAAGAGAGGTAAGTCATCACTTTTTTAGGGAGAGCTGATAGTGATGCTGAAAAAATAAAATAAGAATCACAATTTGAAGAATGTATCTAATTATCACATATACAGAGCAATGGACTCATACTCATTCACTTTCCTAGTTATACTCCTAATAACACCTAACCTGAGCTAAGTAGCAAAGTTAACCCCATTCTGCCATCCTCTTATGAAACGTTGTGTGCTGACTGACCATGTTATAGAAACAATAGAAGAAACAGATAAGGAATCATATTCTCTTCCAGAATTACATCTGCTTCTTTGGAGAACCAGCTGGAGAAAAAAAAATAAGATTATTATTGCCCACCAGACTAGTTTATTTATCTAGATCTGTGAAGTTGTTTTAGACAAATAGGAGTTTCAGTAGTGGGGAATCACCAACTTTGTCTACAGAAATAAACTCTCTTTCATTGACACCTTCTGACTCTATAAAGTCATCTAACCCTAAGAAATGTGTTTAAATTCATCTAACCCTAGGAAATGTGTTTAATTATCAACTGTGACACCAGAGGCCTGAATTACACACACACACACACACACATACACACACACACACACACTTACATCTCTCAATCATTTGTTCCAGTTTATTGCAACAAAAGTGAGAGTTGAGAGAGCAGGTGATGACACCGTAATTTCTGCGTTTAGATGGCAAGACAGACCTTGTCATCTAAAGAAGACCACTTTTTGCATTGTGAATGCTGCATTCACTCAATGTGGCATAACGCAAAATATTGAAAAAGAATCAGATTTATTTTTCTGTGCCGTGTCAAAAAGTACACTTTATACTGGAGGCTAAGTGACATATTCTAATAGTGCAGCAAGATATATTAGTATTAAGTGTGAATCAGAATTTCAGAATGAATTTTTTAAAAATAGAATCTCACATTTAAGGATGTTGTGTGCTGAAGCTGTCCTTTAGTTACTGTCTACCCATGAGGATAGCAGTGGAAATGGGTCAGACTGTGGAGCTGGACAGGTTAGAGGTATGACTCATAACAATTGAATGGAAATAATATGAAAATATCACAAAATAAACGAATTTTAATCATAGCATATAATGTAAAGTATGTAATAACATTCTAATATTACAAAATATTAAATACTCTCCCAGCAAGGGTGCTAGAAGTAATGAGTAAACATCCAGGTTTGATGACTTATTGAAAGAGATGCTCGTAAGGCTTACAGTAAAGAGCAAAAGGATACTCCAATGGAAAGAAGAAATGGCTTTCTGGCTGACACTGTGAAGACCAACAGGGACACAAGGGAGACTTTGTCAATCATTTATTCAGTCTTTCATTCACTCATTTAATAAGTGATTTTGGCATTCTTGATAATATAATTCTTATTAACATAATTCTATGCTAGTAGTGCTTGCAAGAAAAATTGGTGGACTATAACTAAAAGCTGGATTAGAGTAAGGCAGCATACTAATAAACAGGGCTACATGTTCTTGCCATCCTTTATCCAAGCATTTCATGACAACAAGGAAATGTAGAGATTACATATATGTAAATATCATTGGGGAAATTATTTTATATATAGGATTGTCTTTCTGTCCCATTAATATTTGTGTATCTCAATATTGATTCAGTTTGTATAACATTTAAGAGCTGAGGCATTAGAGTTATGTCTCTGAAATCTAACATAAGCTCACTTTGTCAAGTGTAGGATTGGCCTCTACTTGATATTTCTGTATAGATAGTCATCTTCACTCAAATGTCTCTTTTACTAATCTCTTCTTAATGAACAGAATCCTTGCTCAACAAGTTGTACACTATAGCATTCTGATTCCCATTCTATGCAATATAGTTTCCACTGGTTTTTCTTTTGATTTTCAATGGGCCTAGACCAGACTAGAACATTTCAGACTTTGGAAGGCAGTATTTGAACACAATTGGAACCTATACTTTGTGATTTAATAGTTATTTGGTCTTAAGCAAGTTACTAAAAATCTCCATACCTTAGGTTTCTGATCTGTATAGGGTTTACAATATTCTTCTCCCATTAATTTGTTGTGAAGGTTAGCTAAGCAAAGTTTCTCAAGCTTTAGTGGGCATCAGAGTCACCTGCTCATTATAACAGAAATTCCTGGCCTGATCCCAAGAATTCATGATTCTGGATTTGAGCATAAGAATTTGCATTTCCAACAAGTTCTAAGGTGATACTAATGCTGCCAATTTGGACCCCACTCTGTGGACACTGAGCTAAGGATAAAACATTTAAAGCATTCTAACTAATCCCCACAAAACAGTAAGCACCCAAAGAGTGTCAGTTTTTCTTTTCTTTTTTTTTTTTTTTGTTCTTACCTTTCCAATTTCAGGTTAAATATCAGTTCAACAAGTAGTCTTGTTATAAATCAAACCAGATCAGTCTTCTTTCCACAAGTCCTTGTTACATTTTTGTATTTTAATACTATTTTATATAGTTTTCAAGGTTTTTAATAATTAGATGTAAATTATATATAATTTCTTATTTTATCAGTGAATTATCTCACTTGCTTCATAATGAAAAAGATCTGGGTGTTTGCTTATAATTTTAGGTAAAAAATTAGACACTCTTGTTCCCTGGATCTAACCTTCCTTTAAATTGATGCAAAACTTAGATGCCTATGTCCATATTCACTGAGAAGTGAGTTGAGGAGGGTGACTTGATATTTGAAGGCCCATTAATAAATGCCACAAATCTTTGGGAGATTTGGAAGAGGATTCAATACATGTTCCAAAGTTCTCAGCGCATTTGGAAAATTTTGCTCCTGTAAGCCCCAATTTAGGGATTCTGAGTATACATCAGCATATTTACTCACAAATAATTCCTGAGTAAAAAAAATTCCTTATTAGAATGATATTTTATAACTTCCTATATTATATTATTGTCAAATCTTTCTTTTGAGGGAAACAATATCTTGTTTAGAAACTCTAAAGCCTTAGCAAATATAATTAAGACAATATTATTTTGATTGCTTGTCCACATCTTCCTTTCCACCAATATCATCGTATCATAAACACAATTGATTCTGTATAGTTTGCTTATAAGTGCAGAATTATTAGACTCTTGTGATTTGTCAATATTTTTTTCGCTTTCTGACATTTTCTAAGTTGACATCATCGACTCTCTTAAAAAGAGTTTTATTCCTTTGCAGCCACACAATTACTGCTTCATCCAAAGGTAATGAATTATTTTTTCTGTTGTTGATCAGTTTTCAAGAACTATATTAAATAATACTTGAAATAATAATAATACATTTTACAAAAAGGAATCTTTATAAATTGGTTTTTCTTACTCTGTGAAGTCTTATATTTGCTGTCAAATGTTTTGAGCTAGAGATTTCACATCTTTTCTTTTTGGAATACAAATGTTTGTATTCCAAAAGTACATATATATATATATATATATATAGAGAGAGAGAGAGAGAGAGAGAGAGAGAGAGAAAGAGAGAGAGAGAGGGAAAGAGAGAGAGACATGTTCTTTTTTATTTTGAGAAAAATAGTTAATATAGATAAATGTACATATCACAGTCTTATTGAGGTTTTTCTCATATATACAGATGCATTATTTTATAAATGTCAATGATGAACCACGAGCCAGAAAGGCCTAGACACTCATGAGTTAAGATTCAATGAGAGTATTAAGAATGGGTTACAGTTGACTCTGGGCCAGGTGATTTGGAAGAAATCAAAGGAGAGCTGAAAAAACTGTGTAGAGTTGACCACTTCTCTACACAGATGTATGCATTTATGTCTATAATGCAATCTGCATCCTGGAACCAAAATTAATTCTCACTGGTGAGGGACTGGAATGATCCTTGTTCCCAAGTGTTGGTAAACAATGTACTTTTTTCTAAAAAGTTCTTTTTATTAATGTGGTTAGATCTCCAGCGAACAGTTGCATACATTAAAAATGACAACTTCTGTTCTAATGTTAATGGTTAAGTTTCGTCTTTAACATCAAGGTGCTTAGAAATTATCAGCCTCAGTGTATCACGAGGTCAGGACTTCAAGACCAGCCTAGAAAATATGGTGAAACCCCATATCTACTAAAAATACAAAAATTAGCCAGGTGTGGTTGCGTGCACTTGGAGTTACAGATACTCAGAAGGCTGAGGCAGAGAATTGCTTGAACATGGGAAGTGGAGGTTGCAGTGAGCGAAGATGGCACCACTGCACTCCAGCCTGGATGACAGAGCAAGACTTTGTGTGCAAAAGAAAAGAAAAGAAAAGAAATTATCTGCCTCATTGTTACAACATGTAAACGTTGAGGAAATTTACATCAAGGAATCTTCATGTCCTCATCAGAGAACTGAGTTTGCAAAGCAGACTGCTACTGTGAAGTCTGGAAAGACAGGCTAATCCAGTGAGTCACCACTAAAATCCAAGACAGAGACCCACTAAAAGATTAAGATTTAGTAATATGATTACAGAACACTTCCTTTCCCACACATCTTACACCACCACCAAAAGGGCTCTAGTATACAAATAGTGGATTACAGCTGAAAAAGCTGCAAAACAGACTCCTTGAGGTTATGTGGAAACGCCCAATGTTAGGAGGGGATGCAAGAATAAGGACACTACAAAATTTTGAAGTCTCTGGCATCTACAGCTGTAGCAAACATTAGATAGAACCAAAATCATACAAAAACATAGATCACAAACATAAACACAGGACTAAAACCTAAAACTTGCAGAATAAAATTGTGATATTTTTGTTAGACAAATATTTACTTAAAGAAGAAATGAAAATCCTAACTACAAGAGGGAAAATTACTAAACTGCATTTTATCAAAGTTAAACCTTTTGTTTGCCAGTTACACATTTTAAGAATTCAAAAGCGAGATCCTAGATTGTTACACGTTTTTGAAATCTGTATTTAACGATGGGCCTCTATCTAGAATATGACGCTTGTAAAACTATAACAAGACAGACACATAAAAAAATGAGTGAACATTTTGAGTCAATGTATATCAATGGCCAAGAAGCTCATAAAAAGTTGTTAAACATCTTTGGTCATTTGAGAAATGCAAATTAACACCAGAGTGTGTTATCACCGTATATCCAATAGAATATATACAAATGCTAACTGTTGAGCATATGGTGTATCTAAGACCCTCTTACACTACTAGTATGATTACAAAATTGTTTACTCTTTTTGGAAACAGCTTGCCAAATTCTTAAAAAGTTATGCATACATTTACCATATGATGAAGTCATGCCATTTCTGTTAATTTACCTAAGAAGAGAAAAAAGGATATATCCACACAAAGATTTTATGTGAATGTATATGTCAACAATACTCTGGATAGCCAAGTAGTATAAAGAACTCAATTGTACATCAGCTTGGGGAAAAATAAAATATGGTATATCCCATGCAAAGTAATGCAATAAAAAATGAGCAAAGTAATAATGTGCCAAACAACAGAGATAAAACCCAGAATTGCCATGCTATATAAAAGAAGCCAGAGACAAAACACTATACAAAATTTTAATTATGTGAAATTGTAGAAAAGGCACAATTAAAACAGCAGAAAGCAGATCAGTAGTGTCCTTAGTCATAGGTTAAGGGTAGAGAACAACTTCAAAAAGGCACAAGGAAATACCTTGGTTTGGTGGAAATATTCTAAAATCTATCTGTGCTTGTTGTGAGAAAGGAAAAAGTAGCCCCTAAAATCCAGGAGCTGGCCCGTTGCTATCAGCTGGGAATTGGTGTTGTTATGAGCTGGCTTGGCATAGAAAGCTAGTGCTTACTGTATTTCTGTTGCAGATAAATTTTTTTCACAGACCATTAACTTTAAATAAGATCCCTTTGTGACCACAATAGATCAAGACAAAAACAAGACCACTCTGTAATCATATCTGAACATATACAAAATATTAACATTGTCGAAGACACAAAAATAACTAAACATTTCCCTGCCTTGACTAACAGGAGTTACTGCTCAATGATGCCCTTATCCTCATTCCTTTTATTCCTCCAGTCAAATATTTCCTTCTGTTATTTTAGGTTAAATGTGCCCAAGAATAAAACTACATCTGCTTCCTGACAGCATCCAATCTAGAACAAAGCCCTGTTTTCTTAAAATCTACACAAAGTAACGTAGTGCAAACCAACTTCTATGATAAGAGCTTTTTAATACTCTGCTACCCAGACACTTCGTAATTCTCCCCACAGCGTGTAAAATCCAACTTATTCCACTATAGGTACATTCTTGGTGGTCTTTGGGGTATTGACAGTTGCTCTTTTATAAACTTTTACCAAAACTCAGCTGGCTATAATCTTTAAAATCAAAATTTAAAGTACATAAAGTAGCTCAAATAGCTTTAAAAAAGCAAATCGACCCATGTCCTTTGAATACATTAGCCAAGGACTCCAAGAAATTTTTTGAGGGCACAGTCAACTTCTTAAAATATAAAGCCTAATTGGAATTTGGTTCCCATTAATTTGGTCTGCTGTTGGAGGATTCCTCCACTTTGTCCCTAGCTCTCCTATGTCCCAGTGATAATGCAATTGAGACAGCCGGGTGAGAGGGGGTCCCTGGCAAAACTCCAACCAGCCTGTGTCCTGGGGTGGAGCCTTGGGAAGTCTGTGCCCTTTGTGGCTGGGAGGAGCCTGGCCCCTCCTTTTCCTGTGTGAAACCAGGAATTCATACAGCAAGGAGGGAAGTGCTCTAGCAGGAACTCTGGACTTGCTGACAGTCCGTTTCTTCCATTTCTTAATTTTCATCCAAACAAAACCCTATATTCCTGTCCATTCAAATTGTCTGTGAACCTGAATTTTTGTGGCTGTTGGACAAGGACCCCATGTTTAGCAGAACTAAGGAAAAGTCCTGTAACAGTTTAATTTTAAAAATATGTCTATAATCTGTCTTCTGCTCTTTGATCATTCTATTCAATCCTTTTCCCTTTCCCTTTATTTGTCCTTCCTTCACATGGGTTTGGTTTGTCGAATTCCATCTCCCCAAATAACACAATACAACATTCTGATAAGCAAAACTCTGTTATTGTTTACTTGGATAACTCAAAGACTTTTAGTAGTGTCTCAGAGGGAGACACACAAGATAAGAATTTTAGGGATTGAAAGTTTATTGTAAGACTTTTAATTCAGGGGCTTGATCAAGACTGAATAAGAATTATCATGTAACAGTTTACTGTTGATGGACACAGCAAGGTGAGAATTTTGAGATTCAAACAGCAGATAATACAAGCCGAAGTTTTCTTTCTATGGAAGAGTTGATCTGTCTTTTAATAAGTGAACAACGAAATTATTTGCCTGGAAAAGTCTCCTGAAATACTGAAGTTATGCTAAAGAAGGTAAAAGAATGAAGTCTTAGTATAGGTAGTATAGTTGTGTATGGGAATAGTTTCAGTTCTCAAAGGTCAAACTGTGTATGTGTTGGGGGAGTAGAGTGGATAGTTTCTGTTTGCTGATTATAATTGGTATATATTTTTTTCACCATTAGTTTCTCTTTACTACAATCACTGTGTTTATTGAAAACTTACTAATATTTCCTTATAACATCCATGAGCTGGCAGTGACTCACTGTGGCTAATTTTTTTTTTTAAATGAAACTCTTCATCTTAACTTTACTGCATATCAGAAACTGACAATAAATTAGACACCATTGAATCCTAATTCCTTAGCTAATGTTTCTATTCTTATCATTTTTTGTAAGGGCCACTGCTTTCCCAATATCCCTAATACATCTTTAATAACTGTGTTTATCACCTCTTGTTTCTCTGTAATCTTTTGTCTTTATATACACATTAAGTGTATTCATCTTCATGATTGAATATGTTTTACATTCAATCTGCAGAAAAATTTTATTTATTTGGAGGATTTCTATTAACATCTTATCCTAGCATAAGTTTTTTTCAAATATTCTTGTAAGAAAAGCAGCCTTTACCAGTATAAAAGTCACTTTCAAGTTACACTCCTCTCAAAAAAGATTATATATTGCCTTTGCACCCCAAGAAATGCAGTTTAAGATTTTACTACTCAAGCCTCAGTATAATATGATAGCCGGCAGCATTAATTTAACTTGGAGATTTGTTAGAAATGCAGAATGTCAGACTTCGCCCCAGATCTATAGAATCAGAGTCCATATTTTAACAAGCCTCTCAGGTAATTTATATGCACATTAAAGCGTAGGAAGCACCAGTTTAAGTTATTTGCAACATCTCTGAGGCAGTCTGCCTAACTGCATTAATAGTGAATTGGAATTAAATCCTCTTTATGAATTAGTAATTTGCTCCAGGCACAATCACTTCTGTGTATGCTTCTGTTCACTTTTCAAAACACAGTGCCCATCTGGAATTTTCACTGTTTCAAACTTAGCAAAGATCTTGTCTACTTGTAGTTATATAAGGTAAGGAAAGGACTTAGGAAGTGCTTCAACTCAGGTGAGCCTTAACTTCAAGGCTATATTCATTTTTCAGAAAAAAATATTTAATTTGACTGACATAAATTCATGACAATGCTAGAAACTCCTGTTATTTTAATTTTAATAAACTTTATTAAATGAGGAACCTCTGTCAGGAAAGATCTTCCTTAAAAAGGGAAATTTCAATTGAGATTCGAAACATAAATATGAATTACTCAGATGAAATAATATGTGAGAGACATGAGAACAGCATATTAGGCATAAAAAGAAGTAGGACAGGAAGTTGTTGAAATGTGAAGATGTGAAAGAACATGTAGTAGAATCTGATACATCCAAAAAGATCTGATAAATATTGGTTGTCTCTTAAAATCATGTGGAATTATTTGTCCTGCATTCTAAGAGAAACACAAGCGATGTCTTCAATTAGAATGCTATTGTGTCAGACCAGAGTATTGACAATTTTTTTTCTGGAATATTTGGCTTGTAGGTAGAGTGAAGAAAAGCCTATAAATTATAGAATTATTTAGAAAGTAGATTCATTAGGACTTTTTGGTTGAAAAATATAAAAAGAGAAGTAAAAGGACATAATAATTGCTGCTACATTTCTAACTTAACATAGAAAGGATGGAGTTGTCCTGCCCTCAACAAGACAACACAGAAGAAAAAAACCAAACTGAAGGAAAAGAGTAAGTTCCGGTTTAGATATTTTGATGTCAAGGTGAATATAAGACTTTCAGGCAAACTATACTACTTCTCTCTCTCTCTCTCTCTCTCACACACACACACACACACACACACACACACACACACAAAAAAAACAAATGCATAAAATTTAACAGGTTGCTATTCTGTTGAGAAATAGAATATCATTGGGGAGGATCTTGAATTTTACACAATATTTTGGGGGAGCAGAATGGGGATAGAATGGACAGGTGAGAAATCATAGAAAGAAAGACGGATTGGAAGAGTTTTTAGGCTATCTGGGAATTTGAAGGTTGTAGCTTAAAAAATGTTATCTGAGTATCAGTGCAAAAGAAGAGGAAAAGATCAGATAATATTTACTATTATTAAATGAGGGAGTAAACATGAGTGGAAAAATCCAGGATCGTGCCTGTGGTATGATAGGAACCACCACTATAAATCTTCCATTCTGAGCACCTAAAGTTATGTCTACTTATTTTCTATCCTCAGATAAAGTTAGTAAACATCTGAAAGATTGTGGAGAGGAGGTTGGATGGGTCCTCAAATCTCAATTTTCTATAATTTCGGTTCCAAATAAAACTTGGACTATATTTTAAACCTTCAAGCTAATAACTTACTTAATCATCACATTATGATTATTCATTTTCCACTCACTTTTACCCATTTAATTTACTCCCTTTCCCCTCTATATTTTGATTTATTTATCAACTATCCTCACATTCTTACTTTTTGCTATTACCTTTTAGGATATAAAAAACTCAGATATCCCCTAATACAAAAAGGAATTTCCTATATACATTCAAACAACAGCTACATACTTCTCTCACTCTAAGGTTTGGTGGGTTCAGCTACAACTGGAATTTCTTCCGGTTCAATGTGACTACTCCTCACCACAATTCATAGAATCTCCATATTTCCATGCTTACAACTCTCTCAAAGGTCATAAATTGTATCCCAATCTTCATATACAATCATGTGAGAACCATTTACTATTTATTTAAAAAAATGGGTAAACACAGAAGGGGTTGCAAGGTCATTTGGCAAAGTAAGATATCTTAAAGATAGGATATGAGACCCCAGAAATATTAAGAAACACATAACAAATCTGATATCTATCTACATCTCATGTAAGTTATTAAAAACAGATCTCCAAAACAGTTCTAGAAATTAATGCTAGGTGAAGCGATTTTGAAGATTTATGTTCCCAATTCTATGGTCATGTGTTAACATGTAAAGAGAATATTCATCATATGAGAAAATGTAGTGCTATGAAAGAACTTTGTGGAATTGTTGAAGACGTATGTCCACGTTTCTTCGTGGTTAGGGTTTTCTGAGCAAATAAACTGAGAGCAGACTGGCAGGGCAACTCCGGAGATTCATACTGAATAGCAACCCTGGGAGAGCAAGAGAGCTTCAGCAAAATTCAGAGTATTCAGTTCCCTTTAGAGCTGTGTGTTCATGTTATGAAGGGAGAGAGAACTCAGAGACATTCCTTTAAATTCCTCTTCTCTCCCCACAGAAGGTTTACTTATCTTAGGGAAATATGGTTTCTCTTCTTTTTTCGGGAGAAGAGAAAGGAAGCCGCAGTCCCTGTATAACTCCTAGATTTTGAATTTGGAATTCCTCTTCTATGGTGCAACAAACTTTCTGCATGCACGGATCCCTGTAGCACTCATCTTATCATTCTGAGGGAAGAAGGATGCACGGGGAATAATACATGTGGTTGTTTCTGTAAGTATAGTAATCATAGTGTGCCTTTAATTCTGAAATCTTATGTTTGCTATCAGGATAAAATGAGTAAGTAAAAATATCAGAAACTTATCAATCTTAAATAATCGGCTGTTCCCTCACTATGCTTCATTGTCCTGAGATGGCAGAGGAGACAGAACACTGAACCTAGTTCTATCTTTTGAGACTTTATTTTCAGCAATTTATATTGATTGGTAGCTGGTGTTTTGCCAGGTCCTGGAATAAGCTAAGCAACTGCGTCACAGGGCAGAATGACTCAGGCTTCTTCAAATAGTGAATTGATCTGCATATAAATATAAAGAAAAATAAAATGAGAGAGGGGGAAACCTATCTTATTGCATTGTTATGGGTAGATAACCCTCTTTATTGCTATTTATTTTTAACAAACACGTACTTTTTCAAAGCATTTTTACATGCTCTTTTCAAGTATAAATGCATTGAATATGTACAGAAGTTCTATTAAGTTGATTTTTAAAAAATATTATCATTTACAGATGAGAAAATGTACCTTCAGAGGGGTTTACTCTCTCATCCATTACACCATTTTTAAGTGGCAGAGCCATGATTCTAAACCAGGTTTTCTGGCTATAGAATCCACACTTCTCTCTGCTTCAAGATGCTCCCTTGTGGTTGCTTAACTGTATTGTTTTAGAGTCTTGATTTTTATGGGGACTTGCCTACAATTTCAACTAAAAAATTCTATGTATTATTAGTGTGAAGTTTAGTTCTTATAGTTAAGAAGGTTAAATTCTGGCTATTAATATTGTTAGAGATTTTTGTCTCTCTATAAACAATTTAAAGATTGCTATTAAGAGAATATATTAGGCTAAAATACGTTTGTTCCTTATACTTCTTTTTTCATAAAATAAAAAAGTGGCATTTAATGTTGAAAATACCATAAAGCTCAAGAAGAATGAAGGATAAATCTAAGGATACAGAAACCTATTCAAGAAAAATTACTTTCTGGCCGGGCGCAGTATCTCACACCTGTAATCCCAGCACTTTGGTCAGCCCAGGGGATCAGATCACCTGAGATCAGGAGTTTCAGACCAGCCTGGTTACCATAGTGAAACCCCGTCTCTACTAAAAATACAAAAATTAGCCAGATATGGTGGCACGCACCTGTAGTCCTAGCTACTCAGGAGGCTGAGGCAGGAGAATTGCTTGAACCTGGGGGGCGGAGGTTGCAGTGAACCGAGATCACATCACTGCACTCCAGCCTGGGTGACACAGCAAGACTCCATCTCAAAAAAACAAAACAAAACAAAACAAAAAAAGAAAGAAATATTTTCCAATGCATTTACTGTGTTCTGCTCTGTAAATTTCTTAGATTTATTCATCTCAGTTCAGACGTCTTAAATTCCTATTCTATGTCCCAGACTGGTTCAGTTACAGTGACCATTTGCTTTTATTATTATAACTAGGAAACGTTTGAGAGTGTAAGGGTGTATGTTTAACAGTCATGCTTTGATAACAAGCATGAACAAGATAATGTTGCTAAATCTGGGAGTCTCTTGGTCAAACTGTGACTTACGGTTAAGCTGGTGAAGTATCCTTGGGTCTGGAGTCTTGGGAGATCTCTGAGTCTTCCAACTGGCCCTAATGATACGATGGAGTAAAAATGTCCACCCGTGATGATGCAGGAATCCTGAAGACACTGAGAGAGGATTTCTTAATGTAGAACATGCATTGAAAAACCCATTAGCACTTTTTACATTTTTTCAAGAAAAGGAATTCAGAACTGAAATACCATTTTATGTATTCCAGTGACTTTAGGGCATTATGGTAGAAGTGAATACTGCTTACTTGAAACATGAAACCTTACCAGAAATAAAAAGAGAAATTTCATGGGTAAATTCATCAACAGGAAATCACAACGATAAAGGAGAAAGAGCTTTAAAATATTTACACAAATCTTGACAAAGGTAAAAAGAGAATAGATAAATCCACAATTACAGGTGGAGATTTCAACACTTACGTTTTAGTAATTGACAGTAGACACAAAATCGAAAAAGATATAAGAGACTTGAACAACATTGTCCACCAATAACACTTAATTTATATTTACAGAACAACATACACACAAAGACACTGCAGAGTATACATCTTTTTCAAGTTCAAACAGATATTCACCAAGATAGATTATATATTGGACAGGACTGAAATTATATAGCATATGTTATCTTTCCTCACTGGATTTAAATTAGATATCAGTAATGGAAAGGGATCTGGAATAGTCCAAATGATCGACAATTAAGCAATGGATTTTACATAAATTATGGGTAGAAATTTGAAAATAAGTAAATAAAATACAATATATCAAAATATGTGGGACACAACCAAAGCCATTGTTGAGGAAATTTAGGACCTTTAAATGTTTATATTAGAAAAGAAGAAAAGTTAAAAATCGCTTAACTAAGGTTCTACCTTAAGAAGTTAGAAAAAGGACAGCAACATAAACTCAAAGTGAATATATAGTAAGAAATATTAAAAAATAATGTGAAACCAATGAAAATGTAAAAGATAATATAATATCAATGAAACCAAAAGTAGTTTCTTTGAAAAGATCAAGATGATAAATATTTATACCAATCAAGAAGACATAGACATAAATTAACATATTGGAATAAGAGAGGGACATTAATACATATCCTACACCTGGTCCCCAACCCCTGGGCCAAGGACTGGTATTGGTCCATGGCCCGTTAGGAACCAGGCCACACAGCACGAGGTGAGCAACGGGAGAGTGAGCATTTCTGCCTGAGCTCCACCTCCAGTTAGATCAACTGCATCACTAGCTTCTCACAGGAAAGTGAATCCTATTGTGAACTGCACGTGTGAGGAATGTAGGTTGCATGTTCCTTATAAGAGTCTAGTGCTGACCAGGTGCTGTGGCTCATGCTTGTAATCCCAGAACTTTGGGAGGCTGAGGTGGGTGGATCATGAGGTGGAGAGATCGAGACCATCCTGGCCAACACAATGAAACCCTGTCTCTACTAAAAGTACAAAAATTAGCTGGGAGTGGTGGCACACCCCTGTAGTGTCAGCTACTTGGGAGGCTGAGGCAAGAGAATCGCTTGATCCAGGGAGGCAGAGGTTGTAGTAAGCTGAGATTGCACCGCTGCACTCCAGCCTGGCAAGAGAGCGAGATTCTGTTTCAAAAAAAAAAAAAAAAAAGGATCTAATGCTTGATGAGCTGGGGTGAAGCAGTTTTATTCCATCCCAAAACTATCCTCATTCCCCAACTGTGGAAAAATTGTCTTCATGGAAACTGGTCCCTGGTGCCAAAAAGTTTGGGGGACTGCTGTCCTACACAATTTAATAGAAAGAAAAAATTTTATATCAATAAATTCAACAACCGAAGTAAATGTGTCAAATAGTTTAAATAACCTATTTAAATTGAATCAAGAAAAAAGAAAATCTGAATAGCCCCATGCTAAAAGACATTGAATTCAGAATTAAAAATACTCCCACTGTATTTTTCTATCACTGCTGTAACAAATTACTACAAGCTTAGTGGCTTAACACAGCACTCACTTATTATCTGACAGTTCTACAGTTCAGAAGTCCAGGCAGCCTCTGCTTGTACTCTCTTTGGGTCTCACAATACCTAAGTCAAGGTGTCAACTAAATTCTTGTCTGGAGACTCTGGGGAACACTCAATCGCATTGTGTGTGCATTTAGTTTGTTGGTAGGATTCTGTTCTGTTGCATTGTAGGACTGAAGTTCCTGTTTCCTTGCTAGATGTCAGTGAGAGGTCATTCTCAGCTTTCACAGGTCAGTGAGAGGTCATTCTCACCCACATTCCTTGACTTGTGGTCCCCTCCATCTTCAAAGTCAGCATGGAAATATAAAATCTTCTCATACTTTGAATTTCTCTGACTTCCTTTTATACAGCTGCTTTCTGCTTTTAAAGGTTCATGTGATTATACCAGGCTCACTCTAATAACAAGGTAAACTCTTTAGTCACCTTAATAAGATCTGTGAAGTCCTTTGCGTTATTTAATGTAACATATCCACAGGAGTAACACCAGAGGATAGAGGACACTGTTTTGACTCCCACATCCACACACAAAAAATTGTAGGTCCAGATGGCTTAAAGACATCTTTATGCTTCCGATATGTGCATTTAGGAAAGGAGCCTCTGATGGGCTCTGATAACCCATGAAAGGGGCACCTAGTGCCCTAAGACAGCCTCTTTAGGTGAGTCAGGCAGAGCATGGAGAAATATAGGTGAAAGGCTTGGCAGGAAAAAAAAAAAATGCCTAGAGACGTTAGCTGCTCCAAGTGAAGAAGTTTCTTCAATGACAATGTCAGTTAAGATTTATCCTGAAGGCTATGGAAATCCACCATAGGATACAGACTTTCCAGAGTACTATGGGGTTGCAAAGAAGGAGAAAGTGATGAATCCAAGATAAAGCCAGTGGGATCATTGATAAGATAAATTAATGTATTACTTAAAGATGGAAAAATATTGCCAGATCGAAGTTGGAGAAATAACGGGTTTTTGAGGAGTAGTCTATCTTAGTGAATTATAGAACAAATTAAATAAACTTAGGTTATTTGAACTTAAATGCACCAGATTGCCTTATTCAGACCAAAACATATCCAGTTTGAAGACTGTGATTAAATCACTGCAAATTAAACTTGTTTCAAAAGTGACAATGTAAAGTTCAATACAGAGCCAACCTTCCTATTTTGGAAGCATGACTTCACCACTTAGTATTTCTGATTTTTGTTAGAGAATTGTGGAAATTCCTTTGAGTCTTTTCTTTCATCTATGCAATGAACTAATAACATTAACTATCTTATATGGTTGTGATGAGATTAAATGTGTTAATTCAGGTAAAGTCCTTAGAAAAATACTTGGTAGAGAGTTCCAATAAAGTAATGAGTAAGTGTTGCCATTGTTATTATATCTAACAAGATATACAAAACGAGTACTTGCCAATAAAAATTAGCATTAAATATAAAAAAATTGTTTTCAGTATTTATAAAGAGGGAGCATGTATTAGGACCTTTTACAGACATATTTCCAAAGAATATTGAAAAATTTTATTGATTTCATTCCATGTTTACCACACAGCTTTCTTATCTTTTTTCCTTTTGGATTTTCTATCTACACTGGTAACAGGAAAAGGTGTGTTTGTTTAGCAAGGATGTGTTATGTTTCCTTGAAAGTAGAAATGGTAGCATCCCATCAACAAATGTGGTTCCACACAATGTCTACTGTGCTTATTGGGATCAATTTAGTTTCTGTAAATCATAGTGGAATATAGCCTGCTATTTTTTTTTCTAAAAAGTTTAGAGTTTTAAATTTAACACATAAGATCAAATTAATTTAATACTATAGGTGGTATAAGGTAAAGATCGAGGCTAATTTATTTTCCACACAGATTATCAGTTGTTCCAAATCTTTTTGTAAAAAATACTTTATTTCCTATTAAATTACCTTGTATTTTTGTTAAAAATAAACTGACCACAGGTAGGATAATTCTTGTTATTCTTTTTCATTAATCTAAATTTCTATATTATAAAAATAACACTCTGCCTAATTAACTATATCTTTATTTCAGTTTTGAAAGTAGAAGTCCTCCAACTCTGTTTTCCTATTTCTAAAGCTGAATTAGCTTTCTAGATCTTTTACAATACCATATAAATTTTTGAATCAGCTTGGCAATTCCTAAAAAAGATCCATGTATATCTTTCGGTTTCTCAGTCAAAATTGATATCTATCACTCCTGTAAACTCTGCGGAATTACGGTTTTTACCTCTATCATAACACTTAAATTTTTATATAAAGTATGTAGTGTTTCATATTGTTACTGTCTTCTAAACGTTGTATTGTATGTAGTTGGCCCCAAAGAAGGGTTATATCAGATCCATCTTCATTAAAATAGTATGAAGCTATTCTTAACAAAGAGAAAAAAGTTTTAGTATATTTCTTAATTAGCTGTACATTATAATTCTTAAACAATTTTTTTAACAATTTGAGACTTTACAATTATTTCAAATATAAGCAAACTAGAGTAATGATAATTTTGGAATATGGTTCTAAAATATATCTAATATATATTTTACATTCTGATTTCACTAATGTAATGCAATGTATTTCCACTGTGATTATTTTAGCCGCTTACTAACTGATCTTCAACACAGGCATCTCAGTTAGCACTACCACCATCTGTTACTACCACTACCACCTCTCAATCACATCTTTTCACACATTCCCCTTGGCAACACTGTAGACTGACCTGAAGTACTTAACTCATTTTTTTTTTTTGTCTGCCAGGAAGGCCTCTTTTTAATTTTAAGTATCTCACATATCATCTGTAACAGTCTGAGATTAATTTCCTACAATAATTACAGAGAATAATTTGCAGTCAGGGCCTGCAAAAAAAAAAAAAAAAAATGTCGTCTAGAAACCAGTTCCAACAACTGTAGTTGTTTCAGAAGGCCTCCGATAGTCCCTAAATGTTCCTGACCTTAATGTAATATTTTCCCTTCCAGACACCATGGCAATATGTTTTCTTGAAATGAAGCTAGGGACTGGGAAATTGAAAGTAATCCTCATGCTCCTTGATAATGCACCTCCTCAGGAATAAGATCAAAGTAAAACTTGAACAAAAGGGCTGATTCAGGTGACCACAGAGTGACAGTGAGTGCCTCTTTTAGGGATGGATGGGTCCTGATTCTAAACTTTTCCTTTCATTTCTTTACCCAAACACTGCTTTCCTCATTTCTTGCCTCAAAGCTACACCTGGGTAGGAGTGCACATTTAAAATTCCAGCATCATTCCTGTCACTCATGAGCTCATATAACCACCCAGAGAACCCCATGAACTCATATAAACACCCAGAGAACCCCACAAACCTCTCTGTGGGTTTCACAGTCCTGGCCTTCACAGAAATGTACTTTTCTTTACTAGAACATCTCCCTTCCCTTCCTTGCCTATTCCTAAGGGGTACCAAAAGTTCCAAAATTCTTTTTTAAACCTCTTTTCACTGTCTTTACTGTGAAAACTATAGGCCATTGTCATATGCAATTCAACTAACCATTATGAATCTCCCAAGCTAGATAATCAATAAGCACATCCTGTCTTCACTTCTTTTCTATACCACAACTATTTTGTCTTTGTTGGTTCCAGCTCCTCTTCTGCTAAATATGCTTAAATGTCTCCTGATTCACACAAATGTTCTCCCTTGATCCTGTATCCAATTTTAGTTTGAAGGCTCTCATTTCCTTCCTAAATAAGGTTATGGAGTGTATATATGTCATTTCTACTTTAACAATTAACATTTACTTCTCATATGTCATGAAATATTTCAAAGAAAAAAGGATCTGAATCTAATATAATGTGGCTCCAGATTTAACTGACAAATATTATAAAATATTATATCTTTAATAATATAGTTTTAATATATATTTTTCAGAAGAAATTTAATATTTATGTATATAAATGACCATAGTTTTCTTCATCTGCAAGACAATCTTCTCTGATCCAAATTTCCTTTTCTCCAATCCAGATATAATCATGGATTTAGTATTTTTTTCTTTGCAATCTATCATTCTGTATCTGGTGATATAGAAGCTTTTTGGCCAGGCATGGTGGCTCACTCCTGTAATTGCAGCACCTTGGGAGGCCGAGGCAGGTGGATCACTTGAGGCCAAGAGCTCAAGACCAGCCTGGCCAACATGGCAAACCCCTGTCTCAACCAAAAATATAAAAATTAGTCAAGCATGGTGGTGTGTGCCTGTAGTCCCAGCTACACGAGAGGCTGAGGCACAAGCATGTCTTGAACCTGGGAGGCAGAGGTTGCAGTGAGCCGAGATCATGCCATTACACTCCAGCTTGGGTGACAGAGCAAGACTCTGCCTCAAAAACAGAGCTAAACACAAAAATCAAAAAACAAAAAACACGAAAGATGAACTGTTTAACAACTCTTTCAATAGAGTTACTATAACACCAAAACCAAACTATAAAAGATAGTAAAAGGAAATACATTATAGAATATTACTTATAAAAAAGTTTTTGAACATCTGAAAATGCTAGCAAATTTATTTGATTTTTAAATGTTTTATATAAAATAGCTATTTACATAAACTATATGTAATATATTTGTTTTTAAATCACTTCTGAATCCTTAAATTCTTCACAAATTTATACTTTTTCTGTAATATTATTTTAAACATATATATATTACTGTGGAAACATATTTGTTCATTTTGATTGCTACAATTTAGTACATGCATTAGTAAACTAATTGTATTTATCTTTTCCACTAGTGAGATGCAGTTGGATTACTTCTATCCCTTTGTACTACCAACCATACTGTATCTAACTCATTTTTACATTCTTTATAGGGCATGCCGTATTAAAATGTATTAGATATTTCTAAATTGCTACTCATAGTGTCTGTACCTATATTCACACATAAGAAAATGGGAATGCTGAAGATGATCCTGGAATTATGTAAGTTAAAATGTGTCTCTTACCGATAAATTCTAAGAAACCTATATTGACCTTTTATTTCAGATTTCTCTCAAGTGTACTTTATCCATCAAGAAGGTTTAAATTATTTTGAAATATTTATGTAATTATCAAAGAATAACTGTTATCGGTTTGAGACATTACATGTTATTAGGTAGGTTATTGTAATAATTATTACTATAATTAATATAGGTGAGTTTGTTTTGTCAAAACTCTTAAAATGAGATCTAGAATTAGAAGTGACTTTTTCCTTACATCTTGGGCAGCACCCACAGAAAACAATAAAGCAGGAGAGAAAAGAGGATGGCAGTTTACCCAGGAAACATAGGTTGTGCGAAGCTTTGCAATGATACTCTCAGTTCAGAGCAATGAAGAACAGAATGCTGTCTTCCCATAATGATGGCATTCAATTATCACTAGACTTACAAGACTACACAAAATCTCTCAAGAACCAGTAAGGATCAGACAGAGCCAATGACAATACTGAAGAAGCTGGCCAGTGGAGAATGAAAACTCAATTACACAAATTACCTTGTTGAACCAGTGCCAGAAATAAAATGTGATGAAGGACAAACTCATTAATTATAAGTGTGAACCAGACAAAACTGAGAATAAGGTGGGAATTCCTTCATAATCTGTTCCTACTTACTTGCAGCAGAAACATTAATGTTCTAAGAGGCAAAAGAGTGGTAGAAAGCTCATGAACACTGAGATTATTCTTGTTAATTCATCTGAATGAGACCTTAAAATACAAAATAACTTGAATTACAGAAAATGTTGAAAAGTTGTATTTCTTGCACATCTAAGATTGAGAGGAAGATATATGTGTGAATTGTCATGAAAGGCCGTCTTCAGGGTGTCATCACAATCAATGTGTAGATTAAGCTCAGCCGATATAATGTTCCTACCTGACTCTTTGAAAACTGAACAGGAGTGAGTACTATGATCTCTAGAAAAACAACAGTTAAGATTCTAGCTTGGCCATCTCCATTATCAGTGTCCTTAATTTCTGCTAACCTTCACGTTTTCTATACATGACATGATCTTTCCAGTCTCCTCGGAAAAATTGCTCTTCACTTAAATTAGTTTGAATCCATTTATTTTGCTTTTCACCAAGAGCTGAAATTTTCTAAACCTGCACACACACTTATGAAGTCCCTAGAGATTACATGTTACTTGTGTTCCTTAGCCTTCATTCCTTGTCCTTTCTTATCTCATTTATTCTTCTCTGCATCTCTTCTGTTTAAGACAGCCAAAACCAATTTTTATGTGTGGAAAAAGGGAAAAAAATATGTGTGCTAACTGTTGACTTCTGTTTCTAGCTACAGTGAAATTTATTGTTATGACAAGAACTCTCCCACTTAGAAGAATTATGAAGGCTAGGTGTAAAATATAAGAAAATAAGTCTTTGATAATGACAGACAACAAATAGGTTGCTTGGACTTCAGAATTTTATTCTATTAAACCTTCTAAATTGAACTTACTACCCCAGACCTTGCCTCAATCCACATGTGATAGTAGGGTAAGATTTATTCAATTCACCAAGTCAGCTAAGATCAGGTTAACTCTTGCCCTCTCAGAGTGTCCCACTATCAAGACATCCGAGGTAATCACATCTCTCCTGCAACAAAGATTTACCAATATAGTAAGAATGGTATAAGAACAAACATGTGTCCTTACAATGCTCTTATTATAAATTAAGACAAACATTTTCACTTTTTTCACAAAATCACCTAGTCAATAAGTGCAGTGTTAATAATGGTTTTTCTAGATATCTCTAAACCACATACTATTTGGTCATGAGGTTCATCAAATGCATAGTGTTCACAGTAAGTCATGTTTCTGTACTTTTTAACCCATATTCTGATAATAGATTCTCATTGGTCGCTTCAGAACACTTTTTTAGTGCCAATGGATAAAAATACACTAAGATTACACTAAAAGTCCTGGTACATCTCCTAAATAGTCTCCTAAAGACTAGCTTGCTGTATCTCTCGGCCATTTTCTTATTTTTAAAAATGAATTAATAATCTTATTTTAGAACATCCCACAACAATAGTCTTTATGGAAGTTTTATCAAATCAAAATAAATATCTAGGAATTCTGATGGCAGCATAGATATAAAAGGAACTTGGAAGTTGTCAGACCTGTACTTAAACAAAAAAACCCGGAAAACCAGTTATTTTACTTGGAACCATTAGTGAACTGAAGTCGCATAGTAAACTTCCACTCTGAAATCTTGGAGACAGATGAATGCACAGATTCACAGCTGAGCTCTACTAACCTAGGACAGAGGTTAGAGACATAACGTGGTAGGAACACTTGTTTGGTAGTTTTGATATGTTGCTGGAGGCTGAGTGTAGACAAACGTGATAATGGAACAACACCAGGGAGAAACAGTCTCAGGAACACGTCCATACTTTCCTGGATATTAATTCCAGGAACTCTACCCAATTCTTATTTCTCATGGTGAAGATTCTAGGAATGTTCCCTTATGACACCAACAATGAAAGCAGAAGATAACCCACTGTGAAATACGCTCAGAGCATTTTCCAAGACAAACCTTACTCTCTAGGGAAAAACATTTTCCAGAGCCTATTCCACCTAGAAGAAGTGCATTGCTCCTCCTCTACCCCAATCTAGCTTTCCTGTCGGAAAAGAAAATACCACTGAAGAAACACTTATGAAGGTCAAAGCCTAGACACATACCCCACTGAAGGTCTAAGATTTAATCATGAGACTGTAAAATGCTTTCTTTCTCCTACATGTTATCAAAACACCAACAAACATCCAATATAAGAACAATGGGTTGCAGCTAAAGAGCTACAAGCTGCAGATGTTCTCTAAGGAAGAATACATTAAAAAGTGCAAATCCAAGAGTGGAGGCAAATAAGAATGCTAGAGGAATTTGAAACCTAAGACATCTGCAGATACAATAAACATTAAGCACAGCACAGTTCCTACCCAAAGTAGCATAAACTCTCAAATTAAAGGCTGATTTACCTCATTTCCAATTGCGAGATACACTATGTTCAGTTTTTAAACAAAAAAATTACAAAGCATGCCAAAAAGCAAGAAACAAAGCAATCTGGAGAGACAAAATAAGTATCATAGTCAGGATGAAGTACAATGCAGATCTTAGAATTATTAGACAGGGAATTAAAATTAACCATGATTAATATATTTAGAGTTCTAATGAACAAAGTACAGAATATGCAAGAATAGATAGTAATTTAAGCAGAAAGATGGAAATTCTAAGAGATAATCCAAAATAAATGCTGGAAATAAAACACTCTAACATAAATTAAAAAATATATTTCATGGGTTCATATGTATACTACACATAGCTTGAAATAATTAGTGAGCTTGAAGACAAACCAAAAAAATTCCAAATTGAAATGCAAAGAGGGAGAAAAAAAATGCAACAAATAGAAAAGTTACATAGCATGTAAAGTCTAAATACATCAATAATTACTTCAAATGTGAATGGTCTAAATACACCATTTAATAGAGAAAGATCATAACATAGATAAAATAAAACAAGGTCCAACTATACATTTTCTATAAGAATATACTTCAGGAAGACTCAGATAGGTTAATAGTAAAAAATGGAAAAAAAAATGCCATGCTGAGATTGATCAAAAGAAAGCTAGAATAGATATATTAATTTAAGGCAAATTCAACTTCAGAAAAAGGAAGATTATGAGGAAAATCAAGGGTATTACATACTGATAAAGGGGAAAATTCTCCAAAAGGACATAATTCTAACGTGTGTTCACCTAATAACAGAGCATCAAAGTACATGAAGCAAAACCTCACGAAGCTGTAAGAATAAAGACATAAATAGATTATTACAGTTAGAGACTTCTTCCCCATCTTTTTTTTTTTTTTTTTTTTTTGAGATGGAGTCTCGTTCTGTCGCCCAGGCTGGATTGCAGTGGCGCCATCTCCACTCACTGCAAGCTCCACCTCACTGTTTAAAAAACAGTGTGTGTTTTTTAAACACACTGGTACATTCATACAACATAATATTATTCAGCAACAAAAATAAATAAGTTATCAAGCCACACGAATATATATAAATTTCTTATAAATATTGCTATGTTTTAAAAGAAGCCAGCCAAGAAAGGCTATGTATTATATAATCCCAATTATATGATATTCCTAAAAAAGCAATACTGTAGAGACAGTAAAATGATCAAGCTTTGAGAGAGAGAATTGTATAATTGAAGAACAAGAGATTCTAAGGGTGGTGAAACTATTCTGTACATTACTTTACTGGTTGATATACGACATTATTGGGCATTTGTCAAAACCAATAAACCTTTATAGCAAAAAAAGTGAACGTCAATTAATACAAATTTAAAAAATTATTTAAAAGGTCAGGGTACCCAAGATAGAATGTATAACATGAGGATAACAATCTAACAGCATTATAAGCATGTAAAACAAGGTCACTGAAGGGGAAGGGGGTATGGATAGGCTAACCTAAGTAACTTTGAAAATGAATGAATTCTCTAAAATGAAATGTGAAAGAAGTTGCACATAAGCACCACATTCTAGTTTGTAAAGTTGTTTCCCATAGATTAACAATTCTGATGGACCACAAATTTCTTTCTACTGTATATGTGTACTGGAAATAAATAAGTAAGTGGCTGTTGAATGGGGAATGCAACAGATAACTCAAACTGTTGAAGTGTGGGGGGAGTTATGGTTAAGCAAGAGAAAGAAAGTGAAATGATCCATGTGGCAATGTATTAGAGTTGGAAGTAGCACTATGAATTCATATTTAACCTAATATAGATACAGATTTTTACATACAGAAATAACTATAGATAAGTGGATGTTTAAGGGTTATTACACAAACATATATTTCCTTGCTCTATTAGCTGAGAGTGCTTAAAAGCACCAATACTACAGTAGCAATGAGTATTAATACATCTACTACCTACGACCCAGATCTTGTTGATAATGCTATGTTCCAATAAGAGGAACCAGGACTATTGAAGAAATGACCGATTGTATGACTAGGGCAGAAAATATACAAGATAAACCTGAAGCATATTGTAAGACCAGAAAATAATAAAGTGCTTAGGAAAACAAAACAAAACATGCAATAAAACACACAACCATGAGTTTATTTCAAAGGACACAGAAGTCAACTAAAAAAGCTTCCAATAGCCAAAGCAATTTATCTTTAAAAATAGTATTGGATTGATGGGCATTTGGGTTGGTTCCAAGTCTTTGCTATTGTGAATAGTGCCACAATAAACATACATGTGTATGTGTCTTTATAGTAGAATGATTTATAATCTTTTGGGCATATACCCAGTAAAGAGATTGCTGGGTCAAATAGTATTTCTGGTTTTAGATCCTTGAGGAATCGCCACACTGTGTTCCACATGGTTGAACTAATTCACATTCCCACTAACAGTATAAAAGTGTTCCTATTTCTCCACATCCTCTCCAGCATATGTTGTTTCCTGGATAAAGAAAATGGGGCACATATACGACATGGAATACTATGCAGCCATAAAAAGGATGAGTTCATGTCCTTTGCAGGGACATGGATGAAACTGGAAACCATCATTCTCAACAAACTAACACAGGAACAGAAAATGAAACACCGCATGTTCTCACTCATAAGTGGGAGTTGAACAGTGAGAACACATGGTCACAGAAAGGGGAAAATCACACACCAGGGCCTGTCAGAGGATAGGGGGAATAGGGGAGGGATAGCATAAGGAGAAATACCTAAGGTGGATGACGGGTTGATGGGTGCAGCAAATCACCATGGCATGTGTATACCTATGTAACAAATCTGCATGTTCTGCACATGTATCCCAGAGCTTGAAGTATAAAAAAAAAGGAAATAGTATTGGATTATAATTCTAGCTATAAGATAAATAAATGTGATTCTATTTGATGCAAATTTATAATTGAATAAATAAATATATGGTATAAAATAGAAATTTTTCATATAGAAGAATTATTATTTTTGTAGCTACTCTACCCTCAAGGAGGTAGATCAAAACTCTATTTTCTGTGTAGACCGTAAATAGTGACTTCTTCTAATGAGTGTATTTATTCTAAAGATTATATTCTAAAATGAAAATAGTTACTTTATAGTGAAGAAATCTCATTCATGTGATCAAGATTAGCATCAACAGTGATGTCAAATTGTTACTATGTACCTTTGATCTGATGAAATAAAATGAAACTATACCTTTATGATCTTTTTCTCCAGAAGATATAACCCCAGTCTAATCATGAGGCACATCCCAGTTGGGGAAATTTAAAAATACACCTGACTATTAGTCCAAACTACCTCACCAAACTATCAATGTCATGAAAAACAAAGAACACGTTCAAGAATTCTCACAGTCAAGAGGAATCTAAGGATATAGGACTATTAAATATAATGTGGCATCCTGAAAGAGAAAAAGCACATTAGGTAAAAACTAAGAAAATTTGAATGACCTATGGTTTTTAGTTAATAATAATGTATCAGTATTGATCCATTAATTCTAACAAATATAACATTCTAATGCTGGATGTTAGTAATAGTGATATGGGAGTGGGGCAGGGAAGTGCTGGGAGGAGAAAGGCAGGGTCCCTGGCGAGGGCTCCACCCTGGGACCTGTGCCCATGGACCTAGGTGAGGACAGGTACTCCTGTTTTTATGCACAAATGTTGCATTTTCCAAGACCACTCTGGCCTTCCATGCCCCCATCTCGTGCCTATAAAAACCCCAAGACCCTAGTGGACATAGACATGAGTGGCTGGACATTGAGAGGAACACATGGACAAAAGAATACACCAACAGACTCTGGTAGGCCATCGATGATGAAATGACCTGGATGCCTAAGATAATTCAGTCGAGGGCAGTTGGAGGAAAACTTAGCTGCTGAGTGGCAGAACTCCAGGGGAAGACCACCTTCCCACTCCATTCTCCTTCTGGCTCCCCATCCATCTACTGAGAGCTACTTCCACCATTCTATAAAACCTTGCACTCATTCTCCAAGCCCACATATGATCCAATTTTTCCAGGACACTAGGGCAAGAACCCAGGGATACAGAAAGGCCTCTGTCCTTGTGATAAGGCAGAGGGTCTGATTGAGCTGATTAACACAAACCGCCTGCGGACAGCTAGGCTGAAAGAATACACTGTAACACATGCCCACTGGGGCTTTGGAAGCTATAAACCCTCAACCCTAGGTGCTGCGGTGGGGTCGGAACCCACACTCCCACGACCTGCCCGTCTGCATGCTCTCCCTAGGGGTTTGAGCAGCCGGACTCCGGAGAAGTGAGCCATACCCCCACTGCACATCCTGTGAGGAGGATAAGGGAAAACTCCTGTGAGGAGGAACTGGTATGAGATATGTCAACTCCCTGTAATGTCTGCATATTTTACATATTGGAAGATGGTTCTAATACTAAAGTTCTTGATAATGTCTTGTTCTACTCTCTCTATTGGACAGCCCACATCAGCGAGAGAAATGAGGAGGGTAGAAAGAACTATTTGTGATAAGGTTGCCTAAATAATTCTCAATCCAGTCAAAGTTAGGCTGTGCATAAGGTAGTAAATTTTAGATTACCCCAGGCATTAGTTTCTACAACATTGATCCAATGATTACAGTAGGGAAAACACATAGACATGGATGTACATTTTGTTAACCACACTAACTTGATCAGATCAGTAAAAAATGCAATAGGCTAGTGAAACCTGGAAGTTCTTGGAAACAAAGACCCAAGATTATATAATATTATTTTCTTAGTTTCTTTGATATCTGGCAAAAAGACCTACCAATTTCCTACCCCATATATTTGAAAAAATGGAGCAAACTCCAGAATGATCGTGTTTACTACATGTATAAGAACAATTTTCACTCTAACCATACCATGGCGATTCCATTTTCATAAGGCAGGACAGATGCCAAGATAACGCCAAATGGGGTAGTCCTAGTAAAAGCTTCTCCTAGATACTAATTTTACTTGACAGGTATGTGTTGTTTCCTTTCAAATCTGTGGTTTAAGGACCAAAAAGCACCCCACTGTTTTTCTTCTTTTTTTTTTCTTTAAAAAATTATATTTTAATAAAACCATTATAAGAATCATTTCAATGATTTGAAATAGAATAATGTCTCTGAAAGTTACAGCAGCAAAAGTGTACATCTGGAAGTGACTATAATATAATAAAATCAACCCACACTAAATACACAAAATGTAAGAAGAGTACAAACACAGCATTATTTATAGATGATTAAAAAAGAAAGTTTAAACATTACAGAGTTAAACTTTTGTATAACACATGAGTTTTGACCTGCTGTGCTTAAACCACTTCAGCTTTCTGTTTTACTTCTTTACTCTTCTTCGTTTATATTTCTTTACAATATTCCCATCTCCTCAGGATTCAGAGTCAGAGTTAACTACAGTGATGTGCCACATAACAACGTTTTGGTGAGTGACAGACTGTATATATGATGGAGGCCCCACAAGATTGTAATACCATATTTTCATTGTATCTTTTCTATGTTTAGATACATAAAAACTTACCATTGGGTTACCATTACCTGCAGTATTCAGTACAGTAATATGCTGTATGATTTTTTAGCCTAGAAGCAATAGAGTATACCATACAGCCTATGTGTGTGGTAGGCTATACCACCTAGGTTTGTGTAAGTGCACTCTATGATGTTCACACAATGACAAAATAGCCCAAAAGCATATTTCTCAGAAGAATCCCTGCTGTGAAGCAACACATGACTGTATTTAATATTTCCTACTTCCCTTTGAATGTGTCTTGGTGGGGAAGAGAAACAGAACTACAAGGGACTCAGACATACTGTAATGGAGTTTTCAGACACGAATTTCAAAGCAATTATGTTTAATATTTGAGAAAATAAAAGACAAGAAAAAGAATTCTGTTAGTAATACATATACAGGGAATATATATTTGCAACACGTGTAAATGATAGACTCCTGCAAATAATAAGGAAAAAAATCAGACAACCCAATAGGAAAAAAAAAAAAATGGCATGGGACCCGAATAGCAATTTCACATAGTATTATATCCAAAAGTCATTAATTTGTGAGAAAGTACTCAGCTTCATTAGTCATCCGGGAAATGCACATTAAAACAGCAATTAGCTACCTCTAAATGCATACCAGAATGTCACAAATTGAAGAGTGATAATACCAAATGACAGTAGGAAGTGGAACAGTGGGAATTCCTGTCTCTTATACACATCTAGATGTGTATAAGAGACAGGCTGGGAGGAGAAAGGCAGGGTCCCTGGCGAGGGCTCCACCCTGGGACCTGTGCCCATGGACCTAGGTGAGGACAGGTACTCCTGTTTTTATGCACAAATGTTGCATTTTCCAAGACCACTCTGGCCTTCCATGCCCCCATCTCGTGCCTATAAAAACCCCAAGACCCTAGTGGACATAGACATGAGTGGCTGGACATTGAGAGGAACACATGGACAAAAGAATACACCAACAGACTCTGGTAGGCCATCGATGATGAAATGACCTGGATGCCTAAGATAATTCAGTCGAGGGCAGTTGGAGGAAAACTTAGCTGCTGAGTGGCAGAACTCCAGGGGAAGACCACCTTCCCACTCCATTCTCCTTCTGGCTCCCCATCCATCTACTGAGAGCTACTTCCACCATTCTATAAAACCTTGCACTCATTCTCCAAGCCCACATATGATCCAATTTTTCCAGGACACTAGGGCAAGAACCCAGGGATACAGAAAGGCCTCTGTCCTTGTGATAAGGCAGAGGGTCTGATTGAGCTGATTAACACAAACCGCCTGCGGACAGCTAGGCTGAAAGAATACACTGTAACACATGCCCACTGGGGCTTTGGAAGCTATAAACCCTCAACCCTAGGTGCTGCGGTGGGGTCGGAACCCACACTCCCACGACCTGCCCGTCTGCATGCTCTCCCTAGGGGTTTGAGCAGCCGGACTCCGGAGAAGTGAGCCATACCCCCACTGCACATCCTGTGAGGAGGATAAGGGAAAACTCCTGTGAGGAGGAACTGGTATGAGATATGTCAACTCCCTGTAATGTCTGCATATTTTACATATTGGAAGATGGTTCTAATACTAAAGTTCTTGATAATGTCTTGTTCTACTCTCTCTATTGGACAGCCCACATCAGCGAGAGAAATGAGGAGGGTAGAAAGAACTATTTGTGATAAGGTTGCCTAAATAATTCTCAATCCAGTCAAAGTTAGGCTGTGCATAAGGTAGTAAATTTTAGATTACCCCAGGCATTAGTTTCTACAACATTGATCCAATGATTACAGTAGGGAAAACACATAGACATGGATGTACATTTTGTTAACCACACTAACTTGATCAGATCAGTAAAAAATGCAATAGGCTAGTGAAACCTGGAAGTTCTTGGAAACAAAGACCCAAGATTATATAATATTATTTTCTTAGTTTCTTTGATATCTGGCAAAAAGACCTACCAATTTCCTACCCCATATATTTGAAAAAATGGAGCAAACTCCAGAATGATCGTGTTTACTACATGTATAAGAACAATTTTCACTCTAACCATACCATGGCGATTCCATTTTCATAAGGCAGGACAGATGCCAAGATAACGCCAAATGGGGTAGTCCTAGTAAAAGCTTCTCCTAGATACTAATTTTACTTGACAGGTATGTGTTGTTTCCTTTCAAATCTGTGGTTTAAGGACCAAAAAGCACCCCACTGTTTTTCTTCTTTTTTTTTTCTTTAAAAAATTATATTTTAATAAAACCATTATAAGAATCATTTCAATGATTTGAAATAGAATAATGTCTCTGAAAGTTACAGCAGCAAAAGTGTACATCTGGAAGTGACTATAATATAATAAAATCAACCCACACTAAATACACAAAATGTAAGAAGAGTACAAACACAGCATTATTTATAGATGATTAAAAAAGAAAGTTTAAACATTACAGAGTTAAACTTTTGTATAACACATGAGTTTTGACCTGCTGTGCTTAAACCACTTCAGCTTTCTGTTTTACTTCTTTACTCTTCTTCGTTTATATTTCTTTACAATATTCCCATCTCCTCAGGATTCAGAGTCAGAGTTAACTACAGTGATGTGCCACATAACAACGTTTTGGTGAGTGACAGACTGTATATATGATGGAGGCCCCACAAGATTGTAATACCATATTTTCATTGTATCTTTTCTATGTTTAGATACATAAAAACTTACCATTGGGTTACCATTACCTGCAGTATTCAGTACAGTAATATGCTGTATGATTTTTTAGCCTAGAAGCAATAGAGTATACCATACAGCCTATGTGTGTGGTAGGCTATACCACCTAGGTTTGTGTAAGTGCACTCTATGATGTTCACACAATGACAAAATAGCCCAAAAGCATATTTCTCAGAAGAATCCCTGCTGTGAAGCAACACATGACTGTATTTAATATTTCCTACTTCCCTTTGAATGTGTCTTGGTGGGGAAGAGAAACAGAACTACAAGGGACTCAGACATACTGTAATGGAGTTTTCAGACACGAATTTCAAAGCAATTATGTTTAATATTTGAGAAAATAAAAGACAAGAAAAAGAATTCTGTTAGTAATACATATACAGGGAATATATATTTGCAACACGTGTAAATGATAGACTCCTGCAAATAATAAGGAAAAAAATCAGACAACCCAATAGGAAAAAAAAAAAAAAATGGCATGGGACCCGAATAGCAATTTCACATAGTATTATATCCAAAAGTCATTAATTTGTGAGAAAGTACTCAGCTTCATTAGTCATCCGGGAAATGCACATTAAAACAGCAATTAGCTACCTCTAAATGCATACCAGAATGTCACAAATTGAAGAGTGATAATACCAAATGACAGTAGGAAGTGGAACAGTGGGAATTCTCTTGCAATGCTGATGGGAGCATACATTTTTATATACAACAAACTTAGGAAAAAACTTTGGCAGTTTTTTCCATGGTTAAAAAATAAGTACACAAAGTACACCTAACAATCTTACTTCCAAGTATATGCCCCCCTAATTTTTATGTATATGTTCAAATGTTTTGTTGAACAAGATTCATAGCAGGCTATTTCTCAAAGCCAAACCTGGAAATACTCCAAATAGCCAGGAACAGTGAAACTGATCAATAATTTGGAATCTTAACACGACAAACTTCCCAGCAATAAAATATAAAAACTATAGCTCCAAACAGGAACTTGGATATAACTCACAAATAAAACTGTACATAAGAACTTTGAATCTTTTATTTGCTAAATCCACAATGTCTACATATGTCAAAGCATCAAGCTGTATATGAAAAATACATATAATTTTTCTTACATAAAATAAATAAATACATTAGGGAAAAAAGCCAGATACAAAAAGATACATAATAAAGATTTAATGTATATGAAGTTCAAAAGCAGACATACAGCATAATGAATTATGACTTTCTGAACGAGAGAAGGGGTAGTAAATGGGAATTAATAGGATGAAGACTTCTGTGGCATTGGTGGTGTTCTAGTCATTAATGCGAGTACCGGTTACATATATTTGTTCATGCTGTGGTCATTCTTTCAATTGATAATTATTATTGGTGCATGTCTATGTATTTGTGTTAATCCTGAATAAAAATTCTACAACGTGACTCTTGCTTACTGAAAAATATATGAAAATAAGGCTGCAAGATATTATATACAAAAGAAAGTATGCCATTTACCAAATATTACTCTTCATACTATTGTTATTACTTTTGCACAAAACTAAAACATAAGTATGTATCTAGAACTCTAGCATTTTACTGCTTTCTATCTACCTCATACTTTCTAAGGAGAGTGTAGCATTCCATTCTATAGGTTATTTCATATTTTTTCTATTACAATTCTCAAGGAGTACGCTGGCATCTCCACTTTTGTATTCATGTAAAATTGGATAGATTCTGAATAAATGAATAAATAAAAATGATGCTAATTTAATAGATATTGCCAACAAACTAACATTAAAATGTTTTCTGTTTCTCTATACCCTACTAAGACTTTATAAATAAACGACAAAAATATATGGCCTTGATCCCAGTGTATCTCAGGAAATGAAAAGGAGTCAAAGGATGAGAGGAACCTTTCTGTGACAACATTGAGAGTATACAGTTTTTTTTTTCCTTTTTTTTTTTTTTTTTTTAGTGTGCTGCTGTTGCCACAACAGAGAAGGTCCCTCTCTGGGGCAATTTTTCCTAAATTGTAAAGTTTAGAAAGAAAGAATATGATTGCCCTAGTGTGTTTCTGTCTTTTTGGCCTTAAAAAAAAAAAAAATCAGTTATCTCTAGCCAGGTGAGTTCTTTTAGAAAATCCATGGTTAGATACCCACTTCAGTGCGCATAAGGACATTTCCGTAAAAGACCAAAGCAAGAATGGTGAATTTGGCTGCCTCCCCAAACAAGGACCTTGTGGTGAGTGTTCTTAGTCATTTTAATCTTCATCATTTTGTAGGTGAAAAAATAGCTATTTTTCAATTGTGATTCGTTAAATCTGAAAATTTGAGCATTAGACACATGCATTTTTCTTTTCACTGAAATACCAAATGTCTCTTTTCTGCTTCAATTTAGTTATTTTTTACATTTTTGAAAAATATGCTTATGTTGAAATATTAGAGGAATGTTTGTCTTTTATATAAGGACTAAATTTTCTCAGTCTGAAATTTGAATTGCCATTTTTTAATGGCACTTCTTTGCTCATGGAAAAATTTATATTGTCTGTAACCAAATTAATCAATCTTTCTTTTTGCTTTTTGGACTTCTTACTTCAATAATATAAATTCTATACTATTAACATAAAGTACATTTTCTTTTTTATCTAATAACTGTGGTTATTTTCTGCAAAATTTTTTTTAACTTTTTATCTGGGAAATAGCTCTTTATTCTTTAAAGTTTTTTTTTTTTTTTTTTTAAAGCAGCTTTTGCTCTCTTCATTTTTCTTTCCATCTCATGCTACTTTTATATAAAATATTGCTCTATTGACTTGCACTTACCTTTCTTGGTTATAACTTGTTTATTTGCGTTCTTCCTGTCTGATTTCCTACAAAGTATCTAACACAGGAATATAGTAGATCTAATACGTGCTGAATTAAAGACTTGCCCTCAAAGAACACACTTTAATCAACTGTCAGGATTGAAACCTTACAACTTTTGTAGGATATTGGCAACCTAGTTAAAACATCTTCCCAATGTCTCTCAGAATGTATAGATACCTCTCTCCTGAATTTCTCTAGCATATTGTTTTTACCTCTATTACTATAATTACCAAATTTTGGTATTTTAACTCTATGTACATAATTTGTTTTCCTTTAGCCTTCTATTTTTAAATTGCCTGAAACATATTTACCATTAAAAGGAGAATTTTATTTGAAATGTTACAAGTAATATGAGTATATCAAAGCAGTGATATTAGAAATACACTCTTTGAAAGTTTCAACTTAAGATCTCCATCCAGCATGGTAGATAAGCCCCCATAACTTATAATCACTGTATGATTTATAAAATTTGAAGTACCTTTCTTCTTTCCTTTCAATTTTCATTTGACTGAACTGGCCTTTTCACCTTGGACATTTGAACAAGCTTACTGCTCTTTCAGTTGACACTAACTGATAACAACTGAACACTGCAACCTCTTAAATGCTGATCAGTGACCTGCCTCCTATTCTCCTTGATCAATGTTGACAGCCTTATACTACCCTTAAGCACTTTCCATTTCTTGTTTCTTCTAGGGAGGGGTCCAGTTCATTTTACGACATCCACTAATAAACTGACGATTCCCTCCTCACCACCTTGAAATGTATTTACCAGAGCCCAGGGAATGGGTTACAAGCAGGTTGGAAATCAGGGCCCGAAGACAGGTTTTCCTAATGCTTTATAACTCTTCTTCAACACTCCAAACTTTTTTTATTTCACTAGGCTGTTGCACATTTTGGAGGGCAGGTGACGGTGGGGGCAAATAAAGGAAAATGTCTTCATCCTCACAAAGCTCCTCCTCAGGGGCTAGACTGGACTAGATTGGGCAGTGGGTCAGGTTGCTCCTAAGGTTCAACAACTATTTCAGTAAAATAAGCAAATGTGCTAATTCTAGCCCTTTGGTTTGGTTTCAGCCAGTTTGGAATCATGAGACTTTTATCCTTTCCTAACCTTAACTATGTTTTTCCCCATGCCCAGGACCAGCTGGTGAAGCCCTAAAAGCCCAAGAGCCTCTTGTCTATTTCCACAGTCCCTCCCCTCACAGAGCCGTTCATCACTTCCACTAAATCATTCCCTCTTGGCAGACTTAGCTCTGCACACACAAATGTATTTTCTTCATTGCAACCCTAAACTGCAGGGCTTGTTTCCCAGGCTTTTGCAGTTTCCCTGAATGCTGGGGCTGAGCTATACTAACACCAACTGTACCTCATTTTCTTCAGGCTGGACAAAACATCTATGCCTCATGTTTTCCCTTTACTCCTTTATTTATCCACAATCTCTCTTTGAGCGCTCCATCATTCTTCTTCTAAAAGTCTTCAAAGTCATTCATATTTTAAAATGTCCTAATGATCTTGCAATCCAATACAATGGAAACCTGTTTTCTCTGTCATTTTATTCTTAAACAAGTTTAACAAATATACAGTCACTGTCTTTTCTTTATTCATTGTGTTTATTACTGTTTAATGAGAAATAGCTCAGTAGTAAGACAAAGTACCAGACCATGGTTCAGCACTAATGAGTGTTCAAATATTGCCATATTTTCTTCTTAGCTTTTAAAATGAAGTTAAAACTATATATAATAACCTACTGCAACAACTCTCTGTAATCCGATTTCCCTCCTTTCTAGTCTAGAGATAAATACTATGAATATAGTAGATATTTTCATAGTAATGCATACTTAACTCAAGTGCATATTTATATACTCATAAATGATTTACCATAGTGTTTCGTAGTTTAAAATTGTATAAATAGTATTTGTTTCTTTCCATGGCTGGCTGTTTTCTCTCAATATGATTTTTTTTTTTTTTTTTGAGACGGAGTTTCACTCCTGTTGCCAAGGCTGGAGTGCAATGGCGTGATCTTGGCTCACTGCAACCTCCGCCTCGTGGGTTCAAGCAATTCTCCTGCCTCAGCCTCCTGAGTAGCTAGGATTACAGGCATGCACCACTATGCCTGGCTAATTTTGTATTTTTTTAGTAGAGGCGGGGTTTCTCCACGTTGGTCAGGCTGGTCTCGAACTCCCAACCTCAGGTGATCTGCCTGCCTCGACTTCCCAAAGTGCTGGGACTACAGGCAGGAGCCACTGCACCTGGCCTCAATATGATGTTTTTGAGGCTTATCAACATTGGTACATATAGCTCAAGTTAATTTATTTTATTGTATACATGTAATATTTTATGGCATAAATATACCACAGTTTACTCATCAATTCTTCACCTGACAAAACTTAAATTGCTCTTTGTGTTTTTGTTATTACAAACAACGGTTCAGTCTGAATGCTTATTCTGTCTTTTTACGCATGTGTTTGAGAGATTCTCTACTATATTTCCCTAGAACTGGGATTCCTAAGTCATA
>NW_012102465.1:4675154-4777756 GCF_000951045.1 Mandrillus leucophaeus | reverse complement strand
CTCCTAAGGTTCAACAACTATTTCAGTAAAATAAGCAAATGTGCTAATTCTAGCCCTTTGGTTTGGTTTCAGCCAGTTTGGAATCATGAGACTTTTATCCTTTCCTAACCTTAACTATGTTTTTCCCCATGCCCAGGACCAGCTGGTGAAGCCCTAAAAGCCCAAGAGCCTCTTGTCTATTTCCACAGTCCCTCCCCTCACAGAGCCGTTCATCACTTCCACTAAATCATTCCCTCTTGGCAGACTTAGCTCTGCACACACAAATGTATTTTCTTCATTGCAACCCTAAACTGCAGGGCTTGTTTCCCAGGCTTTTGCAGTTTCCCTGAATGCTGGGGCTGAGCTATACTAACACCAACTGTACCTCATTTTCTTCAGGCTGGACAAAACATCTATGCCTCATGTTTTCCCTTTACTCCTTTATTTATCCACAATCTCTCTTTGAGCGCTCCATCATTCTTCTTCTAAAAGTCTTCAAAGTCATTCATATTTTAAAATGTCCTAATGATCTTGCAATCCAATACAATGGAAACCTGTTTTCTCTGTCATTTTATTCTTAAACAAGTTTAACAAATATACAGTCACTGTCTTTTCTTTATTCATTGTGTTTATTACTGTTTAATGAGAAATAGCTCAGTAGTAAGACAAAGTACCAGACCATGGTTCAGCACTAATGAGTGTTCAAATATTGCCATATTTTCTTCTTAGCTTTTAAAATGAAGTTAAAACTATATATAATAACCTACTGCAACAACTCTCTGTAATCCGATTTCCCTCCTTTCTAGTCTAGAGATAAATACTATGAATATAGTAGATATTTTCATAGTAATGCATACTTAACTCAAGTGCATATTTATATACTCATAAATGATTTACCATAGTGTTTCGTAGTTTAAAATTGTATAAATAGTATTTGTTTCTTTCCATGGCTGGCTGTTTTCTCTCAATATGATTTTTTTTTTTTTTTTTGAGACGGAGTTTCACTCCTGTTGCCAAGGCTGGAGTGCAATGGCGTGATCTTGGCTCACTGCAACCTCCGCCTCGTGGGTTCAAGCAATTCTCCTGCCTCAGCCTCCTGAGTAGCTAGGATTACAGGCATGCACCACTATGCCTGGCTAATTTTGTATTTTTTTAGTAGAGGCGGGGTTTCTCCACGTTGGTCAGGCTGGTCTCGAACTCCCAACCTCAGGTGATCTGCCTGCCTCGACTTCCCAAAGTGCTGGGACTACAGGCAGGAGCCACTGCACCTGGCCTCAATATGATGTTTTTGAGGCTTATCAACATTGGTACATATAGCTCAAGTTAATTTATTTTATTGTATACATGTAATATTTTATGGCATAAATATACCACAGTTTACTCATCAATTCTTCACCTGACAAAACTTAAATTGCTCTTTGTGTTTTTGTTATTACAAACAACGGTTCAGTCTGAATGCTTATTCTGTCTTTTTACGCATGTGTTTGAGAGATTCTCTACTATATTTCCCTAGAACTGGGATTCCTAAGTCATAGTGCATAGTTATTTTATCAAAAATGTATATTATCAAATGACTTTCTAAATGTTTGTTGTAATTTGCATTTCACCAGCATTGACTGCATCTTCAGGATAATGTATATCATTACTAAGACTAAATAGTGTTGGGATCTCTAGTATTTGATGATTTAATGAGTGTGAAATACATTGCTTTCATTTTAGTATGCATATTCCATGTCACTGTGGTAATTGAGCATTCTTTTAAATTTTATAGTCCATAGAGTTGGCTTCTGCTATTAATTTACAGTTTCAAACTCTTTATCATGTTCTTAACCATTCTAACTTTTCTTGTTACTGATTTTAGATGACATATAGATACATCTATATCCTGCCATTTCTTTCTCCTTCCTGGTTTATGATTACATTTGTATATAATTTGATTGTTATGCAAATATTTAGATATAAATGTTACTTTTTTTTTTTAATTTCTTCTTTTCTGCAGATTTTCTTTTTTCCCTGAGAATAATTCAGTTACACCTTGTGGAATTCACTGTGGTTGTGAATTATCTCTGCAGTCTTGCTCTTTTTTTTTTTTTTTTTTTTTTGAGACAGAGTTTTGCTCTTGTCACCCAGGCCTCAGTGCAATGGCATGATCTCAGCTCACTGCAGCCTCCACCTCCTGGTTTCAAGCAATTCTCCTGCCTCAGGCTCCTGAGTAGCTGGGAATACAGGTATGCACCACCATGCCTGGTTAATTTTTGTATTTTAAGTAGAGACAGGGTTTCACCATATTGGCTAGCCATGGGGAGAAAGAATGGAAAGAAATGGGGAAATATGGGTGGAGATTGGGTCAGTGAAAAAGAAGAAAGAAAGTGGGTGATTCTATAGAGTAATTTTGGTCTGTGAGATCAAATTCTAGAAGGAGTTGGGTGTATGTATACATGGACATCCAGGGTGGAATATGCATTGTAGGCCCAATTCTCACCTCTTCCCAATCACAGGAATATCTGCAAGAGTGGTTAAAAAGATTGTGTCAGCACACAGGTGAGCATGCTATTAGAGAAGCACTGCTCTTCACCGGGTTTTCTGAAGACATTAAACCTCAGTAGAGTCATGTTTGGGAATAACTAAAGACCCTGTCTGTACTTAATAAATTCTCAATTCCATACTGTGCTTGATATATCAGAGTGTTTGGATTGCATTAGTGAAATCAAAAGATAAGCTTTTATTTTTTCTACAATTTTGATTAGAATTTAAAAACAAAATACTATATATGTTGAAAAATTTTGTCATAATTTTTGACATATATACTTTAAGAATTCAGATATCTTTGCTTTGCTTCACAGAAAGTATGAAGGATAAAAAATAGAATATTTCCATTCTGGTAATCTTAATATTATGAGTAAGAAAATCACTGCTTTAAAATCAATATACAAACTTACTTACAGAAAACAAACTGGAAGATTATTTTTTAGAAAATGCAAGGATCATATGTAAACATTCAAAAGTTAGGAAGAAACACAAGAGAAAAAATGCACAGAGACTACAGTAAAACATTCACAACAGAGAAAGGCTGGCCAACAAGGATATAGAGAAGTGAAAACTTACACATAATCAGATAAAGTTAAACAATGAGATTCAACATTAACACCATCAAGTTAGCCAAAATAAGAAAGCCAAGTAATTACCATATCAAGAATATTGGAAATAAGAATGCCAGAGTTCTCATGAACTGCTGAAGTATAAATTTTAAAAACTATTCTATCTAAATGTATTTTGTGAAATTGTGTATATTCTATGACAAACACTTATCTAAGTACATAAAGCCTGAGAAAAGGTTGGCATATTTTCTTTTTATTTTATTTTATTTTTGTTGAGACGGAGTCTTCCTCTGTCGCTCAGGTTGGAGTGCAGTGGCACTATCTCGGCTCACTGCAACCTCCTTCTCCCAGTTTCAAGCGATTCTCCTACTTCAGCCTCCCTAGTAGCTGAAATTACAGGTGCACGACACCATGCACATTTTCATAAGGAATCTTATATTTTTCCTTGCAGATTCCTTATGAACTTAAAACTGAAGACAAATTAGTTGTCTATTTTTAGGAGGAAAGGTATTAAAATGTGGCAAATAAACACAGTGAGTTACTGTGAACTTGCCAGTCTCCACAAATACATGGACCAATTTCTTTTTCTTTTGTGTTTTTTTTTTTTTTTTTTTGAGACGGGGTCTCACTCTGTTGCCCAGGCTGGAGTGCAGTGGCCCGATCTTGGCTCACTGCCAGCTTCGCCTCCCAGGTTCACGCCATTCTCCTGCCTCTGCCTCCCGAGTAGCTGGGACTACAGGCGCCTGCCACCATGCCCGACTAATTGTTCGTATTTTTCATAGAGACAGGGTTTCACCGTGTTAGCCAGGATGGTCTCGATCTCCTGACCTCGTCATCCACCCTCCTCGGCCTCCCAAAGTGCTTGGGTTACAGGTGTGAGCCACTGTGCCCGGCCATGTGGACCAATTTCTTAAATAAATTCCTTAAAATAAACCTCTGTCTCTCTCTCTCTCTGTTTCTGTCTCTCTGTTGTACAAAATCTGAAGGGTAGGCTAGTAGGTTGTGAAGAATTGATGTTGGAATTCAATATGGAAGACAGTCTGGAAGCAGAATTCCCTCTTCCTCAAGAGACCTCGCACTGTTTACTCGTAAGGCCTTCAACTGATTGAATGAGGCCCAACCATATGATGAATGGCAATATACTTTACTCAGTCTATTAATTTACATGTTAATCTCATCTGAGAAAATAGCAAAATCCAAACTGGTGTTTGAACAAATATCTTGGTACTATGATCTAGCCAAGTTGACACATAAAATTAACCATCACAGTATTACCACAGGAGAATGGTTGTGCAGCTAGCCTGAAAACAGACAGTCCTGAGACTCCAAGAAACAACTTCAAAAACCCTATTTATTAATGCTATGCATACTTGGATGTTGACACACAGTGCTGAAATCTCCATCCCTTTAATTACAAGCTTAAAGAGGAAGAAATAAGCAGGATCCACAATTTCGGTTTCACTGTGAATGTGCCAAAATACATTATTCTGAACTTTGCATACTGGTAATTTTTGACAATCCATAAACTCTTATTCCTCACTTCGAATCTTTTCTCCCTGCTTAATGACTATATCCCATTTTTAAAAACTTATCTCACTGCATTTTTGCATCTGTTACTCTTCGTCTCTTTGTCTACTTTATACTATTCTTCTTAGCTAATAAAAATGATTTCTAAAGTTCCTCACCCGAAATAAGACTTTTCTATTACTCTACATAACCCACCCAATACCACTTTCTTTCTAATTTTCCTCTCAACTACCAGAATAAAATTATCTACAAACTTTGTCTTCATTTCATGACTATTCATCCATCCTCAGCCTACTATAACGTTTGGCTGCTGTCCTTATCCCTCCTTCCGTTGAACTAGCTCCCACAAAGAGCATCAAAATACCGGGATTACCAAGCTTAATGGCTCTGGTGGAACCATTTACATTGTAGCTAACTAAAATAAAATCTTCATGTCAGAAATAGAAATGACCTTAGTGGCCTTCACTATGACATTCATAGATGTAAAGTGGAGGCTCAGAGATATTTGAATTCAAACATTATGAATTTCATTTTCATGATTCATTAAATCTTGAAGAGCTAGATGCTGGAGTGAAGGAATATTGCAGATTTAGTTTAAGTCCCTATGGGTACTGATTATATTTTAGCTAAGGAAGAAAATATCCAGTAAGAGATCAGAGTAAATCAGATGCAGCAGCAGAGAGAAAGGCACACTAAATTATTTCTACTTTCTTTGACCTCCCAGATTCAACTCTATTCCACTGATTGATTAGCGACTTTCAAGGGACTTCTAAGTAAGTATACAAAGCAGACAAGAAAGAAGAAAGCTTGAGGTAAGTTGAAACAATTATGCTTCCTAAATCATATTGTACTTTTATGGAGGATAGATTATTTAGAAATATATTTATCTGTTTATCAGGTTTTCTACTATTTTAATTTTGTATTTGTGTTTTAAACTTTATATTTTTATTGACATGTTACAATTCTACATATTTATGTTGAACTTTATTTATTTTGATACATATATGTTGTATACTGATCAAATCAAGGCAGTTAGTATATTTCTCGCCCCATCCATTTATCATTTCTTTGTGGCGAGAACATTCAAAAGCCTCTCTTCTAGCTATTTTGTAAATATACAATACCTTACTGTCAATAGCCCTCACCCTACTGTGCAAGAGAACACCAAAGCTTCCTTCTAATTGTAACCTTGTACCCACTGACCAATTTCTCACCCTCCCCATTCCCTCCACCTACTCTCTGGAATTTTTCTATTTTTACTTTGCAAGAGAATATTCAGAATAATTTAAGAAAGGATCCTAAAAATATTTAAAAAAATTTTTTTTGCTATAATGTATAAAATATTTTTTATTTCTACTTTGTATATTCTAGTTCAGCATTTTTCATTGTGTTTCAAAATCAGAAGCATTCCTCAAGAGGTTGTTTGGTATTGTCAGATGTTCAGGAAGTGAACAATTTTAAAATATGGAATTCTGATGATTTTAAAACTCAACTTGGAGATTCAAAATACACATCAGCTTAGTAAAACTACTGGAATCCTGAATTTTTAAAGCTCCGTTATTTTAAATGAGTATTTTCTCAAAATTTTAATCATGGGACTATCTTTTGAAAGCACATTCATATTTTAGAGATACTAATATAATACTAATACTAATATTATATTTTTTAAGGCTCTGCTATTTTTAATTGTGATTGAAATTTATGTACTTAATTCTTAAATAATATTTCATTAATTGTAACAACTTTTTATTTTATTCAGTTAAGCTTTTCAAGTATGTTATTGTTTATACTTATGGAGAATTTTACTACAACCTATCCGATATTCACTCTACTAATATGATAGTGTTAGATTGACCTCAACTTTTTTTTTTTTTTAAGACGGAATCTTACTCTGTCACCCAGGCTGGGGTCCAATGGTGCCATTTCGGGTCACTGCAACCTCCGCCTCCCAGATTCAAACAATTCTCCTGCCTCAGACGCCTGAATAGCTGAAATTACAGGTGTGCACCACCACACCCGGCTAATTTTTGTATTTTTAGGAGAGATGCGATTTCACCACATTGGCCAGGCTGGTCTCGAACACCTGACCTCAAGCAATCCACATGCATCAGCCTCCCAGATTGCTGGAATTACAGGTGTAAGCCACCACTCCCAGCCTAGCTTAGACTTTTAATACAATAATAATACTATGAAATAGTGATAATAAGCATCTTTATTTTATTGATTTGAATGCAACTTTCTTCAATGCTGTATTGTGAATTCTTAGGTTAAGGGTGAATATTTATAACCATTTGAGCATGAAAATAATCTATTATTTGGGGGTTTGCATAAAATTGCACTATTATGGAAACTGCCAGAACTTAGAAAATAATCCTTTTTCTCAGCCAGAGCACATTATACTTTGAATTTTCTGCTCACCATGGCATAAACATTTTCTGATTGCTAGCAATAGATACTGATCAATCTTTGCACCAAAATTTTATATCTTATTAAAAGTAATGCCCAACATCTATGAAGGGAAGAATACTGGCATCAGCCTACACTCACATTTGGCATTTTATGTTCACTTTGAATGTGTTTGAACAGAATTATCAGATTATTGGTTCCAACAATGAGAGTTTTGTGTATTAAAAAAAAAAAAATAGAAGTGAGGCTGAGAAGCCAGAGGTTAAATTTCATGAGAAAATTAATTCTCATCTTCCCAGGGACTCATTAGAACCTTTCCCAGGTTTTTTTCTTTGAAAAAAGGATGAGCTGTTCCCAAACAGAAAAAGAAGAAGTGGAGCCAGAGGAAACGAAAAAAGGGTAACTTAAATAAATTTATTCTTTTTTTTTAATTCGAACAACAAATGTTCCTTCGGAACCTGTTGTTTATTAGCATAAGTTGCTTAGGAACAATAATAATAAATTTATGAATAATACCTTTTACTACATTTAAAAAAACATGAAAACTGATCATAAGTTTTAGTTTCCAGAGTGTATATTCTGAAAACCTCCTGAATTAATTATAATTCTTTCTTAGCTTATTCACAAACTTGTTCTTTATTAGGATATGTTCTCCTGTTAAAAAATTCATTTTTTTTCTATTATTTTACATCTTTCTGTTATGGGAAAAATGTCCCATAAATTTCAAAGATGAACCTTCAGAAAGGAAGTTATCAAATCTAATTAAAATTTTGTGATCAAACAAACAAGCAAAAAAACCTCCGTGATCAAAGACCACAAGGGAGATACCTGTGGCTACACAAAGTTAGATTTGTTTTTAACTTGAGGCAGCAAAGGAAGATGCTCCTCAGCAACTCCAGGGTACCCAAGAGAAAGTTAGAAGCAGTTTATTGTAGTTGCCTTGTATTTAATTATCTGGGGAAGGGTCAAAGAAAGTGGGGGTTTATTTTGGATTGAATGCTATCAAAAGGTAGGAACAATCAGTGATTAGGCACTTTAATAATCGTTTTCTAGAAGATAGAGAGGCCACTAGTAAAAAAGTAGTAGTCACTCCTATCAGCTGGGATGCTGGGAGAGGTTCAGTTATTTTTTGTGGTTATGTAGTTTCCTTGTTTTGTTCTATAGACACACGTGATTACAGATGACTTTGTTTTCATTTTGTTCTACCATGATCACAGGGTGACATTGTCTAATTGTTACTGACATTTAGAGGAATGTGTATACTCAGCATGGAATACGGCAGCCTAAAGCATGCATTCTCAGTTGGGGCAATAGTGTTTTAAAGGGAGCAAAAATTGATTGTTGGGTGTGAAACAGCCTTTGATATTACGGTGATCTGTGGCTCTCTAGTACATAAACAGATATATAGTAATATCTCTGTACTATTACAATTTAAGGAGGGGCCATTAGGAGAAAAATAGCTGAAAATGTTTTTTGGGAAGGTGATAATGAAAAGAAAGCCGAGAAACACTAGACTAGACATTAGTAGCTAGCCTCCAAGTTTGTTTTTATTTTTATTTTTTTATTTGCCTCACCAGAAATAGAATGAACTGGCCAGCACGCAGGCTCAAAATGGCTCCCTATTGCTTAGTACAGGTAGGGTTTAGAATTCAAACCTATCTATGTCACAGAAATGCTGCTCAACCCATTACACGTTTTACCACACTTTCCCATCCCACAGTCACTTGGGATAAATATTACCACTCCTTGTGGCATGAAACATTCAGATTTGTACCCATGGTCTTCTGTCTCTTCTAGCTGTGATATCAGAGACTTGGTGCTTCTCTTATATTTTCAATTTCTTGAGAAAATAGGACTTCCTAGGAAATGAGTTGCTCTTAGGAGCCAAAAGTTGGCATCCTATGGTACCAAGAGCTATAGTCACCAAACTTAAGCACAGTTGTGTGCAAAGAGCTGATATCTTTACTTATTGTAAATGACAACATTGAACATTTGCTTATTTGTCAATAGGGTAATCCAACAATTTAGAACTCCACCTTTTCTCTATTCATTTAGAATAGCAATATGCCAACTACTGGTATATTCTAGAGGGCATAATACTCCATCTGGTTAGAACTTCAAACTCAAACCTGGCTCCATATTCGTCTCACCTGGAGCACTTTAATAGAAAACCATGCCTGGATCCACCCTGAACCAATTACATGATAGTTAAGAGGTCAGTCTATAGTACTTTTGGAAACTTTAACTTCCTGTTATACTTTAGATATTTGACCCCTCCAAATTTTACGTTGAAATTTGATCAACAATGCCGGAGGTGGGACCTAATGGGAAGGCGTTGGGTCATGGAGATGGAGCTCTCATAAATAGACCAATGCCCTTTCTTGGGGAGGGATTGAGTAAGTTCTCACTCTAAAAGAACCTGGCACCTCTTCTCTCTCTCTTCTTTATCCTTTCTCTCTTGCTTCCCCACTTTCTTTCTTTCTTCCCCTTTCACCATGTGATCACAGCACATGCCAGCTCTGCTTTACCTTTTGCCACGAGTAGAAGCAACCTGAAGCCCTCATCAGAGCAGATGCTGGCACCATGCCTCTTGTACAGCCTGAAGAACTGTGAGCCAAATAAAGCTCAATTCTTTCTAAATTACGTAGCCTCAGGTCTTCCTTTATAGGAACATAAACTGACTAAGACACTCCCTCATTGTAATACATAGCTAGGTAAAGAAACCATTAATTTATCTGGAGTATAGTAGAAAGAGATGTCCAGGCCATGCTGATCAAAGTGCATTGGAATGTAAAACTTTCAACATAAATTCTCCCTTAAAAATCATTCTATAAATTCCACTTTAGGACTGTGACATATAATTTCTAATCCAGTGGCCTGGTCTGGTATTTACCTGACCCCTGGCCAATGCAAGAGAAAATCTAAGGTTTAGAGTTTACTCAAAAACCAGTCTTGTTAGTGCTTCTCTTTCTTTTTCATATTAACTGATCTCTTCCACCTAGAGCACCAACTCAAAGTCTTCTCTCTTCACACGAGTATTATCAGTTACCTCAATGGGATATTTGGATTCTGAGTCCTCAGGAGCCCATACATTATAAGTAGTGTCCACCTCCTTTTAGGGTTGCTAATATCAATGTTATTATTTTTCTGTTGCAGAAATTTCAGTGTCATAATGTAACTATTATAATTCCGTTTTTTTCTAATCTACCATGTTGAATGAAATTTGGATGTCAAAGCACTCTGGAAAGTAAATATTTCCCGGAGTTTAAAACTGCAGTCAGAGAATATAGCCCAAGGAAAGAAGATCTGGAGAATAGACAGGGAGAACACAGCTGCCAGGGGAAAACTGATGCCAAAGAATCTTCTCCACTACACGTGTATAGTAGTCTACCAGGAAGCCAAAGTTTAATATAAAGAGCTGTGTTTCTGAACGATGTGCGCCTGCATTGGAAGTTGGTACACTACTTTTTACCTTTGTGACCTAGAACATAATATTAAATCTTGTGTCAAAAATGGGTTAATATTACTCACTTGAAAAGATAATTGGGAAGATTAGGCAAAATATATGTCACTTGTCTCCACTTACCCAGAGCTTACCCCAGTTTACATCACCTGGAAGGTGTTTACCAGTGAAATAATAGCAACTTTTTTTCTTCCCTGTAATACATACTCCTACTATCCTTGTCATTTTTATTAAAAAATCAATTTATGTTTATATATATGTAACTTCTGACATTTCTCCTTCATAACACTGATTACAATTGTGTCTAAATAACCAAATTGTTGAATGTCTCCCCTTCCTTCTAAAGTATAAGTTCTGTTAGAATAGAATCAATATCTGACCCCTGTATACTTTCGTTTCAATACCTAGCGTAGTGTCTTGTGTACACATACAGGCACACACACATACATATGTGTGTGTGTTAAGTGATTAAATATAGATTACAGAGCTTGCTGTGTGAAGCTTACTATTTTTATGCAGCAAGATAAAAGCAAGAAAATATAACATAGACTATGATAGACATGAGTACTGAACTTCTGAACTTCAGAAGCTTCTGAACTTCAGAAAAGGAGTTCTGAGTAATTTAAGCCATAGATAAGGTCTGCAGTAATGAGGCAGATATAGCCAGGAAATAAAAATTTAAACAGTGTTAGAAGCCTGATGCTTGAACATAGGGATTGGATCTATATAAAGGCCAGGCTTGGGAATTTGGATTTTGTCTTTTAGACTCTGGAAATCTACTGAAAAATTTAAGCAGTTGAGACACACACCTGTCTATTTAACAAGTTAATAGATTCCCCAGATTTAGATAAGGATAAATATTCACAGTGTTTAAAGATAAACCAGAATTTGCTAGTTGAATTGCTTAATGAACCAGTGTGATCAGAAGGAACTTCATACAGTGAATGAGGTCAAATGGATGTAAATGAGCAAATATCACTATATCTAGAATATTGCAAATGAAATAATAAATATGATTTAAACTTTTGAAAAATAAGATATTTTAGAAAATGATAGTGGTCTATCTGGAATATATGAGAAAGGAAAAATTATTCAACATGCACTATTTACACATAATAATGAATATTATTTATACATAATAATCTATTTTTCAATGAGACAAGAGTCTCTGGGAATATACATTCTGTTTATAAGCAAGGATAGTTTATCAGGTTTGTCCACTAATAAATTGAACATCCTTAATGACCTTAGGATTCACCTTATCCTGTTTCACCACCATCAAGCAATCAGGAGCTCTCTCTACCAGCATAGGGAGAAATGTACAGCTAACTCTTTGACATTGTCCGGTCACTAGGATGCATTATCCCTTACTGTCTTTGGTTTTCAACAGGATGCAGAGCTTCCTGGGAAGTGGGGAGGGGGACCTCCTCTTTCATATACTATTTGGCTTGCAAAGGTTTTTTTATGGGTCCTTCTAGTGAATATACTTTTCCTGTTTATTACATCACCAATATTGTTAATGTCATTATGAATATGGGGTGATGGAGAGTCAGAGAGGGAGAAAGATCCCTTAAAGACAGGGGGTGACAGTGCTGATTTGTATACGCAATATTTTAATTCACAGTCCTGTGATCTGAAATGAAATCTATAGCTCTGCTCCCCTAAGCCATTGTCTATGCAGCCAACAAGATGTTCATGGATTCATTAATGATGTGTATATCCATATCTATACATAGATTTAACATGTATATTTTATACTTATACATATACACATATTATGTTCATACATTATACATTCATTCATTCATTCATACACACATTAGGGAAGTAAGTGCCCATTTTAAAACGTACATATGCAACAAATTTACAGACATTTCCAGATAGTAAAACAATTTTACTTCATACTTTATAAATATTTGTATTATCTGTACATATAAAAACTTATTGCTTTGTGATTAAATTCATTGTTACTTTTTGAAACTTGCTTTTTAACCCATGACATATTGTAGACACAGATTTATAGCATCAGATTGAGATTTAATTTATTAATTTTAAATATCTGAACATTATATTCTGTTCTACAGATGATGATAATTTATTTAATCAGTCTCTTGAATGAATAGTTGGTTTTTTAATCTAATAAATTACTTTCATATAGGTACCATTGTTTGTGATATCTATCTATCTATCTATCTATCTATCTATCTATCTATCTAGTATCTATCTATATATATATATTTGCACAGTTGAGTTTCTTTATAGGATACTTTTCTATTAATAGAATTGCTGGGTTAAAAATATGTTCAAATACATTTGATAGATGTAGTCAAGTATATGAAGAAATATCTTTTAGCAACTTACAAAGCTTTGTTATGTAGAAGTATGTTTTCAAACATCCCTACTAACACTCAGTATATCAGTTAACATTTGCTGTTTAACAAATTACCAAAATGGCTTAAAATAACCATTCATTTAATTAATAGTTTTGTACATTGGCATGTTGAGCTAGGCTCAACTGGGTTTTTTTGTTTGTTTGTTTGTTTGTTTGTTTGTTTTTTTCTTTCTGGGAAGCCCCAGTACATAAACATTTTACATGTCTCTGTTTGCATTGTTTATGTTTGCTAACAACTTATCCACCATACAAGTCACAAAGTTAAGTCCAAGTTCAACAAGAAGAGAAATAGACGTCATCTGTCAATGGGAGAATCTATCTATCTATCTATCTATATATACACACAAACTTTACCTTTTGATAGGAGAAGCTGCAAGTTAACCTTGTAAAATGGATATATAGGCATGGATAAGAAGAATCTGTGGCCATTTTAGCAATACACCATAGTAATTATATATTAATAAACAGATACCACTAAGTTAAGGTCATCGGCTAAGGATGTTGCATATAATTGTCACAATAACCTATGAGGAAGGGATAGAGCATTATTAATCTCTTTACAGAGGGATAACTGAGGCAAACAGAGAATAGGTAACTTGCCCAAGCTTACTTAATCTCTTGCAAGGAGATTCTCATCTACACACAACTTCAGTATTCTATGGCATCTTAGTTTTAGTATTTTTGTTTTGTGTGGCATTGAAGCCACAAAAAATATTTAACAGTATTTTTCTCTCAGATATTTATGTATTTATTTATATTTTATTTATTTAAATATTTCTGTCTCTAACAACATCCTCAAAAATTTATACAATCTATTACATTCCATCCCTACTTCATAAAACATACCGGTTTTCAAATTTTCTGAAAAGTCTAACCTTATTTTCAACATTATATCCTCACCATTCTTATCATTTTATTTCTATATTTTAAACATATATATATATATATAATTTGTGCATATATACACACAGTCGTGTGTGTGTGCCATTTCATGGTGCAGATTGTATTTTTTCTTTTTTTTCTGTATTATACTATGACTTCCTTGAAGGCATTCTCATGTTTAGAAACCCAATAAACATTAAATTCTTTTTTTGTTGTTGTTTTTAAATAAAAGAAAATACTTGTCCTTGAGCAACTCATTGACTTTTTGTGATAACACCTATGAAAATATTTGTCCATGTGTATCTGTTGAAATTCTACCTATTTTCTCAGGCCTTAACATTTCCCTTACAAATGTTTCTAGAACTTCTCTTAGAGTAATCTCTTTTTCCCAGATATTCCCAAAGGACATTATTTAAAGCATTGTCATAATACTTATTACTATTGAACATCTCCCTGGAACCCAAATTTTCTAGTACATAGCAGCTTATGAAACTGAAGAAATAAAGCAAGCTATTTTCCTTTACCAAGATCCTTTTTAGCACTTGTTTAAATTATAATTTATTACTATACAAATCTTGCAATGTTTTAAATATTATGTTAAATTTTAAAATAAATGCAGTAGCACAACTGGCCTTGTTTCTCTGTACCAAACCCTTCCATACATTGTCACCAGATTAATCACTCACTCACAAAATCTATTTCTCTTTTCTTACCTCATTATATCAGCTTACAGTATTCCTAACTTCTCTTCAGTCATATTCCCAGTCGTAAGTGTACCTAATTATATGGACTCCAATGTCTAAGGATTTTTTAATAGGTGTTGCTTTCTACTTGTTTTTTTTAGTTTGTTAAGGACGTAGTTCTTCCTTGAAAACTTTGAGATGCTTGCCTTATATCCCTGGGAATATTTTAGAGCTTGGCCCAGTGAGAAAGGCAAGGATTCCAGAGTACAAATATTCTGCCGGCTGCTCACTGTGGCATGGCTGCTTCATGAACTTTCAGTCTGGATGTCCTCCACTTCCTACTAGAGTGAGCTAAGGTCTAGGGTAGATTTAAAAAAAAAACAAAACAGTCACATCATCTCACAGGAACCCAGGCTTCTAGGTTTTCTTACCAAACATCCCAGGGAGACAAAAGAAGGCAGAGCTGGACTAGGAGGCCTGGGTTAGATGGTAGCAATGGGTCTATCAGGGCTTTTCTGCAGCAGGTCCAGTACGAGACGGATACTCTAGCCTCTGTGTCCCATCTACATCTGTGAGTATGGAGCTTTCTATTTGGTTTGGTTTTGTTTCCCAGTACTTGATTTCTTTCTGCTCTGCTGCTAGTACTTGGTAACTGTCATTGGCTTCAAGGCAAAATCAAGCTTCTGAGAACCGATCTTCGGGGAGACAAAGGACTTCTTGACTTTATGTTATAAGACATTGACTGAAGCTTCCAGAGAGGCTCTGAGGCTTTGGGCCTGAGTACCACTATCACAACACTAGTGGGAATGCCTTACCTGATATTTATAAAACAAAAGTTAGAACTGTGTGAAACAAATTTTTATTATTTAAACAAACAAACAAACAAACAAAAAAAAAAAAAAACAAAACTTGAAAAACAGAAACCAAAGCTGAGCATGATCAGTTGCAAAGGAGTCTCAATTTAAAGACAGGTAGTTTTAACAATGGATAAAGACAATTGGCTTTAACCATTGCTAAACGATGGACAAGCTATTATGTCCATGTTTGTAAAAAATGACAACTATGTTTCAAGGAGTATAGTTGTATTAGGGAAAGTAATGATCAATATAGAGTTCATTATTTTCAGAAACTTCACACTTCTGAAAGTTTTAAGGTAGAATGCATGAGATATTGAGAAATAGAGAAGAAAGGCCACAAAGTGGATTAAGATAAGACATATTAACTGAGATTTCTACACCAGTGAAGTGACTGGCCTTATTAGAGAAAAAAGTAAATGTCACAGTATTCAAGATAGAGACCACTGTGTAGAGTTGGGGTAATTCCTGGGATTCCCTAAAGGTCATTTATGTTTATGAAGATTCTTAAAAGTCTGAGGGAATGTTTGTGCATGAAAAAGAACACCCATAGCTATTTTGTATTTCTTAATGCTCAATTTATTAGATTCACATCTTATGGAACAGCACTTGGAAGCCAATTTTTCTTAAATATTTAAACACTGAGCACCTATTTAATTAATTGAATCTCTTCAAACATTTAAAACACAGTTACAAATAACTAATAGGATAGTGAATAGTAGTTTTCATGCTGTCTCAATATTGTAGTGAAAACTTCATGACTGAAAATAGTGGAGATTCAGCATTGCCTTATACCAAAGATAACTACTAAGAAAAGGAACCCAGCACACATACCATATCAGTGATGAGATGTTGACTGGGCACTGTTACCATTACTTTTCTAGGTTTTCACAAAGAAAAATGGAAGTTTAAGAAGTCTTAGAAACAGTGAGTCATCTTCCTAGTGTAAGACTATTTGCATTTTCCCTTCTCTTTCCTGAGAGCGGGGTGCAGGGACACTGTCTCTCCCCAGTTCCCTAGAGGTTAAAGGTAGCTCTGACATAATCACCCCTGGTGAAATGGGATGCCTGGAAGATGGGGGAAGTGTTAGTTTATTTGTGCTGCTATTAAAAAATACCTTCTACTAGGTAATCTATAAACAATATAAATTTATCTCTTACAGTTCTGGAGTCTGGAAAGTCTAAGATTAAAGTGTCAGCAGGATTGACATCTAGTGAGGGTAGCTTTCTGCTTCCAAAATGGTGCCTTGTTGCTGCATCCTCTGGAGGGGAGAAATGCTATGTCTTTACACGCCAGAAGAAATGGAAGGACAGAGAGTTCTCTCATCAGGTACAAGCCTTTTTATTCATTCTAATACGTGTAGCCTATCAACACCACCATTAGTGGAAGTTCCTTTTCATCAACTTGTTTATAGCCAATTTATATACCGTAATCACAGTTCATACTTTTCTTTAAAATATTAGCTATATTCAAGTCTGTCTGAAACACTTGTCTTCTCTCTTAAGTATCATTGAATAATACCATAATATCAAACAGCTTTTTTATTGGTACAAAATATTTTACATATTTATGGGGGTACATATGAGTATTTGCTGCATGCATAGAATGTGTAATGATCAAGTCAGGTATGTGAAGTATTCATCACCTTGAGTATTTATCATTTCTATATGTTGGTAACATTTCAAGTCCTTTCTTCCAACTACTTTGAAATATACAATACACAGTTGTTAATTATAGTCACTCTACTCTGCTATAAAACGTTAGGACTTATAATTGTTATTTATATGAGATAGAAGTGGATATAACAGTGATTTTCACAGGATCATTGGACCTAAATACTCTTCTTCCTCTGAATTATTCATCTTGAAATTTTTCAAAGGGTTTTAAGTGGGTATTCAGCAAGCAATTTGGCTTATAATCTGGGCATAGTGAAATAACTTCCCCTTTAAAATATGGAATGTGTTTCATATTTTAGCCTATTCTAAACTAATTATATATGTAAGTTGGATTTAGATAATTGTTTGGTAAAGACTAATGCCAACTATTCAAAATAATTAGACTATTAAGGATAATTATAAAGCAAGAGCTCTTTCCTGGGGCCTTTTACTGTTGTGATCAGATATTCTAAAGTAAATAGAGTTATTTAATTCCAAGTGAGAAGATTCTTGAAATATGCAAATGGAAATATACCATCATAGGAATAGATGAGAGTAGCAATGGCAATGCTATTTATGTCTTTAAAACATAATAGTTTAGAAATTGGCACATATATTCTTGCATTTGATTATCCTGTTTAGAATTGTTGTAAAATAGTATCTTCATTTTACAAATGAGCAGATTAAGGTTTTAAGATATGATTTTTCCAAGTTTCATTATTAAAAAGTTGCCGAGATAGGTCCAAAGCCAAAGTTCTTCAGGTCTTATTTTAAAACTCTTCTTGAAATAAATGTTACAAGGAAAAAAATAAACAGGATAAATTGGGTAAAATAAATCTGATCATAGATTGGATTGTATAGAATACCTCTCAAAAGAGCTGAAATTTGAGCAAACAATCTTGTTAAAGTGATGGTGTGATCCATACATAATCCAGATCTAGAGTGTTCCAGGAAAAGGAAACACTAAAGGCAAGTTTTTTAAAGATGTGCTCTATGTGGAACATTATATGAATAACAATGAGACCAATGCTACAAGAGTACAAGGAGGGTAGAAAGGAAGGATGTCGTGCTAAGTAGTTTGAACTTATTTTACATGTTAAGAGAAGTCAATGAAGAACTTTGAGAAGAAAAGTGAGATCAGATTTATGTCTTATATAAATCACTTTAAGTATAACATGGAAAATAGACTCTACGTAAATAAAATAGAAGCAAAAAAATCCTCAGGAGACTATTTTAATGCTTCAAGTGACTCATGATGTTTGGATTGAACCACTATGGAAGTGGTATAGATGATAAACATTTCTACCTAAACATGAATTGAGGGTATAATGGAAAGGCAGAGCCATTGTGATTTACTGATAAATTGTAAATGAATCATAAGGGCAAAAGAGAAGTTGAAGATGAATGCAGGCTTTTAGCATGAGGAACTGCAAGAATGGAATGTTGTTTGCTGAAATGCATAGAAGAGTTGATGGAAGGATATTATTTGCTTGATTTTTATGCTAATTTTAAAATGGCTATTATACATCCAAGTCAAAAGCTTATTCTATAAGCAGTTGACTATATAATATCTAAAAATGAGTCTAGAGCTATTAATTTAAAAGTTATTAGGAAATATATTTTCAAACTGTAGACTAGACGATATCATCCAGAAAGTGGCTGTAATAATGTTGATAAGAGGTCCAAATACACAGGTTGTAGAGCTGAAGAAGGCTCACCAAGGAAACTGAGACTACAGTGCAATAGAAAAGAAAATAGAAGAGAATAGTGTTCAAAAAGCTAACTGAAGCATTTCAAGAAGGAAGGAGTGATCAGCTATGTCATATAATGTACATAAAAATAAGAACTGAAAATCTGTCATAAGATTTGGCAATTAGGAATTATTGATCACTTTGGAAAGAATGGTTTTAGTGGCATAGTAGAGACAAAGCCTGAGTCACAGGGTTCCGGGCACAATGGAAAATGGAAAAGCAGAGACTTTGGATGTAGGCATCTTTCCAGGAATATTAGTCTATAATGGAGCATAAAAATGAAGTAGACATTGAATTGGAGCCAAAGGAGGATTTCTGTTTGAGTTTTGTTTTTGCTGTTTCTATGAGGTAAGAAATATTTCAGCATGTTTGTTTGCTGATGGAAATGATTCAGTTAAGAGAGAGAACAAGTTATGAAATAGAAGAGAGATGCAATAAATGCAGAAATTACTTAAATCTATTGGAGTTGAAGAGAACCATAATTTAATTTATTATAGTCCCCAATTTTTCACCCCCTTCCTCATTACACCATTTTGTGCTTTAGTTCATTACACTAGAGGGGAAAAGAATAGTTCCCTGTGTCTTGAATTTGTGCTTGGCCACGTGACTTGCTTTGCTCGGTAAAATGAGGCAGAAGTGACAGATTGAAATTGCCTACCTCTGGAGGCCTTCTGTGTTTCTATGTAATTTTGCTTTTGTTTTTTCACGGCTCTGCCATTAAAAAAAAGAAATGCCCGATGTATATCTTTTGCATTCTTATTCCTTGCCTCCAAATTAACCCAAATGGGGCTGACCTGGTACCAAACCTCAGCAAAGAATTGAGTCCAGATACACTTGTTTGAAGCAAAGCCTACATCAGTCAAGGCACAGCATGTGGGTAGATTCATCAGTGATAATAATAAAACTGTTGTCTTTAGCTATACATGTTGGAGTGATTTATTACATGGGAAAAGCTAACTGATACAAGATCTATCATTAAAAAAAGATGTTGGCGTTAGGAAAAAGTATGAATACTTTACCTATTGTAACAGAAGGACACACAGATTGCATGGGTTTAGATTTTGAAGATGGTCTGGTAAGTTAGTCGTAAATTCATCTTCTGAAAACCTGTGTTTTCTTGGTGATATAAAAAGCAAGAGTGAGGGAGTAAAGTGCCATTTAAAGAAATAAGAGAAAGCATGAAATATTACCCTCGAATAGAAGGGTGAATTGACTGGATAAATGTACTTATGTTTTCAAGAAATGCTGAAAGCGCAATGAAATTTTCTGGACATGAATGTAAAGTAAGCATGATTGTGTGTTTTTCTTCATTTACCTTCAGCTGCTTTGATGCAGATCAGGGAGTTACTAGGTGTTCCAGTTCAGTACTCTAGACAGAAAAAAAAAAAATGAGGGTTGATTCAAGGAAAATATTATAGACCATGGAATTGAAGCCAAGTAATCAGGGAATTGAAGACAAGAAACTGATGATGCAGAGTAGCAAATAATATATTTAGTATACTGAAGTTACCATTGAGATCCATAAATAATTGTCCTCCAAATAATAAAGTAAATAAATTTCAAATATAGTAAGTGGTTATCAGAGAGCGGAGGCTTAAAAAATAAAATTTTGGAGAGGTTGTAGTTATTACAAGTGAAAAGGTATAGGACATGATCAAGAAGATGGATACCAGAGAAGCATAGCAAACAAGATAATTAGATGTAGAAGAAAAGCAAGAACGAATTATTGAGAGAGGAAAAAGAAGAAGAAAACAGCAGTGAGTCAAATGCTAAAACTCTTTAACGAATGGAGAAAAGTTACAAGGTTTATAAATGACTATAATAAGGAAATGGCCACATAAACCAGAACTATGTTTCAAAACAGTTGGGTTAAGTTTAAAGGAGGAGGAAAGAATAATAGTTCTGTATTGGTCCTGAGGACCAAGAAACACAGTTTAACCCTCTCTAAACTTTTAGTAGCACATGGGGTATAGGAAAATAACAGCCATCCTTTTAGAGACTGCAGTGAAAACACTGTCATTATCAGATATTCAGATTTCACATAGCAAAATAAACCAAAGGAAAAGTCACAGCTATAAACTATTGCAATTTTGCTGATGACAAAAACAAAATTCCCAAGGATAGTAAAAGTTTGCAGGGAGTAGGAGTGGGATTAACAATGAGTAGGAGATTAGACCTGTTAAGGACATATTCAGAGCTGAATGGAGGTAAGATTATAGATGAAGGATATTCAAATTACCTCAAAGACTAAAAAAAATGGGAATATAGGCATGACAAGATTAGTCCTGAGTAATAGTAAACACTTGTCTTTAATATTGTGCCAGCTCAGGTAGGCATTTCTCAATAGACTTCCAGCTCTCACCAATATGCTGAAAATCTCTAGATTCAGAAAAGATGTAAAGAACGACAGAATCAAAATAACCATTCCAACATCATCTTCTTTTTGGAAAGTAACATGAAAGTCCACCGATTAATATAACTTGATACTGAAACAATAAGTAAGATTTCTATCCCAGTAATAAATAAGTGAAGTTTTTTGCCATTCTCAAAAATTAAAGCAGTATTCAAATGTGACTCAGAATAGCAGCTTTTAGAGGAAAGAATCAGTAAGCATTTTTGCAATGGTAACTTATATTCAACAATGACAAACCTAAGTCTCTTAAATAATTTTTAATCGATTTGGATTTAATAACCCATTTTTCCTATAAAAACCTAACATTAACCTAAATATTTAAATTAATCAGGTTAATGTATAGTTTATAGCTTTAAATAAAATGTTGTATTTTATTTTCATTTGTAATGTACCCATCATGTTATTTAATATATAAACAACAATAATAACGGGTCACAATGAAGTAATTGATGAGAAAATAATTTCCTTTTGAAAGCAATTATCTTATAAATATCAGCCATAAGTCATTTAATTACTATTTATAATACTTTGAAAATAATGCAGAATAATATGTTTCCTTAGAATGCTAAGAAATTGGCTTTCAAAACTGAGAAAATCGGTTGTGAAAAACAAATACTTTTAATCTTTTGATATACTCTGGGTAGTGGTCTGAGAATAATTTTACTATTGGGACTGTCTAAGCAAATAGTGTTTTTCAACAAGATAAATGACTAATAAACAGTCTGGGCATTTTTAGTGACAATTAGCAAAGTTTAAAATGAGATACACAAATAAGCAATGATCCTATAAATTGTTTATTTCCTCTCTCCTGAATTAATAAATTCAGAAAAATAATGAACTGCAAAAGTAAGAAATAAAATAATCCTATTTTAGTAGTGTCTTCCATTTTTAGAAGTCACACTTTAAATACCATCTCTTTATTAAAAGCAGAATCTCTGAGCCAACTTTGCCACATCTAAATTTGTTTTCATCTAACATACTAGAAAGTCGATAAGTCAACCATATTGGTAGTGTTCCAACATCATACAGACAAGTATCTCCCAAATTAAAAAAGTATACAGAAAGGCAACATTTTAATTCATGCTTGAATAATTTTATAGTATTTCTTAGGAAGTCAATAACTATTTGAAAATTAATTTGATAATTATGAGATTAAAATCATGTTTAAAATTATACAAAGTATAACAATTGGTCTTTTAGAAAACATTAGACTAATTGGAGGTTGAATGGTGTAAAAAAAAAAAAAAAAAAATCAAATTAGTGGCCAGACAAGTCTTGGCTAAAATCCTGGTTATTTTACTTACCAACATTTTATTTTTAGGCAATTTATTATACATATTCTCTTTATTATAAAGGAGCTGGAGCTGTCTTGTAGTATTGCAGTGAAAATAGTGGATTATGTTTTGGACACAGGTACTTCGAATTGTGGCATCCAGAGGTCACTCAATAAACAATAACAATAAAATACAGCTTGGTTTGTTTTGTCAGGGAAATACTTGTTTTGTCAGGGAAGTGAATTCAGAACAACAAAATTACAATAAAAATGAAATACAACAGAAGTGATGTTGTATTAGAGTTCTCTAGAGAAACAGAACCAGCAAGATATGACATATATATATGTTATATATTATACATAAAGACGTATTAAGAAAGTGGCTCATGTGATTATGAAGACTGGAAGGATGTCCAAATCTGTAATATGGGCCAGTAGGCTCAAGGAGCAGGAGAGTTATTTGTGAAGTTCCAGTCCAAAGGCCGGCAGCCTGAAGGCCTAAGATAGCTGATATGGCTGATAAAGTTATATTTTCAAAGGCAGTCTACTGAAAAATATGTTATACTACTCAGGTGAAGGATGACCTTTTTGTTTTATTCAGGCCTCCAACTGACTGGATGAGGCCCATCCACATAATGAAAAGCAATCTGTTTTAATCTACCAATTAAAATATTATCTTCCCCCAAAAACACCTTCACAGAAACACCCAGAATAGTGTTTGACCAAATATCTGGGCACCCTGTCGCTCAGTCGAGAGGACACATAAAATTAACCATCACAAATGGCATGGACCACATTAAAAAATTGATAAGCCACATTTACTTTCTGTAAATAGCCAGAAGACCAAATAGGGAGAACTAAATAAAGCTTGGGAAATTAAAAAAAAAAAAAAACAAATAAGCAAAAACTGCTACATGTCACGGTTTAGTCTTTGGTAATTGTTTCATTCTTCAGCATATAATACAAAACATTATTCTTGAGTTCTTGGGGATAATATATTGGAAATTCATTATTACAATAAATATTTAATTAGTGTCCACTATATACAAAATACAGTTTTAAGCACTTGCCATAGAGTATTGAGTAATCTGGAAAATACTCCTCCTATTTTTCATACCATACTTGGGAAAAGACAATAAAGAAATAAATATATGTATGTATGCTATGCAAAGGCCATTTAGACCAGTTACAGTAAACTGAATAAAAATTCTAGCAGAGCAAAATAAAAAGTGCAATAAAAGTTGTTACAGAGTAGCAGAATGGCAGTCCCTGACAACATTTTTCATGTAGGGGGCCAAAGGAGAAAGAAGTCAAAGAAGGCCTGAGGTGATTAGCCCAGCAATTGCAAGTGAAAAGTTGAAATTGATGGCAACAACTCCTTTTGATGCTATGAAGATAAAGGATATTGTTCATTCTTACAGGATAAAATATTATAACTTTAACGGGCAAAAAACACCCTGCTCGTATTTCACATAATAAAATTAATGCAATGCCATTTAGCTTTTGTATTTTAAAGTAAGTAATAATTATTACCTGGTTTTATGTATAATTTTTAAAGGCTAGAATTAAAATAATTTAATTATTTGGTATGAGATTCACCAACACAAAATTAAAAGTTCATGCATTTTAAATCCTAAGTCTCAAAACAATACAATTTTTATAAAAAGAAATATCTTTTTACAAGAAATATCTTTAAATTATTATTCCTAAATATTTGAATTGTAAAAATAAACCATTCTTTTATTGCAGAATTCTCTTAACATTGATTTTCTATTTCTTTATTACAACTGAACCTTTATATAAATGCACATAGATAAATTAATTCATCAGTAGAAACTTAAATTACTTAAATGACAGTAATTGAAGTCTTCTTTCACCTTGGAGTGTGTTGTTTCTTATTTTCTTTACCTATTATACACCTGTGAATCAATAACTGTCTAATCACAGGGAGAAAGTAGTTCATTTCATTCTCTAGCTTTGCTTTATTTATGACAGTTTTCTTGGCCAAAGACATTTTATCCATCTGGGCATTAGCTGCTAAGAATTCTTGCCTCCAGGTTATTCTCTTTCTCCCTAAATCATAAGAATATAAGAAAATAAATGTTAAAAATGGAAATAAAATGATAAAGTAAATCATATTTTTCCTTTGATATCAGGGTTGTTTGTTTTTACTTTCGTGCTAGTGAAGAAAGCAGTGGGATAGCAGAGACAGTCTCATTTTCAGCTTCAGTTTAGTGTTAATTCCTAATTGTCCTACCACAATGTTTAAGAGAATCTCTGTTGAATTAGGGTATAAAAATTTCCAGACATGTCGGTTGTATTTACAATATTAATAATAGTATTGATATAGGAGTTAAGAAGAAATCACTTAGGCAGATAGGAAGGGTATGGGAGCCCTCAGTAAGGCTTTTCTTTTTAATGAAAAGCAGCCCCAAATCATTTTGTAACAAAGAGCAGCGTGTAAAGCCAAGCTGCAGACATAGAAAAGCAAGCTAGGAGCTTGCACGAGTGAATGCCTGCAGGAACTATGGACTAGACATATTCAAAATGGTGGCTCCATCTTCCTTTCTCTTTGTGAGCCAGGTGTGCAGTAAGGAGTAGAAAAGACAGCACGGATCAACTGGAAAGCTCATTTGCATAATAAGAATAAGGTGGGGCGCTCAGCCTTCCCCACGCACTATGTAAACGTCTACTTTATTGAACCAAACTGTGAGTCCCATGTAAATCAGACACCGCCTCCTCAAATCTGACTATAAAACTGGACGCAAGGCAGCACTCCAGTCCCTTTCCCTTGAAGACCCCTTCCTCTATGAAGAGAGCTGTTTCTCTTCTCTTCTATCTGTTAAACCTCCCCTCCTAAACTCCTGTGTGTCCCTGTCCAAAATATTCCTGGTACATGATGACGAATCCCAGGGTATATACCCCAGACAACATAGATGCTTCAGTATCACTGTTTTTCTGAATTTTCTGAAACATGAAAAACATGCATAAACTTTTATTTTATTTTATTTTAAAAACATTATATCGAACACTGGATTTTACAAACTGAGTAAACATAGGCTTCTTTAAAAACATGTTTTTGTTCTAACATTTAAAAAGGAGTATATGTCATATAAGTAACAGTATATATTAAATAAAAAATAGTTTAATTAAAATGGAGGCATATATGCTATACAAACATTTGATTGAATTAAAGAAAATGGGTTACAACTAATTAACATATCATCTGTAAATGTTTAACATTTTTGATAAGCCACATGAACTAAGAACAAAACCATGTGACAATGGTAAATAAGTATATTTATAATTCAAAGGCGGCTCATGATTATACATGAGGATCTAATCTGAATGTATAATCAAACATATAAGTTTACCACTAATTAATTGTATTTTTATTTTTAAAAAGATGGAAACAAAGGAGAGGGAGACGTTTCACTGGTCAGAAGAAAAATAAGACCTCTGGGATTTAACACATATATAATAAAACCAAATGTAAAATTCAACTGAAGTCGATTTGCATTATGTCTCTAATATTTCTACTCTCTGTGTTCCCTTCTCACACTGACTCTAAGCTTTGTGGTGACTGTTTTGCAATGGAACGTCAGCAAAGTGGTCCAAGCGGAGACTTGGTAAGTCCTTTTGCACTGAGGCTTGCCCTGTTGGAACTCTGCTGCCACCATGTGACAAAATCTGGTCTAACAGCTTTCGGAATGAAAGATTATATACATTTAGGGGATTTATGGGAAGCTGTTTCTTCTGTGCTACTGTTGCCTCTGTGGAAACACAGCCAAGCATCTGGTAGTTGGTCTGAGGTCATTCTCTGTCAAGGGGGCCAGCAGCAAGGACAAACTCCGTGAAGTCGGTGCAGAAAGTAGGAGAGTGATGGAATCTACCAGGCACCCTGATTCTACCCATTGCCACTTAATCTGAGTATGCAAAGACCTCTAGAAAGTAGTAACCCAGCTTCACTTCCATATTCCAGCTCTTGTGCATATTTCCTCTCTACTGCGGAAACATTACAAGTGATGCTGAGAAATATGTTTCCCAGTTTAACCAAGTTATCCATCAAGTTGTATACCAGAGTCCATCTTAACATGGCATCCATAAATATTTCTTTTAATCATATTTAACTCCCCCATAAAATAATAGTAAAATTATGTTTTATCTATCATGATACTACTTGTATTATTGCAAACACATTAATCCTCTCTCCAAAGATAGATACATAAGTCCCATGAGGTCCTTAATTCATCTTGTAGTGGTGAGTTCACATTTCGCTTTTGGTATCTGTATGTTAGGTACAGATATGTAAGATTAACAACAATTAAAATATCTACATAAGAAAATAAATGAATGTTAAATAATAGTAATAATTGGTATGCATTTTTATGAATATATAAGATATTGAATGAATATTTTCAGTTTAGTTTTTCACGGAACTGAAAATTTGCTCATAACTACTACCATCTCCAGTTAGGTTCAGTCAGGGGAATATGGGATAGCCATATGCCATATAGACTATACCTTTCATGATTATATATGTAGCTGGTAAGGGTCTAGAAATGGGAAATGGAGGACAAAAAAAGCATCTCCAACCATCATCCTGAGAAACAAAGTCTTCCAATTACCAAGAGAGAGTAAGGAATGGTGTTATGTAGTATAGTCTGTGGGAAATTGTTCCAGAATATTCCGTAGGTATGCAGAAGGCATCTGGCAAGGTACCTGAGGTTGCTACAATCCCAACAGATGCAAGAACTGGGCACGAAATCAATGCAGATTGAGGAAAAGCTGGAACTCACAGACTGTATATGTCTGACACTACATCTTTAGTGGAAGACAGCATGCACGACCAACATGCCCTTTCCGGACATATCCCTCTGGTTGTAGAGAGTAGTGTTGATAGACAGCCCTTAGCTGTCAGCCCTTTCTAGGAATTCCCCTAAGCTGAAAAGAGCCACCTTGCAAAAAGTCGTACTCTGACCAGGGACAACAGTATTTAGCAACCTGTCTGTATAAAGATATAAGCCTATGTTCCTTTCACTCTAACTAGAACAACTCTAAAAAGCCTAGCTTCAAACATCCCCAAGAAGTTGGCTGAAAGTTTTGAGAGTGGATCATAGCCTACCTTCTCTCTTTGCATAATCTTGCTTCCTTCCCTTCATGCTAACCTCCATCCTAGAGTCTGTTTCCTGGAGTCTTGATTGGTACCAGACGAGGGGTCAGAATAGTAAGCAGTAAAATTGGATGCTGGAGCTTGATCACCTCCCAAGCTGCTGATAATCAGGAATCCATTACTATAAGGGGTGGAGGGCAGACAGCCCCAGCATGCTGTGGCAGGGAGTCTATTAAAACTTCTACACATCATGAACTGTTATGATACACTAAAAAAGCACATGCACTAGTACAGGAGTTAGCAAACTCTAGCCCACCACCTATTGTACAAAAAAAGTTTTATTGAAACACAGCCACGTATTATCTACGACTACTGTCAGGCTGAAACTGCAGATTGGATTGATTGCTACAGACACTGTATTGTCTGTAGAGTCTAAACTGTTTACTATCTGGCCCTTTACAGAAAAACTACGCTGATCCATGCATTAGTGAATGAAATTTAGTAGGCATTCGAGAAATATGGCAGAAATAATAATTATAAGGATAATAAAACTGGATAGCTGTTGCTGGGGTTAGTTGATGCTTGAAAGAAAGAAAGTGTAAAACTCCTCAATTAATAGCTATGTGTGAAAGCCAGAGGGATTTTCACTGGCAGTATACAAAGAAATATCAGTTTCTTGTTGATGGAGAGCTGAGCAAGCTAGGGATCAGGAGCAAAATTCAATTATAAAGAGTAACAGAGTGCCAGAGAGGATTAAATCGTTACTATAAGCAGGTTTGTTTTGCCAAGATCAGGGCCCTGATTGCGAAATAATGGGACCATCAGAATGGGATGGAGATGTCTTGGTTAATATATTTAAAAATCTTGAATTCTTATATGCTCCCAAGTCCTCTAAGTCTAGAGAAGGGTTTACTCCACTATCTAAAGGACTTTACAATGATGCAGTCACCTTCTTTGTGTGAGACAGCAGCACATCCTCACTCTACCAGAATCTGCTCTCACCTTTCTTTCTGACTACCATATTAATAATTAGAATTAAATCACAGAATTGACTTATGGAGAAAGTCCTTGGCCTATGAAGGAAGATAAGCAGTAATTATTGACCCAAAGGAACTGTAGTGTCTAATAAACATATACCAGAAGACTCCAAGAGAGTATATATGGAACCGTGTTCTGAGTACACTAGATCAAGACACATGGCACACACACTTGTGTGAGAAGGAGAGTTTATTGATATGGCAGCATTCTCTCAAGATAAAGGACTTAATATTCTGGCAAGGAGCCTGGGACAGTGTAAAGACACCAAAAGGATGTCTCCTCAAAACTTGAGGAAGGCAAGGCTTGTTAAATGAAATAGAAAATGAAAAATGTCCAAGAATTTGGCATGCTAGAGTGAATATTCTATGTAAATCCAAAAAACTACCAGATAACTATTTTTATGGGAATGCTGTAAGACACTCACCCCCCCCCATTAAAACAGGAGATGAAATTAAAAAAAGAAATAATTTGGTTGTGAGACTGGTAGCAGATCTAGATGGTAGAATTTTGATGCTGGCTCTTCTCTATTACTCATGGCTAACAGTAAAAGATACCAGAGTCACTAATAGGTTTGGCATGATAAGATTCCAAAGTAATGGAAACCAGATGGTAACGCTCAATCATATCAGAAACAATGAAGCACAATAATTTCATGTATAGCAAAGCTGAAGTAGCAGCTGGCCTGTAGAGAACATTGAACATATTTAATGGAACACAGTGTCTATAGAGGAAAGTTAGGTGGGCAGCCAACAAGATTTATGCTCAGTCTGTAAATCTGAAAGATATCAAGCATTCATGATTACTCAATTTCTTGAACTGAGCCAGTTTCCTCATCTGCAGCCCAATGACTGAGGAGTGGTAAGATTTCCAGAAGGAAGAATGTGGCAATATAGTGTCAAATGCATAGGTTAATGATTCCCTGAGTCTTCCTCCTATGAGGACCTATGGAAATATATTTTACTTAACAATTTTGAATACAGGTCCCAAACTGACTTGACACCTGATGACACAAAATTTCATCATGATTCTTGTATTAGAGGGGAGACACATACTGCTCATTTTAAATCTATAAATTCAAGCTTAATACTAGTCTCTTTTCAATAAAAGTAAGCCCATCCCAGAGCTAACTTATTATGAGTTCACTGAGTCAATAATTCAGCCTGGTGTATATGGTCATTGAATGTAACACTGGAATGGATATACTTAGTAATTGCCAGATAGCATACACATTAAAATTCTGTCCACTCCATTTGCAAAACACTCACATGGTCATTGTCACTATAATCCAGGGGTGTACATACAAGTGGTGCATTCTGGTCCCTGGAGGATGGAATCTGAGATGTGGCTATACAAGCTCCAGAAAGTATGGTTTGGGAAGGGAATCTATTAACACGTATAGGGAATTCTAGAATCTCAGGGACAGAGGGGAGTTTCAAATGGAGAGGAGCATGGTCTTCAAGTATTCACATTTCCCTGGAAGGGCAGAGAAAGAGGAATGACACAAGGGTCTTCAGATCCAAGGTTAGGCCAGGGACTTCTTATCGTTCCCTAAGGACAGTAGTGGTGGGGAGGAGAAACATAAACTCTACAGTGGCCTTGAAACTGCCTGTCTCCATTGACTCTGGAGAGAGAAATGTGAAAATGCCTCACACAAAATGTAGCACTGACATATTTATTTTAGCTTGATAGTATATTTTGATACATGTTAGGAATTCTCCCATCCTTAACTATTATTTTCAAAATTATCTGGTATGTTATTGAAACTTTTCTCTGCCATCTGGATATTTAGAACTATAGATCAATTTTCCAAGTTTTAAGATTTTGACTGAACTTTCATTTAATTTATAATCAAGGAAAATTTTTATCATTATGATAGTAAATTTTGTCTATTAACATAATTTAGATCTCCAGTTTGGTGAGTTTACACAGAAAATTTGATCCTTCATGTACTGCTGAGGGACATGTGAATTGGTGCTAGCATTAACAAGAGCAATTTGACAATAGCAAGAATCATTTTCTTTGATTAACTTAGATACCTCATAGAAACAGAAAGTAGAATGGTGACTTTCAGGTGCTGAGGAAGTGGGTATGTTAGGCCTTTTCTGTGTTGCTGTAAGTGCCTGAAACTAGGTAATTTATAAAGAAATAGGTTTAGTTGGTTCATAGTTCTGCACACTGTACAAGAAGTGTGGTGCTGACATCTGCTTCTGGTGAAGGCCTTAGGAAGCTTCCAATCAGGGCAGAATGTGAAAGGAAAGTAGTCATTTCACATGGCGAGAGTGGGAGCAATAGAGAGACAGGGACGGTGCTATACACTTTTAAATAACCAGATCTCATGAGAATAAACTCATTGCCTTGGGGACAGCACCAAGACATGCATGAAGAATCTGCCCCCATGACCCAATCACCTCCCACCAGACCCCACCTCCAACACTGGGGATAACATTTCAACATGAGATTTGGAGGGGACAAACATCCAAACTCTCTCAGGGGGGAAATGGGGAGTTGCTCTTCAACAGGTGTAAAGTTTCTGTTACGTAAGAGGAGCGAGCTCTAGAAATTTGCTGCACAACATTACGCCTATAGTTAAATTTATTGTATTGTGCACTTTTAAAGTTGAGGGTAGATCTTATGTTTTGTTCTTACCATAATAATAATTAGTTGATTGATTGGTAATTAAAATAAATGATTAAAGATGCAAAAATCACATTACCTAGGATTTCTAACATACCAACATAAGATAGGTAAAAAGACTTTCTATTTAAGAGTAAATATTGAAAATTAATTATACACAAATATGGAAATATATAATATATAAATATATAATAATATAACTATTATAATTTGTACACAAACTACCAATAAAAATTAATCAACAAACTATTTAGATATATTGGTATAAAACTTGGTTGAAAAACTCATACTGGGGAAAGAATATTTGCAAACTACGTATCCAACAAAGGACTTGTATCTACTTTTACTTAAAAAAGAACAAAATAAACGCAACATTTACAAATCACATTTTACATAAAATCTGATTTTTTTCGACATTTTTAATAAAATTAGAAGATTTGGAAACACTACCTATAATCTTTTCTGACAAATTTGAGTACATTCAAAATTCAGCTGCTATTTTATTTGTTATGTATGTTTTATTAGTTGCATGTATTTATTTTTGCCTACAGAGATAGCTTTTGGGATAGGCTGCTATTTCATATAAAGTACATGTTCTCCAGGCTGCTAGGGTGATGACCATTCCTTATTATTTCTTACACTTGGAGCTTTATAACTTATTTACACAATCCTTTGCCTAGAGGTGAATTCTTTTAGACCCCACTGACAAAATTGGGCTTTTAACTTGGACATCGAGATAATGAAGCACAAGGTTCCAAGTCTCTGTGGGTCCAATAATTAGAAAAGCTGACTACCTAAACTGGGGGCTTTTCTATAGCTGTCATTTCATTTAGCCCATTCTACCTGATTATAGCTTTCTAAGTCTTGTGAGATGTCTAATGCTCTGATTCTTTTCAAATTTGCACCAGCATTAATTTTAAGTAATTTTTTTTCGAACATGCCTAAATGATATCTTTCCTGAATGACTGGATCTCTTAGAATAACTAACTGTACTTTTCCCAGATATATTCAGTTATATGTCATTTGGGACATCACAACCTTTTTGAATTTAGACTCTTAAAGTCTAAAAAGCATTGTCTCATTATCATCTGGCATTTGGAATTAGGAAGAAGTTTTAATTAATTTAATTACAATTTAATCTAAATTAAAACTATATTCTTGTTATTAAAAATGTGCTCTAATGGATATAATCATTAGTTTGATTGATTTAGTAATTTCACATGGTATACATATATCAAAACACCATACTATAGAACATAAAGATACATAAATTTTTATCAACTAAAAATAATGACATAAAGGCAAATTTTAATTAATTAATTAATTAAAACTATATAGTTTTATTCTGCTGGGATATTTAGAAACATTTTCATCTTGATAGAAAAATAAATCTCTAAATTCAAGTTTAATAGTAGTGTCTTTTGAATAAATTTCCACGAAATAGAGTGAGGTCATTAAAATTTTACATTTTACATTTGTAAATCTTAGAACACTATTCCATTATATATTTTTCTGTTGTTTCTAAATTATTTTATGAGAACCACAATTATTATTCATAAAAGGATTTTCCACTGTTGTCATCCTTCTCTATAATTCTAATTTATTAATAATAATAGACCTACAATTTATTGTGCACTTGCTCCATGGCCAGCAAGCCATAAGCTAAGGTACTGATTCACATAACCAAGTAAACTTTCATAAAATCCTTATGAGGCCACTATTTTATAGATGTGACTAGACAGGTAAAACAATGGGAAGTTGATATAAATATTAAAAGTAAATCTGGTCTTTGCTAAACCGGTATATATTGCTAAGAATTCTACTTTCCAGGATTAAGTTTTCAAACTGTATTTCAGCAGTTTTAATTATGGTTGGCATAGATTTTGTCAATCAAGAAAAATGATGAGAGAAGTCTTAATCATTGTAGGAGGTTTATTTGCCAAAGCTGAGGTTGAGCACCTGGAAGATAGGTCTATGCCTTTTCCTGAAGTTGATTTTGAGGGCTCCAAATTTAAAAGGAGAAAGGGTAGGATACTGAGAAGCACACAATTCTCATGTAAGGGGAGGGCTAGAGAAAAATAGTCATTCATGCCTTTGTCTGGCTCAGTGAATCTGAATTTCTTACATAAGGTGACATAGACAAATGGGGCAGAGGAAAAATGCAGGGAATCTGCATTTTACATAAGATAACATAGACAAAATGGGGCTGAGAACAATCCGGTTTGCCTTTATGGCTGGTGGGCAGGGGAGTGACTGCCCCCGTAAAGATAAGCTATTAATTTACATTGCCATGGTGAAATTGTAGCAGAAATACCTTAAAAGATCTTAAAGCTCCCTAGGAAATTATTTGTGCGCAAAATATGGAGGAGGCATGCAACTTTTCATCTAGTAACCCCCTCATTTCGGAACCAAAAGGTAGAGGCAGATTTGCATGACTCAGTTCCTAGCTTGACTTTTCCCTTTAGCTAAATGAGGTTGGGGTGCCAATATTTAATTTTCTCTCACACTTTCAATACTGGTTTCAATTATGGGACTATCTTTTTAAATTTATTTGCAGTTAGTTGTTCCACTTATTTTTACATCAACTTATTTTTTTCAAGTTTACTCAGATTATTTCAAGTCTGTCTCCAAAAGTCTATTTTTATTCCCTCTTGAGAAAACAAAGTATATTGTTAACATATATTCTTTTGATTGCTGAAGTAAATATGTTCAAAGATATTCCTTTTCTCTCATTCCTTAGGGCCGTGTTTTCCTTGTAAGAATTTCATCATTATCTCTATGTCTTTTTCATTATTTTTGTTTTGTCGTTTGGTTGGTTACTCAACATTTAACATGAAGATCTCAATCTAGGCATTATATTTGTGAGAAAAACTAATATACTGTTATGATTCTTCAGTCACTTTATTTCACACTTAAAGTTATAGATTGCAGGGCCAGGCACGGTAGCTCATGCCCGTAATCTCAGCACTTTGGGAGGCTGAGGTGGGTGGATCACAAGATCAGGAGTTCGAGACCAACCTGGCCAACATGGCAAAACTCTGTCTCTACTAAAAATACAAAAATTAGCCAGGCATTGGTGGCAGGTACCTGTAATCCCAGCTACCTGGGAGGCGAGGCCGAAGAATCCCTGGAAACAGGGAGGCAGAGGTTGCAGTGAGCTGAAATCTTGCCACTGCACTCCAACCTGGGCTACAGGGCAAGACTCCGTCTCAAGGAAGAAGAAAAAAAAATGTTATAGATTGTGAATGGTTGTACCAATTTAATTTTTCTGTTGTTTTTATTTAGGTACTAGATGAGATTTGCTCTTGCTCTTACTTGGTGTTTCTCTGCCTAGAAGTAAAGGGGAAAAAAAAAAAAAGCATTCTAGGGGTTCATAGAATTTGTAGTTACTCTTTGACCTGATGCTTTGTGTAAAATCTAAAATTTCACAATGCATAACTATCAAACTTACTGCCCACAAAAGAGACCTTTGAGTCAAATCAAAGCAGAATATTATAGGGTATGTGGCTTATAAAAAACAGAAATGTACTTCTCACAGATCTGGAAGCTGAGTAGTCAAAGTCCCAGGAGTTTTGGTGTCTGGTCAGGGCCTGCTTTCTGATTCATAGACTGCCAACTTCTCTCTGTATCCTCACAGAGTGGAAGGGTCAAGAGCGTGCCCTGGGGTCTCATTATTAGCTTGTATAATAGCTCTCATTCCATTCAGGAGGGCTTTGCTCTCATGACCTACTAACCTCCCAAAGGCCCACCTCCAAATACCATCGCATCAAGGATTAAGGTCCAACACAGGAATTTTAGGAGAGACACAACACCAAGTTTATAGCAAAGTTTATACATAATTTTGCATTTGTATAAGCAACTATGCAATCTACTTGATATTTACCCTATTTTAAACTGTAGAAGATGTTATACCAAAAATTTAGCAGCTTTGCTAAACAATATTTTTTTCATTTTTTAAATCTTAAATATTTTTCTAGATTTTAATGTGTTCCAACATTTCCAATACTTCTGGTAAATATATATTCCAGTTTTCACAAAATAGTCCTAATTTACACCTGTTGTTCCAGCATCCCATCTGGTTCAACATTTGTCTCTGAAATAGTGTCTCAGTTTAGACAGTATATTATATTGTAACCTTATCTAAAATCAGAAAGCATCTCACAGAAGATTTTTAAACATAATTTATGCACTGGGGTAAGAATTTTTAGCCTTGTAATTTTGAGTTTCAATTTAAACACACAAAGTTTGGCCTCTGGCTCCGCAGAAATCACTTTGGCAAGAAAAAAAAAAAAAGAATATTGTATTACATAAGCATATTTGTAGCAGTCATAGCATTATGAAAATATAAGATGCTATGTGAAAATTATGTGAAGCCAGTAGTTTAGAACTTTAAATATTGAAACTTCTGTAAGTTATTATCAATCACTTTAGCATTCCCTACTAATGGATAATGAAATCAAGTTATAAATTTAGGGCTAAATAATAAATTCACACAATCTAAGAAGTCATAGCCAAGAAAATATTACTCTGAAGGCACTTGAAGAATGCACCAATGGCTTCCTAGATAACATGATTTAAAAATCTCTTACATAAAATATATACATATACATATATATTTTTGTCTAGAAGCTTCCAGTACTTACTAAAATGAGGACTTTAACCTCTTACCTAGTGCAAAAGACAGCTAAGTTTCAAACTGTATAGGAATGACATTAGTAAAAGTCCCCTCAAAGCTTTTCACGTATACACCTCTCAGTCCTCTTCCCTGATGATTCCACAAAACATCTCCCAATTACTTCCTAGTTAGTTCCCAATCTTATGTATCCATCAGCCATGGTTAATTTTATGTGTATTTGTCAGGTATCTCCAGATAAATAATCAATAGGAAATGTATACGTGTGTGTATATGTGTATATATATATATATAGAGAGAGAGATTGATTATATGAATTGAATCACACATTTATAAAGGCTGAGAAGTCTCATGATCTGCTGCCTGCAAGTTTTTGAATGTATCAATAGTTCATTCAAATTATTATTTTTATTGTTAGTAATATCCCATGATAAGAACATACCACAGTTTGTGTAATCACTTAACCATTGAAGAAATGTGAATGATTTCTGGTGTTGTGGCATTATGAATAAAACTATGATTTTATATATACAGATTTCTGTATGAGCATAATTATCATTTTTTTTTAGAATTAATGTCCAAGAGTAAAATTAGTAGACAATATGGTAGTCACCCATTTAACTTTATAGGAAATTCTCAATCTGTTTTCAAGAATGGCTGTACCATTTTCCAATTCCACCAGCAATGTATGAGTGATCCAGTTTCCCCACATCCTTGTTAGCACTTGGTGTTGTCACTATTATTAATTTTAGCCATTCAAACGGATATATAATGATTCCTTTTTGCAGTTTTAACATGCATTTCCCTCACGGTCAATGAAGATAAACTATTTTATGTGCATATTTACCATGTGTATTTTTTTTTCAGTGAAATGTCTGTTCATATCATTTGCTCATTTTCTAACTGGATTGTTTGTATTTTTACTGTTGATTTCTGAAAGTACTTTATATAATCAAGCTACTGCTCTTTTGTATACAATATATGTTTTGTAAATATGTTTTCCTTGTCTCTGGCTCCTCTTTTCATCCTTTTTACAGGGTTTTTGTCTCCAGTTTATCTTTTTAATCTTTTAACAGGATCTTTTGTAGAGTAAAAATTGTTAATTTTGATGAGGTCTAATTTTATCATTTCTTCAATTTATGAGTCTTACTTCTCATATCATGTAAGAACATTTGGCTAATCATACGTCCCAAAGATTCCCTCCCATTTTTTCTAAGTATAGTTTTACTTTTTATATTTAAATACTTAACCAATTTTGAGTTACTTTTTTTCATGTTATGAGCTTTAGTTTAAGAGTAATTGTTTTGTCTACCAATGTCTAGTTAGTTCATCTGTATATTTTGAAAAGGCCATCATTCCTTGATTGAATTACTTTTGAAGCTTTGTTCAAAATAAGCTGGCCATATTTGTGTGGGTTTATATCTGGGTTCTCTACCCACATTGATTTATTTGACTATCTCTCTACCAACACTTCACTGCCCTGACTACTATAGCTATTTGAATATAATATCAGATATAGCAATTTCTTCTACTTTCTTCTTCTTTTTCAAGAAGGTTTTAACTATTTTAGGTTTTGTTTCCTTCCATATAAATTACAGGATAAGCCTATCTGCATCTACAAAATGTTTCTGAGATTTTGACAGGAATTGCAGAAAGCCTGAAGATTAATTTTAGGAAAACTAACATTTTCACTATATTGAATTTTCAGCTCCACAGAATATATACCTTTCTTTTCATTTAGGTCTTCATTGAATTCTTTCATCAGTATTTTATAATATTCAGTACATAGACCCTGCATTTTCTTTGTTAGCTTTATGGTTTAGTATTTAATTTGAAGTCATTATAAATGGTATCACATTTTAAAATTTCAGTTTCCACATTTTCATTGTTAGTATGAAGCTTATTTTAAGCACAATATTGGTTAAAGAAAACAGAAGTGCAGACCAAACCTCTCCTAAAGTCTACAAGTGGGCAAACTTTTCTCTAGGCAATAGAATTGACAAAAAGTCAATAGTGAAAATATTACCCTATTTAGTAAAGACAAACGCCACTAAGGGTAGTGAGTAAATGCATCTGGCTAGTTTCACAGTATCAGAATCAAAGGGTTAAGGATTATGATAAAATTCTTATTCCAGCAAAGCTACGTGTACCTAAGAACTAAGGCAGAAACAATGTGGAATACAGATACTCAGAGCAATAACAAAGGATAAGACACACTGGACATATGCAGAAACAACATTCAGAAATCTCACATGACGTTAGGTTTGAGAATATTAACACTCTTAATTTGTTTAGAATTGGCTCAAAAATTTGTAGGGAAAAAGACTCCATATATTGAAGAAACCTTAATACTTACAATGATAAGAGGGTAGGAAAATGGCTGGTTAACTGTCTTTCTCCAAGAGGGATAAACAAAATTTTCCTGTTTTCCCACAGTTCCCCTGCCCTACAAATGACAAATTTTAAATGACTGGAATCTGCACACAAGAAACATTGCTCTCTCAGTGTAGAGAAGATATGTGTGTTGTGGCAGATTGAAAACATAGCCACAGTATTTCACAGCTTCCATCAAGAAGTGGAGTCTATTTCACCACACTTGAATCTATGCTGACTCTGTGGACTGTGTTGACCAATGGAATGTGAAAAAAAAAGAAATTTTTAAACCTTGGGGACATGGGTGCTGAGGGCTTGCAACTACTGCTGGTGTGCTTCCTTGCTATCTTGACATGAAAAAGAAGCAGCTCAGTCTAATCTATTGGAGTATGGAAAGTCACACGGTACAGAACCAAGAAGCACCACCTCAGCCATGAGAATTGCTGGATATGTGAGTAAGGACATGTGGACCTTCCTGAATGTAGCATTATAAATGAATCGAGGAAAAATCATTAGAAGTACCACCCACCCAACCTAACAAGTTGTGAGAAATAATAAATCATTATTTTTTTTGAAGTAATGCATTTTGGGGGGCTTTGTTATGCAGAAATTAATATCTGATACACCATGTTTCTTATTAGTTGAGAAATTCAGAGACAAGATTCAAATATATTTAAATGTTTTGAATAATCAGATAGATTATTCAGATAATGGGAGGGAGCTAGTAATAATAATATTTAAACTCTTCAGCTTTATGGTTTTTGAGTTTGCAACTCTTCTTTCACAACCCTAAGGTCTTAAAAGGCGAGCAGTTACATGACATCAAAAAGTAGGGCAGTAGCCTTTTCTCCTTTTTATTATTTGCTAATAAATACCATACTAGTCCTATTCAACAAAGTAACGATTATAAATATTGCAATGCTATAACCAACAAAATTAAAAGCAATAAAATATTTGCATTTTAATAAAACATAATGTCATAGTCACACTAGCAACTGGAATAAAATTACTTAACTTATTGCATTAATATTTATTTGCAGTATAAAAAATTTAGCACTTCAATCATGTAAGTTTCAATGTATTTTAAACACAGCAATCTCTAATATTGATATCATATGGCCATTCTACACTTAGTAGTTTTGTGTACTCTTACTATATTTATAAATTATGTGGCCCATAAAATTAAATTAACATAAAACTAATAAAAGGCACCATTCTTCTTTTTTTTTTTTTTTACTATGAAAATGGATATAGACACATGTGGAAGTCAGATTTCATACATTCATGAAACTAATTGAGGTGATTTTTAAAATCAAGGGTAATGTGGGATTATTTTAAACTTCACCAGCATGCTAACTATATAAGGAAAAAATATTGTGATAATCTTAGAAAAATAATCATTGGTTTATGCAAACAAAGTAGTACATTTTTCCTTTTTCTCTGCTTTTCCTCTGTCCAGTAGATAATAAAAATTATTCTTCTGTTTTCATTCAAATTCTAAAAGACATTCAAACTCTTTTCAGACTTCTCAAACCCATACATTATCATGCCTGTACCTTGAGTTTTGAGTCACTAAGAGAAAGAATCTTGCTGCCAAATTTGGAAAATAAAATTGATATTTTTACTTTCATTTCAGGACTCTCACTTATAATAGGTTATGAGAAGAACTGAGATTGTACAGAAAAAAAAAAAATAGATGAGTCCCTAAAAATTACTGCCACAGAAATAAATACAGTATTGGTATAGCTTTTGAATGTGCTTGAGCATTGTGTGTATCCAGGTGTATTAGTTTGTTCTCAGGCTGCAGTGAAGAAATACCTGACACTGGGTAACTTATAAAGAAAAGAGGTTTCATTGACTCATAGTTCCTTATGACTCGGAAAGCCTCAGGAAACTTATGATCATGGCAGAAAATGAAAGGGAAGAAAGGCATCTTCTCCACAGGGCAGCAAGAAAGACAAGTGCAAAGCAAAGGGAAAAAAAAAATCCCTTTATAAAACCATCAGATGTTGTGAGAGAGAACTCACTCACTATCAAGAGAATAGCATGGGAGTAACCACTTCCCAGATTTGATTGCCTCCCACAGGGTCCCTCCCACAACATGTGGAGATTATGGGAACTACAACTCAAGATGAGATTTGGGTGGGGACAGAGCCAAACCATACCATTACACCTCTGGCCCCTCCCAAATCTCATGCCCTCATATTTCAAAAACGTAACCATGCTTTTCCAATAGTCCCCAAAGTCTTAACTCATTCCAGCATTAATCCAAAAGTCCTAGTTCAAAGTCTCATCTGAGACATGTCCCGTCTACCTATGAGCCTGTAAAATCAAAAGCAAGTTGGTCATTTTCTATATACAATAGGGTTACAGGAATTGGGTAAATACACCAGTTCCAAATGGGAGAAACTGGTCAAAATGAAGGGCTACAGGTCCTGAGCAAATCTGAAATCCAATAGGGCAGTCATTAAACCTTAAGGTTCAAAAATGATCTCCTTTGATTCCATGTCTCACATGTAGGTCACGCTGATGCAAGAAGTGGACTCCCACAGCTTTGGGCAGCTCAGTCCCTGTGGCTTTGCATGGTACAGCCCCCTCTTGGCTGTTTTCATGGGCTGGCATTGAGTGTTTTTCCAAGTGCATGGTGCAAGCTGTTAGTAGATCTACCATTCTTGGGTCTGGAGGTCAGTGCCCTATTCTCACAGCTCCACCGGGCAGTGCCACAATGGAGACTCTCTGTGGGCACTCCAACCCCACATTTCCCTTCACCACTGCCCTAGCAGAGGATCTCTATGATGTCTCCACCCTTGCAGCAAACTTCTGCTTGGACATTCAGACTTTTCCATACATCTTCTGAAATCTAGGTGGAGGTTCCCAAATCTCAATTCTTGACCTCTGTGCACCCACAGGTTCAACAACACATGGAAGTTGCCAAGGCTTGGCCCTCTGAAGCAATGGCTTGAGCTGTACTTTGGCCTCTTTTAGCCATGACTGGAGATGAAGCAGCTGGAACGAAGGGCACCACGTCCTGAAGCTGCATAGAGCAGGGGCACCTGGGACTTGCTCATGAAACCACTTTTCCTTCCCAGGCCTCCAGGTCTGTGATGGGAGGGGATAACTTGAAGGTCTGTAACATGCTTTGGAGACACGTTTCCCCATTGTGTTGGTGATTAACATTTAGTTCCTTGTTAGTTATGCAAATTTCTGCAGTGGGCTTGAAATTCTCCTTAGAAAAATGGATTTTTCTTTCCTATTGCATGATCAGGCTGCAAATTTTCCAAACTCTTATGTTCTTCTGCCTCTTGAATCCTTTGCTGCTTATATATTTCTTCAACCAGATACTCTAAATTATCTCTCTCAAGCTCAAAGTTCCACAGATCTCTAGGGCAGGAGCAAAATGCTGCCAGTGTCTTTGCATAGCAAAAGTGACTTTTACTCCAGTTCCCAACAAGCTCCTAATCTCCATCTGAGACCACCTTAGCCTAGACTTCATTGTCCATATCACTATTAGCATTTTGGTGAAAGCCATTCAACAAGTCCCTAGGAATTTCCAAACTTTCCCACATTTTCTTGTCCTCTTCTGAGCCCTTGAAACTGTTCCAACCTCTGCTTTTCCAAAGTAGCTTCCACATTTCTGAGTATCTTTATAGCACTGCCCCACTACCTTGGTATCAATTTACTGTATTAACCCATACTTGCTCTGCTATGAAGAAATACCTGAGACTGGGTAGTTTATAAACGAAAGAGATTTGGCAGGGCGCGGTGGCTCATGCTTGTAATCCCAGCACTTTGGGAGGCCGAGGCAGGTGGATCACGAGGTCAGGAGTTCAAGACCAGCCTGGTCAAGATGGTGAAACCCCGTCTCTACTAAAAATACAAAAAAATTAGCCGGGCGTGGTGGCACGCGCCTGTAATCCCAGCTACTCCGGAGGCCGAGGCAGAGAATTGTTTAAACTCGGAGGTTGCAGTGAGCCAAGATTGTGTCACTGCACTCTAGCCTGGGCGACAGAGGGAGATTCCATCTCAAAAAAAAAAAAAAAAAAAAGAAAGAGATTTAATTGACCCACAGTTCGGTATGGCTGGGAAGGCCTCAGGAAACTTACAATCATGTCAGTAGGTAGAAGGGAAGAAAGGCACCTTTTGCATGGGGCAGCAGGAAGGAAAAGTGCTGAGCAAAAAGAACCCCCTTGTGAAATTATCAGATATTCTGAGAACTTACTCACTATCATGAGAAAAGCATGGGGGTAAGTGCCCCCATAATTCAATTACTTCCCAGCAGGTGCCTCCCAGGATATGAGGGAATTAGGGAAACTATAACTCAAGATAAGATTTGGGTAGGGACACCACCAAACCATATCACCTGGCATGTCTTTACAGCTTGTTATTTCCATTGTAGACATAAAGTGAAACCCCAAGCTCAACTTGTGCTCACACATTTGTTCAAAGAAGGCCAAGGAAAAAAGTGAAGGTTAAGTCATCTCAAAGCAGAATTTTCTATTATTTTAAGATGCTAAAAGCAACATAAAACACTTCAAAGCTCTGTTACAGAAAATTTCACCTGCAGGTGACCAAAATAATCAGAATGACTAAATGTACTGAACAAACCATTGCAGCTGATGTTTCTAACACTCTTTAGACAAGAAGAAATGTCAAATTCAGATTTATTCTCATTTCTGTGTTTGGTGATAATAATACTTTGCATCCACTTAAGAAAATCTATCAAAATAGTCTATTGTATTTCAAAATTCAGCCACTATAATAAAAATACTTTGAGTTATAAAGAGCAAGTATGCACAAAATAGATCCTGAGGACATTTTAAAATAATTTTCTATCTATTACAAAACACATTACCCCCTAAAATGCTGCCTGTATATTATAGTCTGAAATGGATAAAATGGGATTCTATTTAGAGGTCACTTTAATAGCCAAAGGCCACAACAAGATACTGTTAACTCCAACTGATTTTCACTTATTTAGGAGATGGCCAGTGTCAATAACATTCAGAACTTGTAACGATGCATTTAGCTTTTCCATATCTCATCACACCTAAAGTGTGGATTGAAAGTCAGAGTCTTTTTCAACCTGGAATGAGAGTAAATGATAAAATGTAAAACAGACACAGATGTGGAGTCATATTTGAAGAAATATGGCTTTGGTAATAATACCATTTTTAAAGATCTCATGTTTCTTATAGGAACAGATGGCTTGTGTATGTTTGAAGGAGAGTGGGAGCATCCTAGAGTCAGTTGTCTTCCTTCTGTCATTGGCACAGGTCAATATATACCTTATGGTAAAGATGAGTTGATGAAAGAGGAGTTTACAAGTTATCTAGAGTATTACACAGTAGCTTACATGACATGGAGCCACCTAAATATTTGTTGTATCATATTTTAGACAGGCAATCATTCCTAGTGAACTGTGAAAGCCTATAAAATGGTTTCAGAGCTGTCCGTTTTAACGGATTCAGATGACATGTAACAAAATAGTCTAAGAGTAAAGAAAAAGCAAAAAAAGGTTTTACTTATTTGCAGGAGGTAGCTATGATAGGAACCAGTTTAATGTTTTCCTCTTCCTGAGGAGATTAATTACTGAAGAATGTATAGAAATAAGTAATGCATGAACTAACAATATGAACAGAAAGAGTGCAATATGTCTTTGATGTCTTTGATTATTATGCTGGGGTCCTCAACTACAGATTTGCTGATACCTTGTGTAGTATGCTAAATAATAAACCCCAGAGATCAGTCTCTACAAGTCCTTTAAATGTTACCACATATTAAAAAATGCAAATGTAATTAGGCAAAAACACGTGAGATGGAGAGATCACCCTGGTTTATCCTGGTGGGCTCTAAATGCAATCATAAGTGGTCTTATAGGAGACACAGAGGTAGAAGAGAAACAGGCACAAGCTAAGTAAAAGATATAATCATGGAGGCAGAGAGCGGAGGGATGCACCTATAAACCAAGGAATGCTGGTAGCCACCAGTAGCTGGAAGAGGAAAGAAAAGCAAATTCTACCCTAGAACCTCCAGAGGGAGCATGTCACTGATGACACCTTGATTTCAGCCCAGTGATACTGATTTTGGACTTCTGACCTTCAGGAGCATGAGAGAATATTTTTCTGTTGTTTAGGCTACAAAGTCTGTGGTAGCTTTTTATAGCAGCCACAGAAAATGAATACATCACATGTTATTAAGTTCAAGCTGCTATAACAGAACACCATAAACTGGGTGGCTTATAAACAACAGCACTCGCTTCCTCACATTTCTAGAGGCTTGGAAGTCCAAGATCAAAGCATTGAGAGGTTCTGTTTCTGATGTGGGCCTGCTTCCTGGTTCATAAACAGCCATTTACTAGTTGCACCCTCACACAGCAAAAGAAGCAAGGAAGCTTTCCAGCGGCCAGCATCTCTTTTATAAGGGCATGAATCTCATTTATGAGGTTCCCATCCTTATAACCTAATCACATTCCAAAGGCCTTACCTCAAAATACCAGCATATTGGGAATTAGGTTTTAACATATGAATTTCACAGGGACACAAACAGACACAAACATTCAGTCTACAGCAGTATGTTTAGCATTGATGCAGATATCTTAGGTGAATAAGACACACCTAGCAACTGAAAATTCTGACTTTTGAACATACATACTCAAGGACTTTCCCAGATAAGGTGTGTTGCTGAAGTTTATCTGAGCATGCCTAGATAAGGGATGTGTGGTCCAAAATCTCTCTCTCTATCTCTCTCTCTCTCTCTCCATATATATATATATATCACCAGACGTATATAATCCCAGGCACTAACTGCTCAAATGTGCTGAATGGATTGCACAGGACAGGAGGGATATTAAAGTAAAACCGAAATATCTTAGGGACACCAGACCTGTGTTTCTTACTTTCCTGATCTAAACAAGATCTATCTGCTTATCTCCCTGACTCCGAAGACCTGGCCTGTATGATGAAAATGATAATTATAATATGGATAATTATATCGAAACTTCAGTAATCATTAAAGTGATGATGCTCATATTTTCTCTAAATATTAATAAAAGAAACGGGGTAGATACATTTAGAACTTTTAAATATGGCAAGCAATCATATTCGTCTGTAAGAAACCAAGCCAGATACACTAGGCTTATCAGGCTGTGATTCTCATAACCCAAAAGGAGCTACCACACTTCCAGTACAGTAGCTAAGGCCTGGTAATTTTTTTTACTTTTACTTTTACTTTCTAGTGCTTATCATCATCTGTTTCCTTCCAGTGAAGGACAGGTAACTCCAGTAGGTATACATAGGTTTCTTTCTAAGCCTAGAAGGTGGGATGGTTTCCCTAATTGATACATTTGTGAAGCATATTTGGACGGAGACAATTGCCTCAGCTCTTTCCTATTTAGTTTCTCTCAGGGGCAAACTGCTTCAAAGAGCAAATGTTCTCTTTTATTTAGTGTCAGTCTTGGTGACTGATGAGTTATTTTGACTCATTGTGGACATCCAATACATGGCCCATTTGACCTTCATACTAAGCTTCATCTGGCAGCTTTTCTTCATGAATACTAGAGGCGATACTTTGTTCTCTATGCTTCATTTTTTTGTTTTATTTTACAAACTTTTTATAATTCAGTTGGCAAATTGGTGGGGATGATATTATTTGAAGGCTCTCTGGGCCTCAAATGTTACAATATTTATTTCAAGCACAAAAACCCCGTTGGAATACAAACATCAGGGCTCTGCTGATGGGCCCACAGTCCATTGCTTAAATTTTAGCAAGACTATATGACTTACTTGTCAGTTTGCTCTGAAAACCCAGGCATAATTCTGATCTTGGAGTCTTTAAACTCAGAATCAGAAAACCACTTATTGTAATATCACCACAAATTGCACAAGTGTAGTGGCACTCTTCAAATAATTTTTAGAACTAGAACCACTGGCTCTGATTTTAAATGTACTTCCAATTTGAATCTGGCAGTTTGACTGAAATCATGTCTCTCAAGAGGAAATATGTTTGAGTTGAGTGTACATTCAGTAGCTCTCCTCTTGCCTCTGGGAGTATGGTATTAGCTGTTACAAACCGGATTTGGAAATCTGAATTTTGAATCCACAATTTTACATTGCCATTGTAAAAGTCATAGAATGATTCCACTACAATATCGAGGATGTGTTTAGAATGCTGTGGGAGACAGGGAGCTCCTCCCACACTGATGGAGGAATTGGAAGGAAGGTGAATTCCAGGAAGTGCAGAATTTGTGCAACCGAGACTGGCTGAGAAGGTGTCTTTTGCAAATCATCAAAATCCAGGGATCATATGAACATGAGGGAGGAAAAGATGATTAAACAGAGGCATCAAAAAGGCTTCTGAGGAATTGGCAATATTCTATTTGTAAAGCTGGGTGATAGACCTAACAAAGTTAAATATATTATTTTTTCTTGTTTACATTATTTTTTAAAATTAAGATAAAATGCACAGATATATATGAAGAATACAATTCACTGAGTTTCGACAAATGTATGTACTAATGTAATCAGCATAAAAACGAGGACATATTTTCTCCACTGTTTACTTGTGTCCCTTTCTGGTCAATCCCTACCCCTCTTCAGCAACCACTCTTCTGATTGCTATCATTCTCAATTATTTTTGCCTGATCTTCAATTTCATTTGACATTTACTTTTGTGTCTGACCTTTTTTTTTTTTTTTTTTTGTGCTCAATATACAAATTTTTGAGATTCAGATCTATTGGTACATGTATGGACAGTTTATTCTTTCTCTTTTTTAAATAAGCCCTATTTGGCTAAATTTATGTACAGTAAAACTTACCAATTTCTAGTGTACTATTCAATGAATTTGGGGAAATATGTATAGTTGTATAACCACCGCATATTCAACATAACTACTTTTTGTCAAACTCAGTGACATAGAGCTAGGTTCAAGATGATACCAAAATGCTGCATAGGAACTGAAAAAAATGCCAATATGGTGATTTTATAAACTCTGAATAAAGAATGAGTACTTTTTCAATCACTGGTAGGTCTTAACTAGTAATTTGACTAAATTTAAATTTTGTGACAAAACTTTGTTCAAACAAAACACAAATATTTTATGCAAATTGCTCTAATTTTTATTTTATTATTTCTGAATTATAAATTTATTATTAAATCAAAAGCAATATACACAGCAAAGAAATAAAGAAAAAATTACCTACATTGAGTTAAAGTATAATGTTCAAGACCAACAAGTATTCAAAATTATTTGGAAAATAAATTATTTGAAGACGCACAGGAATGAGTAATTTGAAAACAAAAACAGCAACAAATAATAGGTCAGGCTCTATATTGCAAGTTTTTAGGATCCACACAGAAAGCCCAATTTGGGAATAATTGTCTGTTTTGTGATGTCTATGCATAGAACATTTAGACTGTGTTTAAAAAATCAATATGAACACTTATTATAGAATGAGGGGTCCATTATCATAAAATATACTTTTTAATTACTTCGAATTGCTATGTTGGAATTTGCCTTTTCTCCTTCTGCTTTTATTTCAGAAGGAAATTAGCAAGCTTATTGAAAAACAATCTAACTTCAAATCCAGAAAACTAACATGCATCTGCTGCAGACTGCATAAATTCCTCCCTCCTTGTAGAGCACATTAGTGTAGCATCTGGAATACCGCACATGCCAACAGTGGCAAGTCACAACAAGAGAGACACTATTTCTGATTATTTAACAGCCACCAAAATGCATAGTGACTGCTTTTATCATAGTGGAAGGAAGGAAGACCTGGAGGCTACCATAGATAAACAGAAACATAGGTACAGTATTATGGAGAAATACAGGAGTAATTTTTACATCATAATTATTGTGGGTTTTAAAAATCCACTGTATAACATTTTTGTTAAAGTTTGAAGAGTTTAAAAATATTTTGAAAAATGGCTGAAAATCTTTACTTAAACCAGTTTATCAGCAGATAATGAAAACAGAGAGAAATAGTAAAGTAAAAAAGCAGTAAATTCCAGCCAGCTAAGCTTCCTAATACTAGGTAGGCTTTTATCAGAATTGCATGAGTCAGGGTTTTTCTACTTTGAGTGAAATAAATTTAGTAATTCTTTGTTACCTATCCACAGGAAATAGCCTCAAGGAAACTGCCTGGATGTTAAATTGCCACATGCTTCAATGAAGTTAATACATCTTTAACTTATCCTTGGCTTTTTAATAACCACAAAGACAAGACACAGGAAAGAAAGGAAGGAGGGTGGGATGGAAGAGGGATGAAGGGAGAGAAAGTAAACTTCTTAAGGTGTTTTGCCTAAAGGCCTTTGACATCTGCAAAGCTCCACTTTTTAACTTACTGTTTCTGGATGCAATTGCACTGTTTTTATAGCCTTATTTCTGGACTTATTTAGCAGAACAGCAGAGGTGGCAGAGGATTCAGTAGAAGAGTTATTCTCCAAGGCATATCCGTCAGTATTTTCTTTCCCAATACATCAGAGCTCTAACCAGCAAAGTGAATATTCTTTTAGCAATGCTTCTCTGCCAAAGTGTTTACACCCACACCAGAGTATCATCACTTGGGTCTAGGTATAACAAATCTAACTTCTTTCTTCCTCATTTTCAGGCAAAAGGAATTAAAGCACAGTGAAACTAAAACTAAAATGCATGTAGCATAACATCAGTTCAACCCATGTTTATTAATCACTTTTGTTTTGGAAATTTAATTAAAAAATATTCTCCCAATCTAGAAATTCTCTCCACAAAGGAATCATGGAAAAAAGAACTTTTATTATTGAATAAGCATTAAACTAGAACATGATGTGCTAAATGGGAAACCCTGCTAAGAGATTGTAAAGACAAAAAAAAAAAAAAAAATCTCATTTTTTTTATATGGCCATGCAGATACAACTCACTGCATACATTTTCTTAGGATAAACAATAAAAAGTAGTCCTCAAGTAAGAGGACTTGACAAAATATTCATCACACATAGTCTGTTCCAGACTCACCTGGTAATTGTGCTTACCATCCATGTCACCATAATTGACTAATTGGCTTATCCACAGTAAAACAAACAAACAAACAAACAAACAAACAAAACTTCTTAAATCTTTTATGACAAGAGGTAGTTTTGCATTTTGGAACAAGTTAGGCTCTTACTCTGCTACGAAAGAGGGAAGATACATTTTGTTACCTCATTTGTTGTTTATATTTGAAAGAGATGGCTCCTAAGTTCTTGAGAAAAGACAATACTGGGTTTTAAAGTTGGCTAAGACCGATCTAGTTTTCAAAATTCTTTATATAATTTCAAAGAGAGGAGAAAGTTCTTACAATTATACATTTTCCAAAGTAAATATTCTAGAGGTGAAGTTTTTTCCCTTATTTTCAACAAGGAGAATTAGTTCTCTTATTTTTAGTTATCTGTTTTTACATCTTTCATTTATTAATTCATACATATTCAGCAAATGTGTACTAATATCTTATTGTCTAAAACTACCAACTCTCATCAGTTTTACTATTTCACTTATTTTAACTATTACAATTTACTTTTAAAAAATTAGAAATATATATATTTTTGCAAGAGAAATTTGTAAATAGGTATATATTTAAATATAAACAAAACGCTGAAGCAAAGTAGAGAATATATAACTCAGGTCAATGAGTTATAAAACAATGAAGCTTAAAGTTACTTTTCCTTTTTTTTTTTGCTTTGTTTTGTTTTGTTTTGTTTCGGAGTCTCTGTCACCAGGCTGGAGTGCAGTGGCACAATCTCAGATTACTGTAACCTTTCCCTCCTGGGTTCAAGCAATTCTCTTGCCTCAACTTCCCAAGTAGCTGGAACTACAGGCGCTCACCACCATGCCTGGCTAATTTTTGTATTTTTAGTAGAGTCGGGGTTTCACTATGTTGGCCAGGACGGTCTCAATCTCTTGACTTCATGATCCACCCACCTCAGCCTCCCAAAGTGCTGGGATTACAGGTGTGAGACACTGTGCCCAGTCGCTTAGTTATTTTTTCACAGCTATATTCCCTAAATAGTAATAAATGTTTCAGGGTTTATTGTGAAACAAAGTTTTAGTCTCAAAGAAAGTCAAGTGCTTACTAAAGACAAAAGAAAACCCCCAGAGACAAATACATTTATAACTTCTTATAGATAGATGACTACTTGCATAGCAGTATGGCTAATCAAGTATCAATATACACCACTTTTATTGTGTCTAGCCAACCCAACGTATCGCCAACCCAATCAGAATAGAAACAAATGCTATGTTCAAAGATTTTATTTATTTATTTATTTATTTGCTTATTTTTGAGATGGAGTCTCGCTGTGTCACCCAGGCTAGAGTGCAGTGGTGTGATCTCAGCTCACTGCAAGCTCCGCCTCCCGGGTTCATGCCATTCTCCTGCCTCAGCCTCCTGAGTAGCTGGGACTTCAGGCACCCGCCACCACGCCCGGCTAATTTTTTGCATTTTTAGTAGAGACGGGGTTTCATCATGTTAGCCAGGATGGTCTCAATCTCCTGACCTTTTGATCCGCCCGCCTCGGCCTCCCAAAGTGCTGGGATTACAGGTGTGAGCCACCGCACCCAGCTGAAAAATTTTCTAAAACATAGTATAAAAATAAGTAGCATTATAACTCCAAACTTACTAAATTTTTATTCAATCTTAAGTATAAAATTCTAAGTAAATTCCTAAACCATCACACAACCATATTCACAGGGTTGCCAAGAATTGCATGCTAGGTTCTGGAAAGAAATATAATTATAATTAAGCATTAATGTAACTGCACTTTGGCCCATTTTTCTGTTGCTAAAACTAATACAGCACCAGATGCTGACAATTTGCATCCCCATTGTTCTTATAGATAGGATTTTGGACATTAGGACCAAAACACTGTTTAAGAATTGATGTGTATCTTCATCGTTCCTGTAAACAAGATCTCTGACTACAGAATCATACGACTTTAGTTTAAGGATAGCTTAAGAAATTTTTCAGACTCCTAATTCCAGCAACCAGTTTGGAGACCTCCACAGAGGAAAGGGATCAACACGATAATACAGCTTTGTCATATCCCATCCAAGACTTCAGTCCACATTCTCCATCCAATCAATGATCTCTACACTTTGGCTTACTCCCAAATCCTTAAAAGCACTAGCCCCAAACTCTTCAGCAAGGTGGATTGGCAGTGTCTTCCCGTCTCCTCCCGTCTCCTCCATCAGTAACCCTGTGATTAAAACTCCTCTGCTGCAACCTGGTGACATGCTAGGTGCATCGGGCAGTAAATCTGATATGGTTACAATCAAAAGTAAAATTTTCTTGTAACAGCATGAGAATTATTTCTGTTTAGCAGTGGTTCTCATCTAGGGATCCCCATACCACTCTCCGTTAGGAGACATTTGGCAATGCCTTTTCTAGTGGTCTCAGCTAGAGAGGGATAGTGCTCCTGGCATATAGTGGGTAGAGGTCAAGGAGGCTGCTAAACTTCCTACAATGTACAGGACAGCTCCCCATAACAAAGAATTACTCAGTCCAAAATGTTAATAGTGCTGAAGTTAAGAAAACCTAATACATTATAGTAAGTTTTGTGACAGTTGCTAATTAGTACTATTCAAGTTTTCCTCCACACTGAGATGCCTAGTACAGTACTGATCCTAAATTGAATGAAAATTGGTACTGATTTGCACTAAAACACAGGATTATAAAGTATTAATAGAACATTACTTTAACCTGATAGAAGCTCAACACTTTTATTTCATTATTGCATAAGTGGACACAAAATGCTTGAAGTTAACAAGATGGTAGTGCAACATTTGTAGTACAGGGATAGAAGTTAGCCCTAAGTATTATATTTTAACATTTAATAAATAGTGCAAGAATTTAGCATTACACGAGAAAAATATATCAACAAAGTGTATGGGCTATCCCCAGTTTAGCAGACTAAACCTGACGTGGGCAGTGTTTCTAATTTCTAGCCAAACACTATACACAAATTAAATCACAGTAATATCTCTACTAACAGCTAGAAGCAATGAAAAATGGAAAATGTTTGGCTACAGGAAATCAGATGCTTTCAAGATATAAAATTTAAAAGTGAAATGTTTTAAAGCATTGAATGTGATATTTTCCTTAAAGCACTATCTGGAAAAAAAACTGAGGGTAAAGTTGTGTTTGTCCAATTAAGATTTATATTATATGAAAACAGGCATTTCTTATCAATACGTATCCTTATTAAAATCTGTTTCTTAAAATAGAAAAAACAACTCTCTTCAAAAGTCAATTAGGTATTAGTTTTATTTCCCCAAACTTATGTCCATGTATAAAATTCATTACAAATACTAGAATGGGATTTACATACTCTGTTTTCATATAATTAAAAGTAAAAGGTATATGTCCATGGTTTGAATAGTAAAGGTATGAAATTCAATTCTGATCATGATAATTATTTTATAGTAATTTGTGAAGAGTATCTTAAATCACACTTTCTACTTACATAACATTCTTTTTTGCTTAAAGCTTATAATTTTATCAAAGTAGGTAGTAAGGCTATTTATAAAATTACTTTTTGTCCAGGGACCTGAAATTCCCTTTGCTGTGATTACATTGTTTCAAAATCCATTACTTCTCCAACATCATCTCTGAAACAATTTTAGTATGATTGTATCATGTCAAAAGCTATATCCTTTATTCACCAAATAATAGAATTTTTTAAAACTTTTCTGGCACCAGACAGGAGAAACATCTTCACTTTGATTATACTTGAACAAGTCTAAGTAGTCTGCTTTCCTTTTAGAAAGGTTTTCATTTGCATTTGCCATTTTCAGGATTCAGTGCTATTTGCAAACCACTTAAAGTTCTATTCTGAAAAAATAAACAAAAATTTTCATTAACAGAGAGATTTCCAATTCCTAACAAATGAAGCAAAAAAGAGAAACCCTTTGAGCTATAGTTCAACTTTTTGTGCCTACTATATTCAGAATTTTTAAAAATCTAAAACCATGTTTTAGGAAAAAAACAGAAAAATGGAAAATTAATTTTTAGTAGATGAAGAATAATTGTATAAGAGCATCCTTGTCAATAGGTTAAGAAAAAATATGTGCCTAGTGTCTCACAGCTGAAAGACACTTTAAAGGAAATTCAAGCTAACATCCTCATGCCTTTCTATAAAACACAAGTCCCAAGCCAAAAATTAAATTTGAAATTTTGTCAAAATAAGAGTAAATTTTAAAATAGATTAAGGTACTTTGGAAAGAGTTTTAAATATCATTACAATTAACTTACTACATATGAAAGCTTTATTTATCTCTCTCTCTCCTTTCCTCCCTTCTTTTATTTCCTTCCTTATTTCCTTCACTAAATGAGAAGACTTAGATATAATGATACTGCTTAATGATATTGATAATGTATATCTCAGTTAGTTTTCTACTAATCCATAACATATTACCCCAACTTTAGTTGCTAAAAATAATATATGTTTATCACTTCATTATTTCTATCTATGGGTCAGTAGCTTTAGCACGACCTTAATAGATTATCTGCTCAGGGTATCTCCTAAGGCTGTAATCAAGTTGTTGGCTACAGCTGCTTATCATCTAAAGATGTGACTGAGGAAGGATCTGATTCTAAGCATATTCATGTGGTTTTGGAAGGATACGTTTTCTTTTAGACTTCTGGACCAAAAGCCCCAAATTCTTCCTGGCTTTTGGCCAGGAAGGATCAGTTTCTTACCATCTGGGCTTCTCCATAGGCCAGTTGACAACATGGCTACTTGCTTCAACAAAAGCACAAAGGGAGAGAGTTTGCTACAAGACAAAATTGCTCTATTGTGTAATATAATTACGGAGGTGACATTCTATCTCCACTGCATCTTATTGGTTAGAAACAAGTATTAAATTTTGTGTGCATTTAAGAAGACATGATTACAGACAGGCATGAATACCAGGAGAAGGGAAGCTTAGGTTACCACTTAGAGTCTGTTCCTTACACTAGCTAAAACATACTGAACACTGAATGTTCCAGAAACTTCTGCTTGTTCCCAAATCTTCTTTCTCTCTGTAGAGCTAAAACTAGTATGTCTTGGCTAGGCATATAACACACAGGGATAAACGCCACAATTTTTTCCCTCCTTACAGCTAATATAGTTAGATGACCAATTGGATAAGAGAGGAAACTATATGTACAACTTGTTTCTTCCCACTTTCTAGAACTCGGATGCATTAGTAAATTATCTTTGATTACATGGTAGTACTATATAAGCGTTTTACACGATTAAACACATTTAACTATCACATACTTTTATCAGGTAGGGAATCAAATTACTCCTATATTATATATAAGAAAAATGAGGTAAAAAAGTAAAATATTTTGCCCAGAGATACAAAATAAGTGCTGTTGCTATAATATAAACACAAAGCGTATAAATGCAAACTTTAGTTTTTATTTTATCTTTATTAGTCTTCTGCTTTACAACTTCATAATTTGCGTTAGTCATCTAGTTAAACAAAAGCATTTGAAATTCAGACCGAATTATTATGACAGTAAAGAAAAACATATCTGCATATCATGGGAAGTTTTTCCAAATACCCATTTGATTTTATCAGAGGTGATCTCCAATTTTGGCATCACTGAAAAACATGAGCTCAGGTGACCAAGCTGAGAATAATTTATACTTTTATAAATATACTTCAGGTACATCCTTTATGTCTGATGCAGAGTTTTCTGAACAGTTCTCTGTAAGAAGAACAATCTCTACATAAAAAAGACTTGACTTAAAATTAAAATAAGACTTATATATAACAGAAGAAAGAAAGACCTAGAGGCTTATATTGAATGTCTTAGCATTTGACATTATTAAGCAAAATAAATTAGGTTGAAAAAATTAAATAAACTAATGAATTAATTGATTACATGGCTTAATATTTAAACACCTAAACTTAAATATATATTTATTTTTTCTTAGTTTCTCCAGCAAATTTAAGTATTATTTTACCCTTTGGTACCAACATAAGCATTCTTGCTCTCTGAATTAATCTCTACCTTTTTTTAAAAATTTTTAACCAGAACTATAAACACACATATTCATACATATTCATACATATTCATACATATTCACACATATTCACACATACACATGTGCATGCACATGTGTATTCACCAAGAACAAGTTAAGTAGTGAGAAAACATCAAAAATTACTTACTAAATTGTTATGATAAACTGAATATCCTAGAGTTGTGATTCAAATCTGATCCAGCTGACCCAGACGTCTTGCACTACTTGGCACAGCCTCTACCATCTCCATACTCTGGTCATCTTTTATGAGAGTTGAAATAAGAAAGCAGAGCTTTCTCTTGTCAGACTTGAGATGGGAAAATACGTGAATGGGGAATAAAACCCTTTGCCATTCTAGCATGTCCTCCAAGGAACAGGAAAACATTGCGATTTGGTGGTTAAAAATACGTCGTAGTGTGTAGGCAAATTAGCAAAACATAATATATGAATAATGAGACTAGATTGTCTATCAATTTGGAGAAATACTTATAAAACTCTCCCACTCTAATACTTGCAAAAGTCACAATATTCATTCATCTGTACCAGTGATTCCTTATGGTAGTGACTCAGAGAAAGGACTACATGACTTCACAGAAATTGTTATTTCTTTGGATTATGACCAAAAAAATTGGTAAGACCTTTACTGCAAAGTAAAAAAGAAACACACACACACACACACACACACATTTAAGTAGTCCATAAAATAAATCTGTGAAGAATAATAATTTGGGTGTGTTCACAACAACAACAATGCAACAAACAACAGATTCACATACACATGTATACTTTCCTAGTTAGCAGAGGGAATGAGAGACAAAACCAAGTTCTCTTTGTTAAGACCTGGGTCTTTTGACATATTTTAACATTAATCAAGTTGCCAGCGTTACTTAAAATGACCTCTATTTTCAGTCTAATTACAATTTTTAATCTATATTTTTCCCCATTATCATGCTGAGTGCTTTTTTAATTAAATTGTTTTTGTATTCATCTAAATGAAGTTCTCTGCTTCACTACCTCATACACTTGTGCCAATTTGACAATAATGTAAAGGAATTCAAGACTTTATTTGATATGTTTTCATTTCATTCACTAGCTCTAAACTTAAATTTTTATGTATCAAAATGATTTCATTTTTATCATGGACATTTCCCTCAAAATCAAGAGTAATGTACTTTGCTCCTCATTGTCATATTTGGATAGTAGCTTCTCATTACAATATTATTCATTATTAAGCAAATGTTTGAATGCTATTCTGTTCCCCATGTAATATACAAAAGGAACTCCACCCTAACCAATTGTTATTGTTACCTCCCCTCCACAGCAGCCACTAAAACAAAACAAAACAAAACAAAACAAAACAAAACAAAACACTTCTAGAGTTTATCCAGAAGCTGTGGAAATGTAAAATTGTATTTGTTTTCACCCATTTGTATGGCAAGAGTACTGAGCTAATAGATTTTTATTTTGTATTAGATTGGCACAAATGCAATTGCGGTTCTTGTCGTTACTTTTTTTTTTTTTTTTTTCCTGAGAGGGAGTCTCCCTCTGTCGCCCAGCCTGGATTGCGGTGTCGCGATCTTGGCTCACTGCAAGCTCCGCCTCCCGGATTCAGGCCATTCTCCTGCCTCAGCCTCCCGAGTAGCTGGGACTACAGGCACCCACCACCGCACCCAGCTAATTTTTTTTTTTTTTTTTTTTTTTTTAAGCAGAGATGGAGTTTCACTGTGTTAGCCAGGATGATCTCAATCTCCTGACCTGGTGATCCGCCTGCCTCGGCCTCCCAAAGTGCTGGGATTACAGGCATGAGCCAACACACCTGGCTGCCATTATTTTTAAAGGCAAAAACAGCAATTACTTTTTCACCAACATAATACTTCCGCCAACTTTGAGAAAACCACCACTTACTTCAAACCTGATTTATTTAATCTATACAAGCGTAAGAATAATATCTATGGTAGACGACACAGTCGTGATGAGATCAGACAAAATAGTATGTCATTTTAAACTTTAAGTCAAATATTTTAAAAATGACCATTTCATTTGATATTTTTATGAAGATTTTAATTAAGTAAAAATACAATATGTAGTCATGAGCTCTGTTTATGTAACAGCAGACATGTCTAGGGACACTTGATTATTCTTTATATTCTGTGTCAATACTCTCATTCTCAAAGAGGATGCCTTATATTTCTATCCATCAAAACTCATAAAGTATAACAAGAAATATAGGCTATATAAAAATGATTATGTTCCTTGTGGAGATTACATGTCAAAGGCTAGAAGTCAAAGGTAACTGTGGTAGGCAGAATAATGTCTCCTCCTACTCCCTAATGATGCACTAAGCCCAGTAGCCTGTGAATATGTTATGGTACATGGCAAAGTAACTTTGCAGTTTTGATCAAGAGTAAAGATGCTGAAATGGGAAGATTATTCCAGATTATTTTAATGGACCTAATCTAATCACATGAGTCCTAAAAGTGAAAGAAAAAACTAGAACTGTAAATCTGAAAGATAAGATAGGAGAAGAAAGAGAAAGAGAAGGAGGAAAGATACTAAGCAAGAGTGGGCTTGACCGATGCACCATTGCTCAACATTTGCGGTTGGAGGAAGGAAGTCAAAGAATGAAGATTGCCTCTAAAAGTTGGGAAAAGCCTTAAGTTAACAGCCAGCAAGAAAATGGAGATTTTGTTCCTATGGCAGTAAATCACTGGATCCTACCAACATATTGAATGCTCAAGCTTCTAGGAGGCAGTGCTGCATTACCGACACCTTAATTTTAGCCTGGTGAGAGTTCATGTTGTATTTCTGATCTGTTAAATTATAAGATTACACATTTGTGTTGTTTACATAACATGAAGGAGGGTTTGTTAAAAGTTAACAGAACTTTGGTATTGTTGAAGAAGTTCAGCTTTACAAAGATATTTCCATGCTGATTGCCTCTCCTTCTCAAATTAAAAGGTACTGTTGACAGACTGTACCACATATTGCAAAAATTCACTTCAAGCATATCTTCTGCCAAGAAATCCCCAAACAAAAAGTTTCTTCAATTTTCCATTCTTCTAGAGCATGCTACACATGGAAGTCTTAGACCACTTGTGATATTGCATTTTTAACTAGTGTTTACATGTTTGCTTTGCTATTAAAATTAATTTTGTTAGGGTCATGTTATTGTTGTTCTTGTTGATGTTTCCTTCCTCTATATGGTCTGGACTGAAGCAATTTCTAAAAGTATGCATGTTCAGTAAAGAAATCTGGATAAACTCTGTCTTCCAACCAAATTGTTAGATAGAAGCAAAAATAAAATATTTTTATGTAGCCATTTTATAGTTTATAAAGCTTTCCTATAGGTAGGTAGATATGTAGATAGGTAGGTAGGTAGGTAGGTACATAGATAGATAGATAGATAGATAGATAGACAGACAGAGATAGAGATGGAGTTAGAGATATTTAGTTAATTCTTCTTTCCTAAGATCAGAGTGTGTCCTCCTTGGTAAGTAAGCAATAGTCCTATGTATGTAGAATTATCTCTTCTGTCCAGTCGTACTTTCTGACTTTGTTACTTCTGATCATATTTTGATGAGATGTATTGACAAGGATTTTTAAAGCAACTGGCCTTTAGTATAGTTGCAATTCTTAGCTATGATACTGTGAAACTCCTCGTCACAAAAAACCTGAGGCAAAGTCAGCCATTTAAGCTTTGGTATTGTTGGAACCGAACTGTTGATTCCCTCCTGGGCAGGGGACGCCGCGAAGGATCACCGACAGGAGATTCACAGCAGAGAGTTATTTATTACTAGCGCGCTAGGGTCCCAAGCTCTAAGTTGGCCCTGGGACCCCGACTGCTTGTTACAGGCTGTTTATATAGGCAAACACAAATTCAAACACAGCTTATGGCGCGAAATTCAAACAAAGCTTAAGGCGCAAAATGATTGGGTCTAGCTATAGCCTGAGCAAGGGGTCTTGTTTTAATTGGTTAGAGCAGGACCTTATGAGGTTTTTTCCTGGAGTTGTTGATTCCGGGAACTTCGAGGCAGGGTGGGACCCCTGGAATTGGCAGGGTGGGACCCCATGAAGTTGTTTCCCGGAATTGGCAGGGTGGGACCCTATCAGGGTGGGACCCTATCGAGACAGGGTGGGGACCCTATCTAGGGCCACCTGGTGCTAACTTTTTAGGTTTTATGAGGCCTAGTTTCGGTATAAAAGAAAGACCATTGATTAGTATACCAATCTTTAATAATTGATTTTTAAAATCTAGAAAACAATGATTTTCTAGTCACATTCACATACAAAGGGGAATAATTAGCACTGAAAAGTTAACCATTGATTTTTTCAAATGCTTCTGATATGTAATAATATCATGGATTCAATTCATGATGAGCACTAAATCCTATGTTTTTATTATTTGCTTGCATTTAACATGGGGACAGTGTTTTATAGTTTTATAGCAGTGGGGGTTCAAACATTAGTTAGAGTGATCTAATTTGATGACCAACAAACTACTTCACAACTTGTAAATTTCAAGGTTCTGAATCTCTTTTGATATGGGAATTTACAAATGGAGGGTAATTCATCTGAGCTCTCCTTCTGCCTCCCTCACAAGCATGCTGGGGGAGGCTCTCTGCCTAGGCATGTCTCCTCCATAGCTATATACACATTCCCAGGGGACTACCTTCTTCAAAGGAAGTCAGAACATTTAAATACATTAAAATAACAAAAATTCAGAATTCTTTATAAATCTTGTGAAGTCGTACCTGTTGGGGTCCGCGTGTTTCCTAAACAAAGGAATGAACACACAAGACAACACAAGACAAGACAAACATGGCGGCCGCCTCGAATGGTGCGCTCCGCTTTATTTTATACAGTCGTTTGTGGAATGTTGCCAAGTCACAAGACACATTGTTGTTTTTCTGACCTTTCCCTGACTTTCTGGATTTTCAAGATGTTTACATATAAACAGGCCCCCAACGCCCTACTTCGTTTGCAAGAGCAGGACTTATTGGGAACGCCCTGCTTCATTTTCGAGAGCAGGACTTGTGGGGAACGCCCTGCTTCGTTTGCTAGAGCAGGACTTATGGGGAACGCCCTGCTTCGTTTGCGAGAGCAGGACTTATCGGGAACACCCTGTTTGTGAGCACGTAGTCCTCTACACATACCTGTTTGCTGCTGCAGGATAAAGAATTATCTATTTGTCCAGGACTTCATTTAGCCTCACTCAGCTGAACATCAATAGACTTACCCATGAGAAACATTGAAGGAGAAGATTGGGAACCTGTAGGTTGTCTTATATTCCCCAGTTTCTTACTTGTAATGATGAATATTAAGCCATCTCTCTATTTCTTTTCTTTAATATCATTATGCTCTTTCCTTTTCTACTTTAAACAAAATGAGTAGGAATCTCTTATTTACCCCTGTTCTTTCATTATATATATATATGATACATATACTCATAAATACACACACACACTCATATTCACCTAATAAAAACACACACATACAGACATACATACACATTATTTAACACTATTTCAATAATAAAATATTTTATTTCATTTACAAAATAAATTTAAGGTACTAACATGCAAGCAAAAAATGATTTCAGGTAAATCAAGGAGTACCAAAAATTTACCTAGGGATGTACATAATTAACTCTATGTTAACATTTTCTTAATTTTTTTTTTTTTTTTTTTGACAATTGATAATGGTTAGGGACCCAAACAGTATAACTCAGCATCTTTTTTCTTTGGAGATACTAATATTTTTAATGATATTGATTTAGTCACTGGTGGTTTATCTGATGGAACCGCCATGGGTTACATATTCTGAGATAATAATAACAGTTGTTTTGGAGATACTATATGATAGCCTGAATAGTGACACCTCAGAGATGTCCAAGTTAGAATATTTGAATATGTAAACATATTGCCTTAAGTGGTAATAAGGACTCTGCAGATGTGATTAAGTATTTTGAGATGGGGTGATTAGCTCATATTATTTGGTTGAGCCTAATATAATCGTAGAGAAAGGCAAAAGGTCAGTGTAAAGAGAATGTAGTGTGACAATAGAAGAAACTGGAGTAATGTGGCTGCAAGCTAAGGAATTCCAGCAGTCTCTAGAAGCAGGAAGAGCAAAGAATGACTTCCTCCCTGGAGCACACAGAAATCACCAGCTCTGTAGACAACCTAATTTTAACCTTATAATACTGATTTCAGGCTTCTGACCGTCAGAACTGTAGGAGCATAAATACATCTTGTTTTAAGCCACAAAGTGTGAGGTAATTACAGCAGTAATAGAAATGAATAGAAAGTGCGTTGGGTTGTGGCTAATGGTAATAAGGATGAAAGTGCTGTTATGTATGTTCTCTACAAGATTGTTAAAAAGTTCCAAAAAGACAAAACAGAATATAAATTCTGTATATCTAGTCAGAAGGTCAGTGTTTGTATGATAGTCTAAGTATTATCACAAAAACACAGTTACAATACAGTGCAAGGATATATATGAAAAGCATTTAAACTGGTAATCAGTCCTACTATAGTCTCAAGATTTTGCTCCTATGATAAACCAAAGAGCAAGCAACAAGACCTAGAGTAGATCCAGAAAATGCTCAAGACATTTCTCTTGAATCAACAAGTAATAGGTTTTGCCTGTCAAAAACAAAATACATATTTCCAAATCAAATGGGGTAATGTCTTCTGGTTATTTGTTATAAATATTATCTGTGTCCTTTACTGAACCCTATTACCTTAAAACATCAACAGCTAATATCAGTGTAAAATATAGTGATTTAATAAATAAATGACTATTTGACAATAGTCTCAACTTTGATATTAATTTTGTTTTACTTTTTATACTAGGTAGAGCAGCCCAGTGTTATAACTAGTTTCCAAAGAAAAGTTCCTCAGATAAATCATGCCTACTTCTAGTCACCTTGCTTAATTCCATTCTACCCTGAATCTGGGCTGGAACTGTTACAATCTTTCAGTTAACAAATTGTAGCAGAAGTAATTCTGTGTGAGTTCCAAGCTTAAAGTTTTAAGATGCTATAATTGCTTTCTTCTGTGGACTTTCAAACTCCAAGTCCCCACATAAGAAGCCTGAACACCCTGAGACTAATATATTGTGAAGAAGCCCAAACCACACACGTGAAGATGAGAGATAGAAGGAGATCAAAAATACTCAGCCAGCCCTCGACTGTTCCAGCCATTTCAGCTGAAATGCCATGCATGTGAGTGGAAAGAAAAACAAAAACAAACAAAGAAACCCTTCTTGGATGTCCAGCACAATTGGCCCTTCAGATAGAACTAGCACTAGCCATTATATGACAAAATAAGATGTAAACTGTCAAGTAGGAACTGCACAGTTGAGTGAATTAACCCATACAATTGTGAGAAATAAAATCATACAAAACTGAGCCACTAAGTTGGAGAATGGCTTATTATATGGCAATAGATAATAGAAAGGTTCATTCTTGTCAAATCACCTGAAAATGTTCCCAAATTTGTTTTCCTGTTGTTGTTTAATATTCTCCTTGTTCTCTTCTTCATGTGGCTATTCATTTTTAAGACTCAGCTCTTTTCTGTTGCTTATTTTTACTCATTTATATTAGAAACCCCTTTATTTTCAGTTCTCATTGCACCTTGCTTTTTCTTTCATAATACCTGTCATCAAATTGTAGTTTTAAAAATGTTCAGTTGTGTTAAGGATACTATAAGTTCTCTAAAATCTTAAGTCTATTCAATTTCCCACCTGTTTACCTTCAGCTACAAATCTAGGACTAGCATAAGGCAGACAATTAATAACTTAATTGAATAAAATTTTTTGGATGTAGGACATCTACTAGCACTGTTGTCTTAGTTGATACCATTACTATATATATTTGGAAAATATTTTAGGACAAAAGACATAGTAGAACTATTACTAAAAGGTAATTGTTATAGCTTTATGAGGTTAGAAAAAGAAGATACTTTAGAAAGATAAATACCAGGGACAACATTAGAAAGATAAATACCAGGGCCAGAGCAGCCCCAGTGGCCCTGGGCTTCAGAGTTCCTCTTATACAGGCTGACTCCCATAGCTCCAGTCTTTAGGTCAGCCCATGTGGTCATAGGCACCAAGATAGTCCCTGTGATTCCAGGCTTTAGACTAGGCCCTGCAGACCCAGACTGTATGCCTGCCCCAGAAACGGGCCCACTCCAGGCTCCAAGCTGGTTCCAATTACACCAGCCTTCAGTGGACTCAGGACCCAGGCCTGCTCTAGCAAATCCAGGGTTCAGGCTCATCCAAGTAGACCCCAGTGCCAGGCCAGCCTCTGCAGAATACGGATCTAGAAACACTTCTCCAGATCTAGGCTTCAGGACAGCATTGGTGAACCCAGGAACCAGGTTCAGTCCCATGGACTTAGGCTTCAGGCCCATTTTAGAGGACACAGACTCCGGGTCCGTCCTGGTGCCTGTCTGGCTCCTAAAGACTCAGGTACAAGGCCTTTTCTAATGCCAAGCTAGTCCCTGTGGATCCAGGCTTCAGGCCAGCCCCTGTGGATAGAGGATCGAGGCTCACCCCAGCAGACCTAATTAACAGATACATCACAGTGCAACCAGGCCCCAGGCCCACAAAGTTGCTGACCCAGGCACACCCAAGCCAACCTGAAAACTCCAGAAACAAGCCTGTCCAATAACCATGCCAAATGGTCCACCCGGAATCTCCGGATAAGCTGACAGATGAAAGGCTTTTCCCAGCACAACCAGTCTGCAAAGACTGAAGAAGTACCTACATCATCAAATGTATAAACATTGACGTATGACCACAAGGATCAAGAAAAATCAGAGAAACATGATATTACCAATGGACAAAACAGGGTGGGTACTAGTGACTCAAATTTTTGAGTGAAGAAGTACAAGAGGGAGAAAAGAAATACAAAAGGATAGGAAGTTTCTTTAAATGAATAATAGCAGTAAACTTTCCAAACCTAGAAAAGATATAAATATTTAGGTACTACAAGGTCAAAAGTTCCTAATCAGACTCAACTCAACAAGACTACCCCAAGACATACTATAATCAAGATTTCAAAAACCAAAGACAAATAGAGGACTTTGAAAGCAGTAAGAGAAAAAGAAGCAAATAATATATAAATGAATTCCAATATAGTTAGCAGCAGATTTCTCAGCAGAGATCTTGCAGGCCAGGAGGGAGTGAGATAATATATTCAAAATACTGAAAAAGGAAAAAAAAATCAATTTTTCAGAAATGAAGGAGAGATAAAGACATTTCCAGACAAATAAAAGCTGAGGGAGTTCATCAACAAAAGAATTGCCTTACAAGAAATGCTAGTGGGAACTCTTAAAACTCAAAGAAAAGAATATTAATGAATAACGTGAAAATATTTGAAAGTATAAATCTCATTGGTAAAAGTTAGTACTCAGTCAGACTCAGAATACTCCAATGCATAATGGTGGTGTGCACTTATATCTTTAGTGTGAATGTTAAAAGACAAAACTATTTTAAGGAGATACAATAATTTGTTAAAACATATGCAATTTAAAAATGTAAATTATGACATCAAAAAATCCAGGTGGGGGCAAGAGTGTAATAAAAGTATCAAAGTTTGGCAGAGGGGCTTTAAAAAAAATAAAGGCCGGGCGCGGTGGCTCAAGCCTGTAATCCCAGCACTTTGGGAGGCCGAGACGGGCGGATCACGAGGTCAGGAGATCGAGACCATCCTGGCTAACACGGTGAAACCCCGTCTCTACTAAAAATACAAAAAAATAGCTGGGCGAGGTGGCGGGCGCCTGTAGTCCCAGCTACTCGGGAGGCTGAGGCTGGAGAATGGCGTAAACCCAGGAGGCGGAGCTTACAGTGAGCTGAGATCCCGCCACTGCACTCCAGCCTGGGCGACAGAGCGAGACTCCGTCTCAAAAAAAAAAAAAAAAAAAAAAAAGTAAAATTGCTATCAGCTTAAAATAACCTATTATAACTATAAGATGTTTTCTGTAAGCTTCATGAAAACCATAAAGAAAAATTGTATGATAGAAACATAAAAAGCAAAAAATCAAAGCACACCACTAGAGAAAATCACTTAAGCACAAATGAAAACAGTAAGAGCGAATAAAGGAAAAAGAATCTACACAAGTAAACAACATTTAAGAAAATAGCAATAGTAAATCCTTACCTATCAATCATTACCTTAAATGTAAATAGATTAAATTCTCCAATAAAAAGACAGGGTGGCTGAATGGATTAAAAACAACAAGACCCAAGTACATGCCGGAATAGTAGGAAACTAAATTTAACAGCATATTTAAAAGATCATTCATGCTGACCAGCTGGAAAGCTTTGCATTCTTGTGGGGTGTGGGGAGAGGGTAGGCAGGTGAGGAGGAGCAGGACAAGACAGTTCGCTGGTGAAAGGCTGAGCAGAGCACAAGCAAGACTGACTGAGTTCAGAGGGGAGATGTGGGGAATGGGTGAGACTGAGGGCAGAGGGCTTGGGCAAGAGGTGGAGCAGGATGTGGGGGTGACTGACGGTAGAGGGGCAGGGCAGACCCAGGTGCAAGGCGGGTGGGGAGAAAAAATAAAAGAAAAAGATCATTCATTCACCATAGTCGAGTGAGATTTATCCCAGGAATAAGGATAGTTCAACATTTACAAATCAATGCCATTTAAAATAACTATAAAAATGCTTAGAAATGAATTTAACCAAGGAGGTGAACGATCTCTACATTTAAAACTATAAAACTTTGAACAAAAAGAGGATGCAAAATGCAAAAATATTCTATGCTCATGAATTGGAAGAATTATATGTTAAAATGTCCATACTACATAAAGTGATTTACAGATTCAATGCAATCCCTATCAAATTACCAAAAACATTCTTCACAGAAATTGATAAAAATGCTAAAATTTGTATGGAATAACAAAAAGACTCTGAATAGCCAAAGCAAGATCGAGTATAAAGAACAAAGCCAGAGGAATAACACTATCTGACTAAAAAATATACTAAAAAGCCATCTAAAGAGTATGGTACTTCCATAAATGCAGAGATATATACCAATGGAAAAGAATAGAGAGCCCAGAAAAAAACAAGCTTGATTTAGCCATTTCACAATGTATGTATATTTCAAAATATCATATTGTATGCAGTACATATATATAATTATATTAGCAATTAGAAAATTAAAAGGAGGATAAATAATTTTGTTAGAATACAGAGGTGTACACAAATTACTTTGAAAACATGAAGAATGAGGGCCTAATTCTTTCTCAGATAACTTGTAATTGTAGACAAGGTATAAACATTCAGTATGATTTCAGAACATAATTAAGAAATGGTTAATTTTTTAAAACAAAAGCATTGCAGACAATGAGCAAATTATATTAAAAATCAGATTTGAAAGCCCATGGTATTTTCCATGTTAGTGTTAATGTGGTTAGTGCTGATTCTACTCAGAAGTGATTTGAGAAAGCCTGTGACTGTGAATTGAGAACAACCTCTAAATGCACTTATGTGTCATTACAGTGAAGTTGGATCTAATAATGTAGGCAATGGTAATGTGTTCAAGATTTTTAGTAGGTAGTTGATATCAAATCCAAATCTAGGTTAAGAAAAATAATAAATGTATGGATGCTGGAAAACATGCATTTGTTTATTGATTTGCTTGTTGGTATATGCATTTCAAGAATACCTATAGACATCTCTTCTCTGCCAGGGACTGTTCTAAGTGCCTCGGGATATAGAAAAAATACAACTCACAAACTTTCTGTTCTCAGGGATCTTTCGTTCTAGTGAGAGGATAGATGTGGTTTTGGAAAGTATAGAAGAACAAAAAAATATATATGTTAATCTAAAATGATACAGAAAAACTCTAGTCAAAAATAAGAATAAGAATAAAATTAAGATAGTTTTAAGATAAAGAATAGCCAGAAAGCCCTGTAGCAAGGGAGGTCAGATATTCTTGTTCTGAAAGAGAAACATTTATTGAAGACCACAATACGGAGAAGCCAATCAAGCAAAGATCTTGCTAGGAAAAGGTAACAACAGGTTCAAAAACACCTGAGATGGGAACATTTTGACAGTCCTGAAAATCAGTGATGTGGTTTGTATGTTTGTCCCCCCCAAATTTCATGTTGAAATATGATTCCCAATGTTAGAAATGGGGCATGGTGGGAGGTGATGGATCATTAGGGTGAATCCCTTATGAATGGCTTAGCACTATGCCCTTGGTATGAGTGAGTTCTTGCTCAGTTAGTTCGCATAAGATATGGTTGTTTAAAAGAATCTGGGACACCCCCCGCCCCTTCCCTTTCTTGCTCCCACTCTCAGCGTATGATGCACCTGTTCCCCATTCACCTTCTGCCTTCCTGAGGCCCTCACCAGAAGCAGATATGGCACTATGCTTCCCATACACCCTGCAGAACCATGAGCCAATTAAACCTCTTTTCTTTATAAATTACCTAGTTTCAGGTATTCCTTTATAGTAATGCAAACTGACTAACACAATCAGATAGAGTTATTTTTTCAAATGTAGCTACAGGGCAGCAAATGAGGTTGAGGATGGAAAAAGGAGGTCTGAGTGGTAGGTAGGTGACAGATTATTAAATCATCATGAGTTAAAAAACACAATCATTAAATTATTTAAGTAGAAATGTCATGTAATTGAATTTATCTCTATAGAAAGGAAATCCTACTCACTATGTGATTGAGTGTGCAGAGACAGGGTAGAGAATGAAAAGAGAAATCTAGAAAGGGTGGAATGATTCCACAGATGCACATGGAGGTGACCTTGGAAAGGCAGAGAATGGATGCCCAGAGCCAATGTTGACCCCTTGAAAGAAGTCCTAAGAAATGATAGAGAAGACCTGGACTAAGGGTGTAATGCATAATAATGAAATGAGAAGAGTTGACGGTTATGAAAAATATATACGAGTTAGAAAGTAAAGGATGTGATATTTATAAATATGTATGTATATATTGTATGTGAATATATATTCACACACACATACACACACTCACACACATGTGTCACATGTGTCTGTATCTCTACCTTGTTTCAAAAGTGTTTTATGCAGGCAATACATACTGCTGTCATTTAAGCCAGTATTAGCTCTCTAGAATATTACATCCCCCAATAATAAATTAATTATTTAGGGAAATAATTAAAATAGGAAAAATAAAAAATCACTAAGTAGGTGATCACATTTCTGACACTATTTATAAAGTCAAGACACAGTGGCATGGCTCAAATATCTTAAGATCAAATAAAGTTTAATCACTTAGTATTTCTGTTTATTTTCTGTATGTGTACGTATTTGTTTGTGTACTCATATTTTTGTGTCTCTAAACTAGCTTGGCAGTATCCTTTTTCTAACTTTATCACCTTTGTGAAGTAGGGCAACCTGATTTTACTTCCTTAATTATATAATTGATGTTTAAACATTACATTGAAGTAGACAATCTATTCCATCTCAAATACAACTACTGTTTATCATTGCATTTTGTAAAATGATTACTTTGCCCTAGTTCTGGTTAGAATTTCATAATCTTTATAATTTGAAGAAAAGAAAAAAGTTGGCTTAGATCTTCTTCCTTGTGTCTTTGAAGAGTTGTAATTACCCTAATTATCTGCTCCAGTGCAATGTTAAAATGTATTAACACTCCACTTTATCTCCTGAGGAATGTACTTAGTTTCTAAGAAGTTGCCATCTGTTTTTTATTTGAACATTCACCGTAGGTTAAAAAGCCACTTGTGTGTTCAGCGCTATCAACTTCTTCCATTAAGAACTTCCTATTTCAGGGCAGACACTCGGCAAGTGACAGTAGGTGGTATAAAAGCAGGAGCCACAGTGCAGAGAAGTATCCAAATTTATACCATCTCCTCTCTCTTCTCTACCTAAAGAACATAGAGAGATTCTATTTTTTTAAAACTCTCTTCTTTTTCCTCTTTAATCTTTTCATAATATCCAACAATGCATAATCATTTTTTAACTTTCCTTAGTTTCCTCCAGCTCTCTATGTTAATGTACATATATTTATGAAGAATTGTGTAAATATTGCAATTTGAGAGGAGGGAAGTATGATAATTAGTGGAATTTTAAAAAGGTTGAATGTCACAATAACATCGTGTTTGGATTTATTTAAAGAAATGTAGATGACATCTAAATTTGACTTAAAGTTACAAAGACAGAATCAACTAGAAGTGCCAGTTTATGTCATTTAGTGTACTGTAAACTTCCAATCCTCTTTAAAAGTTATTTTTAGCTTTAATTGACACATAATAATTGTACATAATTGTTGAGTACACTGTGATGTTTCAGTATATGTATACACTGTGTAATGATGAAGTAAAGGTAATTAGCACATATATTAGCTCAAACATTTGAACTTCTTTGTGATGAGAACATTCAAAATCCTCTCTTTCAACTATTTTGAGACATACAAATGGCTTTAGTCATTCTACTGTGCAATAGGATGCCAGAATTTACTCTTTACTTTCTACTTGTAACTTTGTACTCATTGATCAACCAATCCCCATCCTCCTCTCTCTTACCTTCCCCAGTCTCCTGTAACCACTGTTCTATTCACTACTTATATGTGATCAACTTTTTAAGATTCTACATATGACTGAGAATGTGTCTCATTTGTGTTTATGTACCTGGCTTATTTCACTTAACCTAATGTCCTCCAGGCTCATTTATGTTGTCACAAATGACAGGATTTCCTTTCCACGACTGAATAGTATTCCATTGTGCATATGTGCCACATTTTCTTAACTATACATCCATGGTTTGACACTTAAGTTGATTTCATATCTTGGCTATTGTGAATAGTACAGCAATAAGCATGAGTGCAGGTATCTCTTCTACATATTGATTTAATTTTCTTTGAATATATATCCAGTGGTAGGATTGCTGAATTACATCACATTAATATTTTTATTTTATTATTTACTTTTTGAGGAGCCTCTTATTATATTAGGCCATTCTTGCACTGCTACAAAAAAATATCTGAGATTGGGTATTGTATAAAGACAAGAGGTAGGGTTGGCTCACAGTTCTGCAAGCCTTACAGGAAGTATGACGGCATCTACTGGAAGCTTCTAATCATGGTGGAATGCACAGGGGGAGTAGGCATCTCACATGTTAGGAGCAGGATCAAGGGTGGGGAGGTGCTATACACTTTTAAGTGACCAGATCTCACAAGAACTTACTATCATGAAAACAGCACCAAGCCATGAGGAATCCCCCCTCATGAGCCAAACACCAGGCCCCACTTCCAGCATTGGGGATTACAACTCAACATGAGATTTGGACAGGGACAAATATCTAAACTATATCATTTCATCCTTGGCCTCTCCCAAATCTCATGTCCATCTCACATTGCAAAACACAACCATGCCTTCCCAACAGTCTCCCAATGTCTTAATTCATTCTAGCATTATCTCAAAAGTCCAAAGTCTCATCTGAGATAAGGCAAATCTCTTCCACCTATAAGCCTGTAAAATCAAAAAGAAGTTAGTTACTTCCAAGATACAATGGGGCTATAGGCACTGGGGAAACATTTACTTTCCAAAATGAAGAAATCAGCCAAAAGAAAGCGGCCACGGACCCCACATAGTTCAAAACCCAGCAGGGCAGTCATTCAATCTTAAAGCTCTAAAATACTTTTCTTTGATTCCATGTCCCACATCCAGGGCTCACTGGTGTGATGGGTGGTATCAAAAAGCCTTGGACAGCTCTACCCCTGTGGCTTTTCAGGGTTCAGTTTCTGAGACTTCTGTCACAGATTGTTGAGTACCTGTGGCTTTTCCAGGTGAAAGGTACGAGCTGTGAGTAGATCTACAATTCTCAAGTCTGAAGGACAGTAGTTCATCTCTCACAGCTCCACAAGGCAGTGCTTCTGCCTAGTCCACTAGGCGACTCTATATAGGGGCTCCAACCCTACATTTTTCCTTGGCACTGTCCTAGTAAGGGTTCTCTGTGAGGGCTTCACCTCTTAAGCAGACTTCTTCTTGGGCACCCAGGCTTTTTCATACATCCTCTGGAATCTTGGAAGAGGCTGCCAAGTACTCTTCAGTCTTGCATTCTATGCACCTACAGGCTTAACACCACTTGAAAGTTGCCAACGCTTATGGCTTGCATTCTCCAAAATGGCAGCCTGAGCTGCACTTAGCCCTTTGGAGCCACAGCTAGAGATGGAGTGGCTGGGATGTGGGAAGCTGTGTCCCAAGGCTGCCCAGGGCAGTGGGGCTCTGGACCTGGCCCACAAAAGCACTCAGTCTTTCAGGTCCTGAGGGTCTGTGATAAGAGGGGCTGCCATCAAGGTCTCTGAAATGTCTTCAAGGTCTTTTTTCTCATTGCCTTGGCTAGAAGTTCTTAGCTCTTTCTTAGTAATACAAATCTCTCTAGCAAGTGGTGGCTCCACAGTCTGCTTGAATTCCTCTCCTGAAAAAACCTTTTTCTTCCTCTTCCATATGATCAGGTCACACATTTCCTGAACTTTTATGCTCTGCTTCCCTTTTAAGTATGTAATCCAACTTTAAGTCATTTATTTGCTTCTGCATCTTAACTAGGCTGTTAAAAGCAGCCAGGTTACTTCTTGAACACTTTACTGATTAGAAATTTCTTCCATCAGATACCCTAACTCATCACTCTGCAGCTCAAACTTCCACAAATCTCAAGGGAAGGGACACAATCCAGACAAGTTCTCTGCTAAAGTCTAACACATGTGACCTTTGTTCTAGTTCCCAATAAGTTCCTCACTTCCACCTGAGACATTGGCAGCCTGGACTTTACTGTCCATATCACTACCAGCATTTTGGTCACAATCATTTAACCATTTTCTAAGAGGTTCCAAACTTTCCCTCATCTTCCTGTTGTCTACTGAGCCCTCCAAACTCTCCCAGTTCCAAAATTACCCAGTTCCAAAGTTGATTCCACATATTTTTGATATCTATATAATAATGCCCCATTCTCAGTACCAATTTTCTGGATTAGACCATTTTTGCACTATAGCTATAAAGAAATACCTGAGGCTGGATAACTTATTAAGAAAAGAGGTTTAATTGGCTCACAGTTCTGCACACTTTACAGGAAGCATGGCAGCATCTTCTCCAGGGGAAGCCTCTGAAAACTTACAATCATGGTAGAAAGAAAATGGGGAGCAGGCATCCCACATGGCAGGAGGAGGAGCAATGGAGGGAAGTGCCACATGCTTTTAAATGACCAGATCCCACAAGAATTCACCATTATAAAGACAACACCAAACCATGAGGAATCTGTCCCCATGATTCAAACAGTTCATCAGGCCCCATCACCAGCATTGGGGACTACAATTCCATATGAGATTTGGGAAGGGACAAGTATCCAAACTCCATCACCTCCATACTTTTATCCATAATCACTGTACTAATTTACATTCCCACCAACAGTGTGTAAGTTTTCCCCATTCTCCACATCCTCCCCAACACTTATTATCTAGCACTTTTTATAACAGTCATTCTAACTACAGTAAGGTGATATCTCATTGGAGTTTTAATTTACATTTCCCTGATGATTAGTGGTATTGAGCATTTTTAATATACCTGTTGGCCATTTGTATGCCTTCTTTTGCGAAATACCTATTCAGGCTCTTTGCTCATTTTTTAATGAGGTTATCTTTTTTTCTGTTGCTTTAAGTTTCTTATCTATTATGGATATGTTACACACACACACACATAGTTTGCAAACATTTGCTCCCATTCTATAGGTTATCTCTTCACTCTCTTGATTGTTGCCTTTGCTATGCAGAAGGTTTTTAGTTTGGTGTAACATAATCTCCCTATTTTTGCTCTTGTTGTTTGTGCTTTGAAAGGTTAGCCAAAAATTCCTTGCCCAGTCCAATGTTGTGAAACGTTTTCCCATTTTCCCTGTGATTTCTTCCACTAGTTTCATGGTTTGGGGTCTTACATTTACATCTCTAATCTACTTTGATTTGATTTTTGAATGTGGTAAAAATAGGGGCTCAGTTTCATTCTTCCGCATGTGGAAATCCAATTTCCCCAGCACTATTTTATTAAAGAAACTGTCCTTTTTTTTTTTCAATGTATATCCTTGGAACGTCTGTCAAAAATCAGTCGGCTGTAAATGTATGGATTTATTTCTTGGCTCTCTATTCGGTTCTATTAGTTTCTGTTTCTGTTTTTATGTTAATATCATGCTGCTTTGGTTACCTTAGTGTATCAGTCAGGGTTCCCTAGAGAGACAGAACTAATAGGATATATATGGGAGTTTATTAAGTATTAACTTACATGATCACAATGTCCCATAACAGGCTGTCTGCAAGCTTGAGGAACAAGGAGGGCCAGTCCGAGTCTCAAAACTGAAGAACTTGAAGTCCGATGTTCAAGGGAAGGAAGCATTCAGCACAGGAGAAAGATGTAGGCTAGGAGACATAGTTTTGTGGTATGTTTTGAAGTCAGATAGTGCAGGCCTTCTTAGGCCTTCTGGCTTTTTTTTTCTTTCAAGATTGCTGTAGCTATTCAGGTTCTCTTATTCTGTCACACAAATTTGATTTTGTATGTCTGTTCATCAGGCATATTGGTCTGTAGTTTTCTTTTTTAGGTTTTGCTTTTTTCTGGTTTTTGTATCAGGGTGATGCTGGCCTTATAGAATGAGTTTGAGAGTATAAATGTTTGATAGCTTTTAGCAGAGAGCCGTCAAGTCCTGAGTTTTCTGTTTTTTGTTTTTTGTTTTTTTTTAAATGGGAGATTTTCAATTTCCTCATAAGTAAATCTTAATAGGTGGTATGTGTCCATACATTTATCTCTTTATTTTTTCAGGATTATCAAATTTGTTTATGTATAAATGTACTTAATGGTCTCTTATAATTCTTGTATTTCTGTGGCATAAGTTATTATGCTTTCTTTTTTTACTCCTGACTTTACTTATTTGAGTTGTCTTTTTTTACTTAGTAGTCCAACTATCAATTTTTAAATTCTATTTTGTTAAAAACAACTCTCTGTTGATCTTTTGTATTGTTTTTTCTAGTTTTCATTTCATTTATTTTTTATCTGTTCTTTATTATTTTCTTCTTTATGCTAGTTTTGGGTGTGGTGTGCTCCAGTTTATTGAAGTGCATCATTGTGTTGTTTATTAGAAACCTTACTTTTTTGATGTAGGTGTACATTGCTATTAACTTTCCTCTTGAACTACCTTTCCTTTATCCCATAAAAGGTTCTGTATGTTGTGTTTTAATTTTAATTCTTCTAAAGTAATTTTTACATTTTCTATTTGTTGACTCATTGGTTGTTCAGGAATGTGTTATTTATTTCCATGTATTTTTAAATTTATGAAGACTCTTGTTATTGACTTCTAGCTTTATACTGTTGTGGTCAGAAAATATACTTGATATAATTTCAATCTTCTTGAATTAACCAACACTTTTTTCTAGTTTAACATATAATCTATCTGGTAGAATGTCCTATATGCAGTTGAAAAATATTTGTATGTTTCAGCTGTTGAATGCAATGTTCTATAAATATCTGTTATGTTAATTTGAACTAGGATGAAGTTTAAGTCTAATATTTTTGTTGTTATTGATATTTCTGTCTAGATAATTGGTCCACTATTACAAGTGGGATGTTGAAATCTGGTATTATGATATTGCAGTGTATCTCTTCTTTAAATTTAGTAATATTTGCTTTATACATTGGCGTTCTCTCATGGTGGGTGCATATATGTTTAAAATTATTATATCTTATTGTTGAATTCATACATTTATCACTGTACAATGTTCTTCTTTGTCTCTTTTTACGGTTTTTGACATAAAGTATGTTTTATCTTGCATAACTATAGTCACTTCTGCTTGCTTTTCATTTTCATTTGCATGGAATATTTTTCTTCCCTTCACTGTCAGTCTGTATGCATCCTTTGGTTACATAAAAATACTCTAGGCTTTTTCCATTCCCTAACATTTTATATTTTTGCTGTCTTAATTCAAATCTTTATATATTGTGTGTTCTCTTACCACTAATTTTAGCTGTTTTTATCATTTTGACTTTTCACCTTCATTCTAGAAGTTTGAAAACTTTTTATTGCATCATTACATTACTGGAATATTTTGAGTTTGGTTATAAATTTACCTCTACTAGTGTTTTCTACTTGGACATATTTTCATGATAGTAACTATTGTCCTTTTATTTCCAGTTATAGGACTGCTTTAAGTGTTGCTTGAATTTCTAGCAGTAATACATTTCCTCAGCTTTTGAACTTCTGGAAATAAATTTATTTCTCCATTTCTGAAGGATAGATTTGCTAGACATCCTTGCTTTTCTTGGCTGATTGTTTGTTTGTTTGCTTGCTTTTAGTACTTTGAATATATCATTTTATTCTAACCTGGCCAGCAAGGTTTCAGCTAATAAATCTACTGATAGCCTAATGGGGGTTTCCTTATATGTGACTTGATGCTTTTTCTTTTTCTGATTTTAGAATTGTCTTTTACTTTTGACAGTTTGATTATATTGTGTGTTGGAAGATGCCATTTTATGATTGAAGGTATTGGGACTTTTGAGTTTCCTGAGTTTGAATGTTCATATATCTCTAAAGACTTAAGAAGTTTCCAACTACTATTTTTTGTGTTGTTTTTGATATTGTTGTTTTTGTTTTTTGAAGAAAGAGTCTTTTTCATCCAGGCTGGAGTACAGTAGTGCAATAAAAATTCACTGCTGTCTCAATTCCTGGGTCCAAGGGATCCTCCCACCTCAGCTTCCCAAGTAGCTGGAACTAAAAACATACACCATTATACCCATGTAATTAAAAAAAAATTATAGAGGCTAGGTCTCACCATCTTGCCCAGGCTTGTCTCAAACACTTGGGGTCAAGGGATCCTCATGCCTCAGCCTCATAAACTTCTGGGATTAGAGGCATGAGCCACTGCACCTGGTCTATTTTGTTAAATGGGTGTTTTGTTTGTTGTTGTAATTTTTTCTTTTTCTTTTTTTTTCTTTCTTTCTTTTTTCTCCCTCTGGCACCCTAAAATGTTAATATTTGTTCACTTAATTGTGTCTCATAGGTCTTGTAGGCTTACTTTATATTTTTTTCATTCTTCTTTTTTTTCTGACTGGGTTATTTCAAAATGTCTGTATTCAAGATCAGAAATTATTTCTTCTGCCTATCTATTTTGTTGTTTAGGCTCTCAATTGTATTTTACATTTCATTCATTGAATTCTTCAGGCTAAGATTTGTTTGTGGTTTTTAAAATAATATCTATTTTTTTAATGGCTCACTCGGATTATAAATTGTTTTCCTAATTTTATTGAATTGTTTTTCTGTATTATTTTGTATCTCACTGAGTTTTCTTTAGATCATTAATATGAATTTCTTCTCAGGTATTTTTTAAAATTCCCCTTCTTTAAGGTCAGTTATTACAGAAATTATTGTGTTTCTTTAGAGGTATTATGATTTGTCACCTTCTCATGTTTCTTGTGTCTCTATGTTGATGTCTATGCATCTGGTGAAACAGTAGCCTTTTCTAATTCTAACTTTCTAAAAATCTAATAAAATTAGATTTTTCTGCACTTAGGGTATCAGTTGAGTGTGGTGAACTGATTTTGATTCTGGGTAGCTGCAGTAGTGTACACTTTGTGCAGTTTCTTTAGCGATAATTCATGTCAGCAATGCCTGTTGTGTGTCAGTAATCTAGGCTGTAGGAGTTTGTGGTAGTGCTATTGTGATTTTGCTGGAGGCAGGCCTGCTGGGTTGGTTATTAAACTGGTTGCCCTCGGAAGAAGTGTTTCCACTAACACTAGGGCAGATACATTCTATGCCCTATAGCAATTCTGGCACACCTTTGTTGTACTCCAGCTATTTTCTAATTTTTAATTTTTGTGGATACATAGTAGGTGTAATTATTTATGCAGCATAGGAGATATTTTGATACAGGCATGCCCTGTGAAATATGCACATGATGGAGAATGAGTTATCCATCCCCTCAAGCATTTATCCTATGAGGTGCAAACAATTCAATTACACTATGAAAGTTATTTTGAAATATATAATCAAGTTTTTATTGACTATAGTCACCCTGTTGTGCTATCAAAAGTAGTTCTTATTCTTTCTTTCTATTTTTTGTATATGTTAACCATCCCAACCTCCTCTCAATCCTCCCACTATACTTCCTATCCCCTGATAACAATCCGTCTACTCTCTATGTCCATTAGTTCAATTGTTTTGATTTTTAGATTCCACAAATAAGTGAGAACATGTGATATTTGTCTTTCTATTCATGGCTTATTTCACTTAACATAATGATACCCAGTTCCATGCATGTTTTTGCAAATGACTGGGTCTCATTCTTCTTTAAGACTGAATAGTAATAGATTGTATATATGTACCATGTTTTCTTTATTCATTCATCTGTTGATGGACACTTAGGTTGCTTCCAAATCTTAGCTAGTATAAACAGTGCTGCAATAAACATAGGAGTTCAGATATCTCTTAGATACACTAATTTACTTTCTTTGGGGTCCCTCCTCCAACATTGAGGATTACAATTCAACATGACATTCATGTGGGGACACAGAACTAAACCATATCGGTGGCCTTTCAGACAAAGAATTCAAATTAACTGTATTGAGGAAACTCAAAGAACTTCAAAATAACACAGACAAGAAATTGAGAATTCTATCAGACAAATTTAATGAAGAGATTAAAATAATTTTAAAAATCAAGTAGTAAGTATGGTTCTTAAAAATTCAGTTGGCATACTGAAGAATACTTCAGAGTCCTTTAATGGCAAAATTGATCAAGCAGAAAAAAGAATTAGTGAGCTTGAAGACTGGCTATTTGAAAATACACAGTAAGAGGAGACAACAGAGAAAAGAATAAAAAGCAATAAAACCCACCTACAGAATCTAGGAAATAGCTTACAAAGGGCAAATCTAAGAGTTATTGGCCTTAAAGAGGAGGTAGACAAAGAGATAGATTAGAAAGTTTATTAAAAAGGATAATAACAGAGAGTTTCCCAAACCTAGAGAAAGATATCAATATATAAGTACAAGAAGCTTATAAAACACCAAGCAGATTTAATCCAAAGAAGACTACCTCAAGGTATTAATAACAAAACTTCCAAAGTTCAAAGATAAAGAAAGAATCCTAAAAGCAGCAAGAGAAAATAAACAAATGACATACAATGGAGCTGCAGTGTGTTTGGCAGCAAACTTTTCAGTGGAAGCTTTACAGGCCAGGAGAGAGTGGTATGATGTATTAAAATGCTGAAGAAGCAGAAGAAAAAAAAAAACCCTTTTATTCTAGAATAGTCTATCTGGCAAAAATATTCTTGAAACATGAAGGAGAAATAAAGACTTTCCCAGACAAACAAAAACTGAGGGATTTTATTAATACCAATTAACACCAGACCTGCCCTACATGAAATGCTAACAGGAGTACTTCAAACAGAAAGAGGAGGACATTAATGACCAATAAAATATTCAACTGAAAATGCATAACTTACTGGTAATACTAAGTACACAGAAAATCACAGAATATTATAACACTATAACTATGATGTGTAAATTACTTTATCCTAAGTAGAAAGAATAAATGATAAACCAGTCAAAAATAATAACAACTTTTCAAGACAGTATGTATAATAAAATATACATGGAAACAACAAAACGTTAAAAAATAAAGGGAAAAGTTAAGGCATATAGTTTTTATTATTTTTCTTTGTGCTTGCTTGTTTATGCAAATAGGTTCAAGTTGTTATCAGATTAAAATAGTGGGCCATAATATAGTATTTTCAAGCCTACGGTAACCTCAAACCAAAAAACATCCAATGGGCACACAAAAAATAAAAAGCAAAAAACTAAATCATATCAACGGAGAAAATTACCTCCATTCAAGGAAGACAGGAAGGAAAGAAGAAAGAAAGAAGGCCACAAAACAAACAGAAAACAAATAACAAAATGGCAGGAGTAAGTCCCTACTTATCAATAATAACATATAATGTAGATCCACTACACTCTCCAATTAAAAGATATAGACTGGCTGAATGAATGAAGAAAACAACATCTACTATCTGTTGCTTACAAGAAACACACTTACCCTATAAAGACACACATAGAGTGAAAATAAAGGAATGAAAAAAGGTATTTTATGGCAATGGAAACCAAAAAGGAGCAACACTTGCTATATTTATATTAGACAAAGTAGATTTTAAGACTAAAACTATAAAAAGAGACAAGGAAGGTCATTATATAATGATAAAGTGGTAAATCAAGCAAGAGGGCATAACAATTTTAAATATATATGCACCCAGCAGCACAGAACCCAGATATATAAAGGAAATATTATTAGAGCTAAAGAGAGAGATCAGTTCCAATTCAATAATAGCTGGAGGCATCAATCCCTTAATTATAACATTGGACAGATCTTCCAGACAGAAAACCAGCAAGGAAATATCAGACTTAATTTGCAATAGAGACCAAATGGATCTAGTAGATATTTATAAAAACATTTCATCTAAAAGCTGCAGAATATATATTCTTTTCTTTAGCACATGGATCATTTTCAAGGAGAGGTCATACTTTAGGTCACAAAACACGTTTAAAAACATTGGAAAAAACTGAAATAATATCAAGAATTTTCTCTGACCAAAATTAAAACTGAAAATCAATAACAAGATGAATTTTGGAGACTACACAAGTAAATGGAAATTAAACATGTTTCTGAATGTCTAGTGCGTCAGAAGAAATTGATAAGGAAATTGAAAAATTTCTTGAAACCAATGATAATGGAAACACAACACGAAAAAACCTATGGGACAAAGCAAAAGCAGTATTCAGACGGAAGTTTATGGCTATAAGTGCCTACACCAAAAAAGAGAAACAACTTCAAATGAACAATCTAGTGATGCATCTTAAAGAACTACAAAGGCAAGAGTAAACCAAACCAACAATTAGTAGACAAAAACAAATAATAAATATCAGAGTACAAAGAAATAGAGAGATGTCACTGTATTAGTTCATTCTCACACTGCTATAAAGAACTACTTGAGACTGGGTAATTTTTGAAGAAATATCAGATAAATAAATAAGAGAAATAAAAATATGAAATGAAGTGAAAATGAAACAAAGGTACAAAAGATCAATAAAACAAAAGTTTTCCTTTGAAAAGTTAAAGAAAATTAGCAAAACTTTAGCCAGATAACTAAGAAAAAAAAAGAGAAGATCCAAATAAACAAAATCAGAAATAAAAAAGGAGACATTACGAAAATTCCAAAGGATCATACTAGGCTATTATGAGCAACAATAAGCCAGTATATTGAAAACTCTAGAAGAAATGGACGCATTCCTAGATACATACAACCTGCCAAATTTGAATCAGATGGAAATCCAAAACCTGAACAGACCAATAACAAGTAATGAGATTGAAGCAATAATAAAGTCTCCCAATAAAGAAAAGCCTATGACTTGATAGCTTCATTGATGAATTTTATCAAACATTTAAAGTAGAGCTAATACAAATATGACTCAAGCTATTCTGAAAAATAGAGGAGAATACCTCCAAATGCATTCTAATAGGCCAGTATTACCATGATACCAAAACCAATGACACATCAGAAACACAAACTCAAACTATAGGCCAATATCTCTCATAAATATTGATGCAAAAATCTTCAACGAAATACTAGCAAACTGTATTCCACAACACAATAGAAAGATCTTTTATCATGACCAAGTGAGATTTAACCCTGTGATACAAGAATATGTTACCATATGCAAATCAATCAACGTGATGCATCATATCAACAGAATGAAGGATAAAACCATATGATCATTTCAGTTGATGCTGAAAAAGCATTTGCTAACATTTAACATTCTTTCATGATGATAACCCCCAAAAAACTGGGGATAGAAGGAACATATCTGAAAATAATAAATGCCACATATGACAGACCCATAGCTAGTATCACACTGCCTGTCTAAGCAGTGAACAAGGGGAACCTGTTGAATGGTTAAAGTGGGAGGTAATTGGATCACTGGAGTGAACTTCATTCTTTCTGTTCTCATGATCGTGAGTTCTCATGAGATCTAGTTGTTTAAAAGTGTGTAACACCTCCCACTTCACTCTCTCGCTCCTGCCACCATGTGAAGACAGGCTGGCTTCCCCTTTGCCTTCTGTCATGACTGTCAGTTTCCTGAGCCTCCCCAGCCATGCCTCCTATATAGCCTGTGGATCTGTGAGTCAAGTCTCTTTTCTTTGTAAATTACCCAGTCTCAGGTAGTTCTTTATAGCAGTGTGAGAATGAACTAATACAGTCACATATCTCTATTTCTCCAGGATTAGTCACTCGTGCCTTATTTAATGTTTTCCTGGATGGTGTTGATACTAGTAGATGTTCTTTGGTGTCTGGACATTGAAAAGTTAGGTGTTTATTGTAGTGTTCACTGTCTGGGTTTATTTGTAGCCATACTTCTTGGGAAGACTTTCTAGATATTTGAAAGAACTTTGGTGTTGTGATCTAATTTGTATCTATTTTAGGGGGCACCCAAAGCCTAGTAATGCTGTGCTTCTTGCATACTTATGGAGGTACTACTTTTATGGTCTTGGACAAGATCCAGGAGAGTTATCTGGATTGCCAGGCAGAAACTCTTGTTGTCTTCCCTTCCTTTCTCCTAAACAAACGATTCTCTGTTGGTTCTGAGCTACCTAAAGCTGGGCGTGAAGTGACACAAGCACCCCTGTGGCCATCACCACTATGACTGCGCTGGGTCAGATCTGAAGCCAGCACAGTGCTGGGTTTTGCCCAAGGCCAGCTGTAAGCACTCCCTGCCTACTACCGATGTTTGTTCAAGGCCCTGTAATGCCACAATCAGCAGGTAGCATAACCAGCCAGGCCTGTGTCCTTCCCATTAGGATTACAAGGTACTCCACGTTCCACGTGGGTCCAGAGGTGCTGTCCAGGAATCAGAGACTAGAGTCAAAACCTTAGAAGTCTCCCTGGTGTTTATTATATTGTAGCTGAGCTGGCACTCAAATCATAAGATGTAGTCCCTCCCACTCTCCCCTCACCTTTTCAAAGGCAGAGGAGCCTCACTTCGTAGCCACTGCCACCTCAGACCATGAGGAGTATGGTCAGACCACCAGTCAATGTTCTCTTATGGTCCAGTGGCTCTTAAGTCCACTTGTGGTGTCTGCTGCCTGTTCTGGGGCTCAACATTCAGGGCAGTGGGATTCCCTCTGGCAAAGGACATGTCCAGAAATGCCACTCAAGAGTCAAATCTTGGAAATAGGGCCCCAAGAGCCTACTTGGTGCTCTGTGGCCATCCTGATAACTAAAGTCTCCTTTATTTTTCCCTCTGCTTTTCTCAAGCAGAAGGACTTTACCCCGTAGCCACCACAACTGGTAATGTGCTGAGTGTCACCTGAAGCCAGCAGGTTTCAGAGGCTCAACCAAGGCCCTTGATGTAGTACCTGAGTATCGCTGCTGGTTATTCAGCGCTCAAGGGCTCTTCAGCTCTTCAGGTGATGAATGCTGCCAGGACTGGGTCCTTTTCTTCAAGGCAGTGGGTTCCCTTCTGGGCCAGGGTGCATCTAGAAATGTCATCTGGGAGCCAGGCAAGATGACAGCCTCATGACTGTCCAGTGCCCTATCCCACTGTGGCTGAGTTGGTATCCAAGATGCAAGACAAAGTCCTCCCCACTCTTCTCTCTCATCTCCTCAAGTTGCAGGTAGGGGTATCTTTTGGACCCATGAGCTGTGCAGCCTGCAGTTAGGAAAGGGGTGATGCCAGCATGTCCTTGGCTTGTCACAGTATGTTGTGTGCCCCCTAGTCCACTGTCTCTGGGCCTAGTGCAGTACTAGGACTTGCCTGAGAGTTGCAGTCCTTATGGCCTAGACTACCTTTCACATTTACTTTAAGACATAGAGTGCTGTACCCTTCTGCGGCAAGGTTTGTAGGCACTCAAGATCCAACCACTGCGAGCTGTGACTTCCCTCTGCTATTGCTGGTTTAAATGCTTCCTCTGAGGCTGAATGTCAGTTGAATTTGGTCCAGTTTTTCTTTCTCCTCTAATAGTATAGCACTGAGTTCAATACCTCACAATTGTGGTGTTCTCCCTCCCTCAGGGCCCAGAGAAACTTTCCCGCAGCAAGCTACAGCTGCTGCCTGGAGCGGGTGGGCTGGGGCCACATCAGTGATTTCTGATTGTTTTTTCTATCTCTTTCTATCTCTTCAGTTCCTCTTTCAGTGATATGAAGTTCAAACCAGGTACTGTGAGTGCTTACCTGATTTTTGGTTATGAAGGTGTTTTGTCTGTGTAGATAGTTGCTAACTTGGTCTCCTCATGGGGGAAGATGATCCGTGGAGCCTTGTATTCAGTGGCCTTGCTTCACTCATCTCCTATATCCCAGCTTCTTTTTTTGTTTTTTTTTTTTGGGTGGGGGAGACAGAGCCTTGCTCTGTCACCCAATCTGGAGTGCAGTGGCACCATCTCGGTTCACTGCAGCCTCTTGGGTTTCAGCAATTCTCTTGCCTCAGCCTCCTGGGTAGCTGGGATGACAGGCACACACCACCACGCCTGGATAATTTTTGTATTTTTAGTAGAGACGGGGTTTCGCCATGTTGGCCAGGCTGGTCTCGAACTCCTGACCTCAGGTGATCCGCCCCCCTCAGCCTCCCAAAGTGCTAGGATTACAAGCGTGAGCCACCACGCCCAGCCCAGCTTATTTCTTTAGTCACTCTAGTCAAAATATATTTGCTTATTTGTTGTTTTAATATTTTTTTGTAGGGAAAAGGCAAAAACTCATCATGCTCATAAACTTCCAATCTTGATTGGCTAGTGTAAATAAAAGATAATTATTGGTTTAAAAATGCAAATTAATGGTTTGTATGCATTTTTCTGACATAGGCATGGGGCCAGCTGTCTGTGCAGGCATGCATTGGTGCAGCAGGTTGCTTGCTTCTGGGGCAGACTTGCCAGATGCCAAACCAGGGTCAGTTACACTACTGTGCAGGATGGCATTTTCCTTGAGAGGTAAAGCGCCATGCAGGCTTAGACAGTGGGATCATGGCCATTCTGCTGCGTTTAGGTTTTGAGCAGCCAGGTTTGTTGTGCTGAAACCACCAATGTGAGTATGATGGAATGACTGGAGTCTCAGGGATGGAGAGATACGATGGCTACCGGCAGCAGATCAGGACACACTGTGATTTAGTCCAGTTTCAAGATAGCACTGTGCCATGAGAGTTTGGGCCAAGAGGGTTGGGAGTATAAAACATGAGCAAAGTAGTGGCATGAATTCCAGGGAGCTCTCCAAAGTGGATTCAGGGCTCATGAGGACTGTGGGTTTGTCTTGTAATAAGAACTGCAAATGTGTGCATCAATAATGAGGATGCTGGGCGCCTCCAGCTTATCTTTTCTCCACAATGAGAATCCTTCCTGGCTACAAGTTGATCCCAGCAGGGAAGATTAGATGCTGGAGACAGCAAGTTTCACTTCCCCTGTATGTTTGCTTCCATGGTGGGTTTCTGTGTCCCAGAGGAATTTTGCCACTCCTTTGTTGTATTTTGTTGTATTCCAGCTTATCTCTTCAGTCACTCTAGTCAAAAAATAATTGTTTATTTATTGTATTGGTCTTTTTGGAAGGAAAGGGCAAGAGTCAGTCACTTCTAGGTCAGTCATCCTTTTCATAAACTTCCAATCCTGACTGGTTAATTTAAATACAAGGAAATCATTGGTTAAAAAATAGCATTGTGGATTAGTGGTTTATATGCATTTTTCTCACTGCATCACAAATTCATTTGAGAACTTAATGATGGCCATATGTTCTCTCCTCAGAGGGGACAATTAACATTCACCCAATATTTTACATTTAGGTTTATAAAATTAATGGGCTGCCTGAAATACAGTGCCATCTTGGCCTGCCATCCAAAACTGCATTTTAATAGAAGTAAAACATTTCAAATAGGCACATAAAGTTTTTGAACATCAGATAAAGCTTTCAAGTTAAAGTATAAAAGAAGACCGTGTCTGTAAGTGGTAATTTCAGATAAAATAAATGTATCCTTCCTGCCGAAACACAAAGAAAAGCAAGTGTTATCCTCTGTGTAAGCAATCAAAGGTAGTGTCTATTCAAAATGATTTTTTCTGGCATATACTCCTGGAGTATGTCACAGAGTTTGCTCTGATTTGGGTCCCAGGGATCTGAATTTACTACAGAGAATAGAGACTGAAAATAGGCAAGTCTTGTAAAATGAATACTAAAAATTTTAGAATGATAACAATATTCTAGTTCCTTCATGTTTCATCTCTCATATAAAAAGTAGATGACAAAATACAGAATTTGAAAAACAAGATTGGGAAAACAATTATGGCTAGGAAAATACCATAGGCTTTTTTTTTAAATAAAATATGTTACATTTGTTTTCACAGTCTCAGTTTACAGACAACTCTAAATATTTTCTCTACCATATCTTAGAATTGAAAATAAAAATTTACTCCACATGTATCATTTACTGTGTGCCAGGCACAATTCTAAATGTTGGGAATTCACTAAATAGTAAAAAAAAATCCTTGTCCTGATGAAGCTCATAATATAGCAGTGATGCCTGTAACAGATGGCATTAATAGTTCTCTTAAAAACAGCTGAATGGATATGTTACACAGTTTGAACTTGGATCTCTTACTGATTCCATCTCAGATATAGAATTCTGTTACTTACAAAATATTAAACCTACTTTTGTGGACTTATACATTTGATCGTTTTATGTTTAAATTTTCTTTTATTTTATCATTTAATCAATTTGGTAATTTTTGTAAGTGCGCTTTTTCTTAGTCTGTTAGTGCTGCTATCACAAAATACCACAGACTGGATAATTTATAAGCAACACAAATTTCTCACAGTTCTTAATTCTACGAAGTGCAACATCAAGGCATCAGTAGGTTTGGTGTCTGGTGACAGCCTGGTCTGCATTTCCAAAATGGCACCAGTTGCTGCATCCGCTGTAGGCAATTAACTCCGTTTCCTCACATGGTAGAAGAGTAAACGAGCAAAGAGGGGTTAAGTTAGTTATCTCTAACCATTTTATAAGGCACTAATCCACTTATGAGGGTAGAGCCTTCATGACTTAATTATAATACGTCCACGAAGGCCCCACCTCCTAATGTCACCACAGTGGGGATTAAGTTTCAACACATCAATCTTGAAGGGTACACATTCAAACCATAGCAACAATAAATTTGTTCATTTGGCCAAGCAGTTTCCAAAACAGCAACAACCCTAGCAAACAATAACAAGTGAGAAAATATAAATATTTTATTTCTAAAGCAAACACAATAATATGTGTTGATATCTTTAAAGTTAAATGTATATACTATGTTTTGGGTCTAATTTCACCTAATTGTGCTTAAATGTTTTCCCATTTAGTTTAGTTAAGTACAGTTTCATACACCTTTCATACAAACTTCCTGCCTTGGCATCTTTCTACTCTTTCATTGTCTTACAGTCCTTCCAGTTTATACAAAAGCCTTTATTGCTCCCAGTTTTTGTTTATTACAAATAATGCTGTTTTGAACATTTGTGGACAATCTTTGTATGAACATTTGCTTTCAATTCTCTCTTGGGTAAATATCACAAGAGGAGTGAATAGATCATACATTGTAAGTTTTATTTAAATTTTTAAGAAAAGATCATACTTTTTCTGAAGTTGTTCCATTTTACATTTCCATCAGCAGTGTTTGAAAGTCATGATCACTCCCTATCTTTTCCTACACTTAGTCAGTGTCTAGTTTTACTATCTCAATAGGTGTATATTAAGTTTAATTCTGATTGGTTTACATATTCCTATTGACTAATGATGGCATCTTTTCATGAGACTATTTGCCAATTTATCTTTTCATTTACCTATATGCCTACTTATCTTCTTTGATGAAGTGTCTGTTGAAACCTCTTGCCCATTTATTTTTAAATTACGTTTTGTGTTTGAGCTTTAAAAATAATTTATACATTCCAGATCCAACTCTTTTATCAGATATATGATGTGCAAATATTTCTCCCCAGTATGTGGCTTGTCTTTTATCCTTTCAACAGTGGCTTTCGAAAATAAGTTTTAAGTAATAAGTATCATTTAGCCATTTTTATTTTATGAGTCATGCTTTTGATTTTATGTCTGAAAAATGTAACTCAAGTCACAAACATGTTCTCCTGTTTTCTTCTAGAAGTTTATAGTTATAGTTATAAAGTCTAAGTATTACATATGATGTATAGGCATATAATCCATTTTCAGTTAATTTTATATATGTAGACTTCAATCACAATTTCAGTCTATTTTTCAATTATGTCTTCTACCAATTATGCTGCTGATTTGGTTTAATATGTAGTACGTAGTTCGGAACACTAAGATCAGTTAGACAGGGAGCTTATCAATATAACTAAACAACACTTATGTTTAGTTTAAAGTCACTAAGAATCAAAGCACTTGCAACTTTTTAGTAATCTTGCAACTCATATTATTAGCTAGCCTCTTTAGAAAGTTGCTAACACAGTCACTACTTGATTGTTGATTACTCATTTTCTGTCTGGCAGGACTTTTTTTTCCAGTTTTTAAAATAATTAAATAATTCCTTGTAATTAAACAATAACAAAGCAGAATTATTGATGGAGCAGGAGCTTCACCATCTTGGACAAGCACCACCATTTTAAAGTTCCTCTTGATCAAAAACTGCCTAAATCCAACCCAAAGGGCATCAGGCTAATGGCTAATGTTAGCATGACCACAAACCCAAAAATGACACCTCTGACCAGAAACATTCCAATCCTAAGATAAACCCCTCTCCGACCAAGGGCATGCCATTCCCAAGATAACCTCCCCTCCAACCAGAGAGATGTCAGCCCCAAGATAACCTTCCTTCTGACCAGAGACATTTCAACCCTGCAATAAACTTTTCCTCCACACAGAAATATTGCAAGCCTGTGATAAGATCTCTCACCCTAAACCCTTAAACACTCTTACTCTGTATGAGACAGTGCTCCTGACTGAAATTCACCAGGGGCCTCTCTCAGGCTTATTCTCCAGAATAAACCTGTCTTTGACTGTTGAGCTGCTTTTTGTGTTTCTTTCCTTTTTCCTTAACTCTTACAATTATATTCTGCTTTCATTAGCTTTCTAATCCTACACTAGAAATAATTTTAATTTTATAACTTAGAAATCAGTAGATAACTGAAGATCATTGTAGAGAAATGTACTGAGGAACAACATACTGAAATCAAAATATAGAGATTTGACAGATTTAGCAGTCATTTTCTTTATATTCTAGGAAAAAAATGCTTTGTTCTTTTAAATTTTCTTCCTCATGGGTGGAAAAAAATATGAAATTGTTTAGGAATAGTAATAGAGTTACTATTGTACATGAATTGAAATTCTACTTCCTATCAAGATAAACAATTACTCAAGATATGCTTATGTCTTGAATTCTGGTATTTTACATAATGTTGATTGGGTCATACTTTTGTTTTAAACTACTGCTTTTTTATGATTATCTGTGCAGGCATTTTTGTGTTTTTTGTTCTTGCTTGTCAATCACATAAGAAAAGAAGATTCAATGATTCACGCCTGTAATCCCAGAACTTTGGGAGGCCGAGGCAGGAGGATCATGAGGGGTTCGAGATCAGCCTGGCCAACATGGTGAAACCCTTATCTACTAAAGACGCAAAAAATTAGCCAGATGTGATGGCATGTGCCTGTAATCCCAGCTACTTGGAGGCTAACGCAGGAGAATTGCTTGAACCCAGGAGGCAGAGGTTTCAGTGAGCCAAGATCACACCATTGCACTCCACAGGGTGACAGGGCAAGACTCTGTTTTGGGGGAAAAAAGAAAAAAAAAAAAAAAAAAAAAAAAAAGAAGATTCCATGACTGTAGGTTCTCTAATAGTAAGATTAAGGAGTATAACGGGAGCTAAGGATTATGCCATTTGGAAGAAATCTTACTAGAAAGTCTTCCCAAATATGAGCAAACATTTATCTGAAGAGAAGAGAATCAACTTAATGTATCTCATGCTACATAACTGTATAGTTGGACTATCAGGATAAACAAGTTTAAGATAAGAATAGACTCTGAAGCTGTGCATGATGGCTTATGCCTGTAATCCCAGCACTTTGGGAGGCTGAGGTGAGTGAATCACGAAGTCAGGAGTTCAACAACAGCCTGGCCAAGATGGTGAAACCCCATCTCTACTAAAAATACAAAAATTAGCCAGGTGCAGTAGTATGCACCTGTAATCCCAGCTACTCGAGAGGCTGAGGCAGAAGAATCACTTGAATGGGGTGGGGTGGGGGATGCAGTTGGGCAGAGGTTGGAGTGAGCTGAGATTGCACAACTACACTCCAGCCTGGGCGAAGAGTGAGACTCTGCCTCAAAAAAAAAAAAAAAAAAAAAAAAAAAAAAAAAGGAATAGACTCTGAGATAGCATAAAACTGGATACTGTTTTCAAGGAGAAGTTAAGACCTAGCAATATATTTTAAGATCAAATAGTATTTTGTCTGTTTGAGACTGAATAACTGTTTCAGAAATGGAGCTATGATTTTCTTCCTCCTAATTGCATATGCTGAAATTTGAGGGATGCGAAGTAGAAGCCTGGGAGATTCTCTATGATAGGAAAACACTGAAATCTGCTAGTCAGGTTAGTGAGTTGGTGTATAGCACCCTATAGATATATTATTTTACTTAAAAATAACCTTATCAAGATAATTCTGGTTCTTGGATAGCCTACAATCTCTACCCTGTCTCTTCCCATGAGTCCAATTACAAACCTGACAGAATTCATGAAGAGCTATATGTAGACTCTCAGAAGTTATTTGCAGGAGGCTTAGGGAAGTAAACAAGAATTTGAAGCACTACCAAACTTACAGAGATCCTCTCTTTTTCCTCACCTACTCTTCCGATATCTCCATGCCTAAATCCAATGGCAGTCCAAAACCTGGCTATACATGCCAGGTAGGAACAGAAGAGCTTTAAGCAAAATTCCCACTTACTGGATTCAAAATCAGGAGTGTAGTCTTTTAAAGGTCAGAGATTAGCAGAAATCATCTTTTTTCTTTCTTTTTTTCCTTCCTCAGATTTCAGGCAATCACACATAGTGGCACATGTGGCAATGGTGACAATGCAGTAGTGACAACTGGGCAAGTACCTAACATGCTGAAAAAGAACCACCCTTTTCTCTGACCAGAAGATCTGGGCTACTAAGAACCTGGGCAAATCTCTATTGCTTGTTTTATGTCTTTCCACTACTTAGCTCTAGAAGCAGACAAAATTATAAGAAGTGTTCGGTAAAGGATGAAAAAAAGTCCCAGCTTTCTAGACAGACGACTATTTGAAGGAGGCTCCAGAGAGCTGAGTAATTTTAGGGACATTGTAAAGAGGAGGGAGTGCAATGTCACAAAGTGATGTATAAAATTCTGGGCTCAACCTCAAAGCTGTGTATCTGTTGATCTTACACCAAACATTATATTTTGATATTGAACCAAACTGAACAACAGATTAGACTAGGAATCAGCAAACTTTTTTTTTTTTCAAGAAAGTTCAGACAGAACTATTTTAGACTTTGTGGGATATATGGTGTCTGTTGCAACTAGTCAATTCTGCCATTGTACCATGAGAGGAACCACAGACAGCAAGTAAATGAATGAGCATAGCTTGTGTCAATATATTTTATTTTCATAAACAGGCAATGGGCCAAATTTCAACCATAGTTTATTGTTTGCATTATCCTCAGATGTATTTCTGCCCAGGTCCAGGTCTAAATGTAGCAGTATATCAATTCAATACAACTGCAGAAAAATTATTCATCTATCATTCCTCCACAATTATAAGTACAACTTAACCTAGAGTAAATTACATACTCAAATTTTTAGGTAATGAATAAATCAACTATGAGTCACTCAAATGTTAATAATAAATCCATTTGTATTACATTCCCAAAGTTCCTGTCTTTCTATCACCTGTTTATTTACTAAAGAGGCTAGAAACCATTACTATCCAAGGTAAACCACTAATTAAAGGTTAAAAGTCCATTTGTATGCTATGACCGGTGCCTTGGGAGGTTACTTTTTCTTTCAAGAGTATAGGAAGTACCCAGTCTTAGAAACTGTACGCAGGCAAAAATATATTTGACCCTTTAAAGACATGGCTCTTTGTGTAATTATTTCCTGAAACCAGTTAAATTTTAATACCTATTGATTAAAATATCTGATATACATTTTTATTAATCTATTAAAATGTCTGATATTCAAGCTCTGGTGAATTTGTATTTTAAATAAACATCTCACATATTTTAATGGGACATTTTTTGTACTTAAAAAAAAACAGTTATAAAGTCCAAGATAGAAATTTATTCCAGGTAGAGGAAAGGGAACTCTTGTACATCATTGGTGAAAACATAAATTAGTACAGCCATTACAGAAAACTTTATGGAGCATGGTAAAAGAGCTAAAAATAGATTTATATGACCCAGCCATTTCATTTCTGACTATAGACCCAAAAGATCTGAAATCAGTTTGTTGAACAGACGTCTGCACTTCCATGTTCATTGCAACACTATTCAAATTAGTCAAGTTATGGAAACACTCTAAATGTCCATCAACAGATGAATGGAAAAGAAAATGTGGAGCATAACTATTCAGCCTTAAAAAAGAAAGAAATCCTGTCATTTGTGACCACGTGGATGGAAATGGAGAATGTTATGCCAAGTGAAATAAGCCAGGCACAGAAAGACAAATAGAGCATGTTCTCACTCATATGTGGAATCTAAAGTTATCAAACTCAAAGAAACAGAGAATAGAATGGTGGTTACGGAAGCTAGGAGGTGGCAGGAATTGGGCAATAATGATCACAGGGTCCAAAAGCTCGGTTAGATAGGAGGAATATGTTTTTATTGTGAGATCTACTGCACAGCATGGTGAATATACTTAATAATAGTGTATGTTTCAACATTACTAAGAGTATATTTCAAATGTATGTACTATAAAAATAATAAGTATTTCAGGTCATAGATATGTTAGTTTACTTTAAGTATTCAACATTGTATTCATAAGTCATAACATTACTCTATACTCCATAAATATATGCAATTATAAATTGCCAATTAATAAAATAATAATTAAAAAAGATTTATTCTAGCTAAGAAATTGCATGGGTGGAGTTTTACTTTTACCTTAAAACTATATTTTTTTTTCTAAATTAAAATAAGAATAGGGCAATATTGAATACCTTAAAAGTTTTCAAATTTAGAAGGCTTTTGGAAAATGTGACTAATATCCTACTATGAACCGTAGGTATTATGAGATTCTTCTTGCACTGGAAGACTAGATGAATCCAAAAGAAGGCCTTAGGATGAGATGGGTTAAAGAACAAAAGAAGTCTTGGTTATTTGGACATAAAGTTATTGGAGAACTGAATTATGTGGGATTCTTGCCAGAAAGTTTAAGACACTCTAGGCCCAAGTTATTAAGAAGGCCTTTACTCTTTGATGATTGTTTCCGTTTTTCACAGAAATATGTTTGTTAGTTGAAGAACGGATACATTCACACATGCCATGAAAGCTTTATGATAGCTTTATAGTGTAGACTAATCTAATTAAAAGGAAAAAAATAGGTGAATTCATTATTAGTGACCTTGGCTAAGAGATCCGTTATCTAAAAACTATGCATAAACTTTAATGGAATGCCAACATTGTTGGCTATACTCTCGAGTTATACTGAAAATTTGATCACTTTTTCCCACCTTTATTGCAATCAGCTTATCAAGACATGTCTCTGTCTCAGATTAATACAGTAACTCTTAATTAATCCAGTTATTTCTTCTTTTGATACTTTACCCTCATCCATTCTCAAAATTGTATCTACAGTGACCCTGTAAAAAAGACAAGTAAGATCATATTATTCTTCCAATGATTAGCATTCACTGGCTTGTTACCTTCCTCAAAGGACAAAGACCTCAGTATGGTTTACTGAGCTCTGTGGAATCTGGTGCCCTGCTTACCTAGTTGGCAATCTGCTTTTCTTTTCTCCACTCATTTACCTCCAACCCTACTGACCTCCTTGCTGTTTCAAATCTTCAGAGTCACTCTCTTCTTGCTTCATATTCACATGATTAACTCCTTTTCCTCTAAGTCTTTTTTTCAAAAACCACCCTCTTAAGTGAGGCTATTTTTGGGAGAGCACCCTACCCTAGACTATAACCATTTACCATTTTCTATGCCTTCGTCCACTTGCATTTTCCTCTTTATTACTTATCCTTACCTATCAAGCAGTATATTTTATTTATCACATTCATTATTTCACTAGAAAGTAAACTCCATGAGGAGAAGGCTCTCTGTTCTGCTTTGTTCTCCATTGTATACCCAGTAATTTTAAAAGTTCTTGGCATAGAGTAGAAGCTCAGTAAATAATTATTGAGTGACTGATGACTTTATATGTAAGGAACTAACAAATTGATTTATTTAATACTTAGATCAGCAAGAATTTTCTTTCCAGTAAAGTGTCTTAAACAGGAAAAAAATGATTCATCTCCTGTAAGAAGTCTAAGCATATAGAGACTCTACAGTTACTTTATTACAAGATTTACCAATGCCCTCAAAAGCCAAAACTTTCAATTTTTTTTATTGTGTTATAATTTGCTTTGTGATTTTTTTTTTTTTAATGCTTGCTCACTTCCTAATCACAACGTTGTTACCTCAAAGCAGTATCTAGGGGCTTTAAATGAACTTCTTATTCCTGCATTTTTTTTTTTTTTTTCAAAAATAAGATGGCCTTTCTTTGGAGTCCCATAAATGGATTTCCTCTCATATCTCATTAACTACTAATTGATAACAGGCCTCTACCTAAGCCAATCTTTAGCAAAGAAATAGAGTTACCAAGCTAACTCTCTCTAGGCCATTGGTTGTTAATTATATCTGCATTTAGGAATCACACGAGGATTTTTTCAGTTACAAATTATTTTGATCCAGCTTAAAATAAGTAAATCAGAATCTCTTAAGTGAGGGTCTAGAAATTATTAATTTTTAAAATCATCTAGGTCATTACCACTTGCAGTCAGGTTTGAAAAAACAATGGTCTGGCGGGGCGCCGTGGCTCACACCTGTAATCCCAGCATTTTGGGAGGCCAAGGCGGGCGGATCACGAGGTCAGGAGATTGAGACCATCTTGGCTAACACGGTGAAACCCCGTCTCTACTAAAAGTACAAAAAATTAGCTGGTCATGGTTGCGGGCGCCTGTAGTCCCAGCTACTAGGGAGGCTGAGGCAGGAGAATGGCGTGAACCCGGGAGGTGGAGCTTGCAGTGAGCCGAGATCGGGCTGCTGCACTCCAGCCTGTGCGGGAGTGCGAGATTCCATCTCAAAAAACAAAACAAAACAAAACAAAACAAAACAAAACAAAACAAAATTATGGTCTATCTCTGGATGATGGAGGGACTGGGTCAGATGGAGAATAAGTATCTGAACAACAACATATAGGTCCTGCCAGAATTAGAGGAGTGGGGCAGAGGGAAGAAAAAATGAATAAGCACTCAAAATGTTTGCTACATAGTATTAATTTTTAGATCTTGTACAATTTAGAATAGTATAAAAAGTAGAAATTGATTTTTAAATTCTTGATTGTGAATACATTGAGAATTTTGCTTGATCCAAACTAATAATTCTATTCTGTTTATTAGCATATATTTATAGATTCTGAAGCATGCCAAAATTACTATACAAAGAGACTTCTGGCCTTCAGAAAACCTTCTGAATGAACATCATTTGAAGCTTTAGGATATTCTTCTTACACAGAGAACTATCCTGCTTTATTACACTTTGGCACTTTGGTGCCAGTAATAACCAATTATTTTAACTTTCACCGTTTACCTACTGTGTGACTGACCTTTTGAAAATCAAGAAAAGTAGTTACCCTCTTACTATACTTCTTACAGATGAAAGCTTCTTTTAATCTTATTTTCAATAGCTTTCTGCTGCAGGCTTTTTTAGCCGGTAGGTTGACCACAAAGATTCCTCAAGGCAATTCCTCAAAATTACAAATATAATTCTCATTTCTGTGTGATGCAGATGAACCCTAGTTATAAAACATTTCAGTGTCCTCATAATCAGCAGAGCTCCTGGAAGGCTCTAGGGGAATCTTAAGAAGGTTATTGATAATATTTCCTAATGTGTAGAGGTTCCTTTCTCTGGTTAGACTCAGCAAGATTTAAACATGCATACTTTTGTTATGAAGACAGCAAGAAGGAGATCTACAAGGTGGAAGATAATTAAAATGCATGTCAGGTAACTGGGCATACACATTTTTAATAGCTAATTGTTTGAAATTTAAGGTTGTTGTTAACATAAACATCATTACTTGTTCATGTTCCTCATAATGTTCAGTATTTAATAAGTCCAAGTAATTGCAAATTTCAACTACTAGTGGTGTTTTCCTAAAGCATTGTTAACTTACATATTTGGGAGTTCTGCAAATGAGGATATCCTGTAAAAACAAGAGTTTATTCATTAGTTACCTAATTTCTTACTCAGATGACATTTACAATTTAAACATTAAGGGAGACATATTTGTTATTTTATATTCTGTAACCTGAGTACACACACCAAAAAACTATTTAATAATTTTAAATTATTCCCATGGCCACAGAAAAATAAATTAGCTTCCTGGGTTTGTAAGGTTAAGATTGTCTCTGTTTGGAGTGCACTGTTAGGAACCTCCATGGCCCCAAATTTTAGCTGTGCACTAAACCGTCTTCAGCTGTAATTGGGAGATTTCCCCCCGCCCCCCTCCGCCCAGATGAATAGGAAAGAAAAGAGCACATGAAGAGGAGGCGGAGAGAAGACTGCTCAAGACACAATAATCTCCCCCAAATTAGAGTGTGAATTCAGGTCAAGACATTCTAAACTCAACTTTCTGAATGACGTGCATATCAGAAGGAAAGGCTGATGTGGTTGCTAATATGGATAGTAGCAATGGAGTTTTTCAAAATTAGAAGAAATATTGAGAAGAATTACTGTGACATTTTAAATTTAGAATATATGAATTATACACACATGCAAATGTGAATATATGTAAATGTATATGTGGAGACATATATAAATGTGGACATACATATCTTTTCAAACATATGTTAATAAAATACATGTATATATATGACCACACATTCACACACACATATACATAAACACACAATTTCATCTTTTAATATACGAATTACATACACTGTATACATATATGAAATATTAGGATGTGTGTATATGTATTCAGTTAATGTAGGATAAAAACATTTTTAGGCTACAAAACCCTCAACCGATATTATTTAAAGAACATACAAAGTTCTACAGCATGTTACATAACATTCCTGCTTGCAAAAATTTAAAATCAGTTTTGCAAAATAGAACATGAAACAAAAATAAATTGTGATCATATTTTTACAACTATGAACATGAACTATACAGACTTGAGTTTGAATCCTTAGCCTTGAAGCTGTGTGACACTGGATGATTTATTATTTTATTGATCTTTAGTTTTCTCATCCACATAACCACTTTATCTACCTTTCCTTTGTGGATAAAGTACATACCTCAGGACTGAAATACAGCAAATTCTCAGTAGATATTAGGCCATTACTTAAATGATAGTAGAATATACAACTAATATTAACAGAGTATGCTAAAAAAGTCATATTAAATGACCAAATAATCATTCTTGAAATTTGGAGAAGAAAGCAAACATTTCATGCTGGTATTATCGAGGAAGTCTTGGAAGAGATGGGAATTGAGTTGAAACTTGAAAAAATGTTCATTTGTAGTTAAAAATGTGGGAGAGAATGACTACCCACATCATATTGAAGCAAATACATACATATATTATTTTATTTTTATCCCTGAAACCATCCTATGATACAGGCACAATTAATTTAGTTTTACAGATGAACAGCTCCAAAGCTCAAAGATATTGAATTACTTGTCCTCTTTTCCAAGATTGAATGTAATAGGACTTAGATATCAATCAACACTGTGAGATCCCAAAGTACCTGCTCTTTTCACAATTGCGTTAAAATCCTTCTTAAGCCAATCAGAACAAAGCATTCTGGAAAGTGAATGAACGCAAATATCACTACAGAGAGATGCTGCAGCCATTTACAGATGACTTTCTGACGAATCCAGACTGTGAGCTGAGCTGGCTACAGAAGGATTTGAAGTGTTCTCTGAAGGACAGATAAAATTTAAATAGGAAGGATAAATATTGAACAAACATGTAGGCTCAGGACTGTGAAACAATTTTTTACATGAAGCAGTAAGTATGTATATATATATAGTGAGAAGGAGAAAATGAGTTGAAAATGTATTCTATAGGGTTTGAATTCTATAGGGTTTGAATGCCAGCATTCTATAGGGTTTGAATGCCAAAGAAAGGAGGGTGCAGTTTAGCCAACAGATTGCAGAAAGCTAAAAAACAAACAAACAAACACCAAACAATAACAGCAACAACAACAACAAAAAACACTTTTGGAATAGAAGAATAGCAACAAGAAAGTGGTGTTTGGGAAGATCTATTTGAAAATGTAGAAAATGTAGGAGGACAAACTGACAAAGAAACACTGGAGGTAGTCTGATCAATTAAGAGACTTTAAAAAATGGTTAACAATGGATAAGGGCCTGACAAAGGGGCCCTAAGAAAATAAATATGTAGCATAAATTAGCCAGAAAGAGTCCACTAAACTTTGTGTTTGATTGATCATTGATCAGAGTTCCAGGAAAGCCAACAAGAAAAACTACAAATATATAATATTTATAATAAATGATATAAATGAAATAAATTAACAGAGACTGGCTAATAGTGTCAGTGAAAAAAAAAACTATTTCATTCAAGATGAGAACACAGTTTTTTGAATTAATATATTTGAGGTTTGAAATGACAATATAAAACAATATAAAGTGATAATAATACCATTCAATTATTTATTTTACAGCATTTACTACATTTCAACAATGTCAAAAATCACTATTCTAATGGACAGGAGTTACAGTGGCAAATGAGACAGATTTTTTTATTTTTCTTTTCTTGTTTCTGCCTTCATCTACCCCATCAAGGAGCATATGTGAGGGCAAATATAGAAAATAAAATAGCATGAGTTACTGAAATTAAATGTTATTAAGAAAGTCAAGAGGATTATAGAATAAAGAGTTTTTAGAGATTGTGTGAGTCATTTTAGGGGGACCATGGAAGCCTTCTGCAAGAAATAATCCTGACCTGATTCCTAAGGATAAGAAGGAATCATCCATTAAAATAACATGTAGAAAAGCAGTTTGATCTAAGGTCATTGCAGGTATAAAGACCCTAAATCTGGAAACAGGGACAATGTTGCCAGAACACAACAATTTTTGAGGAATGGATAAATGGGGACTGAATAACATAGAGCTATGAAAATTAACGAAGAGTCTACGTGTTAAGTTCAAGGAATCTATTGACGAAATTTAAGTAGAGTAGTACTTTGACTTTATCGCAGATCATGCTGTCTTCTACAAACAGAGAAAAGCGGAAGTAGAGGTATAGGTATAGTGTGAAGATATTGCATTTAGTTCAGAGAAGCAATGACGATGGCTTCGACCAAGAGGCTGAAAATTGAGATGATAATAAAAAATGAAAATATTTGAAACATACATTGAGGTTAAAAATGATAAACTGATGGAATTGATTGTGGGAGATGAGATAATTTGAAGATTAAGGATAATGTTTACTTTTTGTTTCTTTATATTTGTTTCTTTGTTTAGGCATCAGACAGTGATGCCATTTAGTGAGATAAAGAAGGCTAAAAAATGGAATTTTATGAAGAAATACTCTACGTGTTATATGTGTGTGTGTATGTGTATAAAATATCATGATAATCCAGTCATACTAAGCACTATTCAATGGAAAAAATATAATCTAATAACATTGTAGAATCATATCTGTCAATTATCTGCAGATATTAATGCAAGATATTTTGTTCAAACTTTTTTTTTTTTTAGTAATTCTGGTAATTGTTCATTTTATTTTACAAAGATTAAGACAGTAAAACATAAAAAAATTTAAATTAATACTAGAATAATTTTGTGAGATTCACTCATCTCCAGTTATCAGGAAGAGAATGAAATGAGAAACATGGAGTAGCTGAGTATAGTTACGTATCACCATTGGTTCTCACACCATTTTCCACTTCACCTAAAGAAACGAAACCAGGAAATCTGATGTTACAAAATCTGAATGCAATGGTGAAGTTTCTGAAATTCATCGCTGAAAATTCAATGTTCCATTACATTTCACTGTTGATAGAAATATAGACTAAATTTTAAAAACCAAAATTGTATGTTTTCCTTCGATGAATTTTGGGAGAGTATTAACCCAAACTAGACCAGTATCTCAGGCTATCAACACATGGAAAACACCTACAAATACGATGTGTTTGAAAAATTTACATATATATATATAGAGAGAGAGAGAAACGGAGTTTCACTCTGTTGCCCAGGCTGGAGTACAATGGCGCAGTCTTGGCTCACTGCAACCTCACACTCCTGGGTTCAAGTGATTCTCCTGCCTCAGCCTCCCAAGAAGCTGGGATTACAGGTACACACAACCATGCCTGGCTAGAAAAATTAATATTTTTACATAAGCATCAAGAAGTATCTTTCCCTAGGACCATCATTTATTTTTCTTTATTAATTCACAGATGGAAAATTAGAATTAAGTTATACGAATAATATTTACTAGGTTTTAAACATCATCATGTATATCCCAGATGTACATTGAGGTTAGTTTTATCAAAGTCAACTACTGTATAATTTCTTATCTCCATACTGAAGGAAAATAATTATGGTCACATAGTAAAAACAGTTATGCCTAAATCATGTCTTAATTGATGATTATACTAGAAAATCAACTAAACAATTACCAAAACATTTAATTTTCTATTCTTCTCTATATTTCAATTCAAAAGTCCATTCAAGTTTTATTGGTCTCAATGATTAACAACATATCCTAAAGGACCCGACCATTCTATACAATAAAATTTTTTTTTTAATATTGTAATTAACTCCCTTCACTTTTCAAATCGTTGCATTGAATACAGACAAATTTTCTCTGTTCATGGCTGTAGACACATTTAGTCTAACATGAGTAATTTTGTTTTATGTAAGTCATATGGCAAAAGATCATTTTTTTAAAATGGGAATATATACGACTCAATTTTATTTAAATTGGCCTCCTCCAGCTTCTCCTCATTAGAAAAAAAAAAAAAATTACTGTTTTAACCTACATTTTGCTCTTCCACTGTATTTCTTATTAACAAGGTGATAAGAATGAACACCCAGGAACCCAATGCTAATAGTGGTTGGTACAATGGTAGCAATCATAGTTACAAAATTTGCTTCTCCATAAAATAAAATTTATTGCACAATATGCCCTGTGTGTTTTGTTATATTGTGTGTAGATTATTTTTAAAAAGAAAGAAAGATGTCACAGTGAGGCTCAGTAAATATACTTGAAAGGCTGGCACTTAGTTCTCAATTATTAAATGAGATTCTACTATGTGTTTGGATACAAAGAAAGAATAAGAAAATGGCAGTGTGCACATATCACATGTCAGGCTATTTAACCTTGTCTAATCTTTACTGCAACCCACCAGTTGCTTTTAATTTTTTTTTCATTTTACTAACCAAAACCATGATAGCATGGCTGATATCTGGCATATTAGTAGGAGATAGAAAGCATGAATCTGATAACTTGGTCTCTGACTTGTAAGTCCACAGTTATCATTCTACAATTTTATTCTATTCATTGTTCAATGGTTTTAGCAGCCTGGCTTCTACTTTACTTTTTACTTCTAAACTTTTTTTTTTTTTTTTTTTTAGAAAGTTGTCTAGAATTCTAGTCTGCTCAGGTAGGAGACTTATTTCTCACTATTATCTACATCTCTACTTTGTTTTGGATTACCCAGTTCCAGTTGTTGATCTACACGGCAAAAACAAAACAAAACAAAACAAACAAATAAAATACATATATATAAAACAACTTTATAGTTTGCTCATTAGACTGACAAGATAGACTGTACATTAAGCATGAGATTTAGAAAAGATTGTACTAGAATTTTATCAATTAACATAGGCAACATGAAAAACAAAAAGAGAAGAAAAAGAGGAGTGTCTGTTGCCAAGTTCACATAGGACTCAAGTCTTGTTCAAAAAATTCTTTACTCTTGACCTGGGCTAAAGAACATCCTCAATTTTTCCTTTTACCAGAGGAGAAGGCTCCAGCCTAAGGTAAGATAATCAACAAACTTGGAAAAAAGTGGGGGAAAGTGTTGGCTCTTCTCTTACTACATTGCTGAAAAACTAGTCTATTAAATTGATTATTGTGTTTCAACAAATCTTCATTAATAAATAGTCCTGTAATTTTATTTTTATTTTATATAATTTTATTTTTATTTTATAAAACACATTCAACTAGAGAAATTAAGAAAATGCCAAATCATATGAATTAAACTTAAATACATTTGGATCTGTATTTCAAAATAAATCTCCAACAATACTGTTGTTTCATAAAAAAATAAAAAATAAAAAAAAAAAAAGAACTGGGCCAAAGAAGGCATACAAAGACAAAGATGTATGTGAAAAGATGATCAACATCACTAATCATCAGGGAAATACAAATCAAAACCACAATAAAATATCACCTCACAACCTCACATCTGTTAGGATGGCTATAATAAAAAAGTCAGAATATAAAAAGTTTTAAAAATATACAGAAAAGAGATTCTTTGTAGACTATTGGTAGAAATATAAATTAGTACAACCATTATAGAAAAATCTATGGAGGTTTTTAAAAAAATTAAAAATAGAATTACCACATGATCCAGCAATCCCACTTATGGACATATACCCAAAGGAATTATATCACTATCTTGAAGAGATATTTCTACACCCATGTTCAGATGTTCATTGCAGCACTATTGACCATAGCCAGGATAAAGAATCAACCTAGGTGTCCATCAACAGATGAATAGATAAAGAAAATGTGGTATATATACACAATGGAATACTATTTAGCCATTAAAAATAAGGAAAGTTTGCCATTTACAACAATACAGATGAATCTGGAGGACTTTATGCTAAGAAAAATAAGCCAGGTATAGAAAGACAGATATTGCATGATTTTATTTAGATGTAGAACTTAAACAAAAAAAAAGTTGAACTCATAGTAACAGAGAGTAGGATGGTAGTGACCAGGGTCTGGGAGGTGAAAGAAATGAGAAGTTCTAAATACCTAATGTATAGCATGATGAGGATAGCTAAATAGTAAAGTTTTATATACGTGAAATTTGCTAAGAAAGTGTATCTCAAGTGTTCTCACTACAAAAAAATGGCAACAATGTGA